>NW_011888785.1:10703713-10776922 GCF_000151845.1 Pteropus vampyrus
AAAAAAACAATGTCTAGCTCAAAGCAGTCAGGTAAGAGGAATTCCTCCTTACTTAGCCTTCTTGTTCTATTCATGTCTTCAATTGATTGAGTGAGGCCCACCCACCAGGGAGAGGGCAATCTGCTTTACTCAGTCTACCCATTCAAATGTTAATTTCATCCAGACACACACTCTCACACATCCGGAATCATGTTTGACCAAAAGTCTGGGTACCCCACAGCCCATTCAATTGATACACAAAATTAATCATCACAGATGTATGTACTGCTTTAAATTTGATATAATATCCAACTTGCCAGATCATATCATAAGTACACCCTTCACTTAAAATGTTCACTGTAAGCTGACAGCTCTCTAGATGCACCTACATTTCTGTCCCCATCAGTTCAACTGAATATTTTCCATGAGTCTACTGTGTTTGAACTGAAATCTTTAAAATCATATAACTTAATTAAATTTTATAAAAACTAATAAAATACCAATGCAAAATGAATGAATTGTTGTTTCCATAAACACAACATTGGATGTGTTAGGAAGGCTGGGTAGATGTAAGGTAATTCAAATTTTGCTTTGAAATTGCATCGCTTTGAAATTACATGAGAGCATGACAATAGTAAAATATTAGGAAGTAGCGGGAGATCTAGGATTCTGCACGCAGATTCTTTCCCAAATGTCTTTCAGTTCTTGTTTCATTTTAAAGAAATTGAAACCGGAAATCCTAGAGAGCTCATTATTAGTGTGATTCATGCAAAAATGATGGCCAGGGGGAATTCCAATCAGGGGACCACTCTCAAAAGAAAAGATCTTGGCCCCAAATCAAAAGATTGGCAAATGGCTATTTATATGGTTTATGTTAAAATATGCAGCTGAGGAAGATGAAAAAGTTCTGGAGATGGAAACTGGTGATAGTTACACAACAATGTGCATATATTAATGTCACAGAGCTGTGTACTTAAAAATGGTTCAAATGTTAAAATTTTATGTTATCTATATTTTTATCACAAAAATAAAGTTAAGTATGTATACATTTTCAGACTCCTTGTTGAAACAAATACTTTTTGTTAACTTACAAATGGTTACATTAGATAAGCAGGCCTTTTCTGTATTAAATTTATTTTTAATTAATTAGAAGAAAGGGATACCAACATGAAATCGAATGAATTTCAGATAAAACGATCTCTTTTGCATTTTAAATCAAGAGATTTAATTCTCTAGTGTTGCGCTAAGTTTAGGAGAAAAAGTACTATGAAAAATTTGGAGAGGTTAAAGCAGTGTTTCTTAATCCAAGTCAGTGCCGTGTCTTTAGGAATACATGGACGTGTTTTTGGTGGTCACAGTAACTGAGGCGACCCTGGCATTTGGTGCCTGGGCTCCAGAGATACCAAACATCTTATAATGCACAGGACAGTACAAATATCATTAGAAGACATGCCCTCCCCAAATGTCACTAGTTCCCCAGTGACAAATACTGAAGTAGAGTCAATATATTTTTTAAATTACGTTTCAATTTTGCATAATATCTATTGACTTCTTTATGCAATTTGAGAGAACAGACACCATTTCACTTTCTTCCACCTTCCCTTCTAACCTTATTTTTTGTTGGTTACATTACTCTTTACAATGCTTGTGTTTATAACATACTATGTTCTGAAACCATAATTCAAGCAGTTAATAACTCTTGATTCCGTTTTCACTGATTTGGTGCTCACCACCAGGCCTTTTCATGCTGTGGCTTCTCCATCTCTGCACTCTTTGCTTTGATTCATCTATTTGGTTGCCTAGATTTTGTCATACAGTAGTTTTTAATCAATTTATTTTTTTATTCCAAGAAAAGTTTGTGGATTTTTATTTCTTTAAGTTCTTTCATGTTTACTATGCATCTGTTATACTTTTCCTAGGAGATAATTTGATTTGGCTTAAAATTTTTAAGTCATGTATTCCTTTCCTCAGAACTTTGTAGGTTATTGCTGCACTGTCTGTGGTTTTGAGGTTGATGTGGGCAAGTCTGGTCAGTCTGATTTCCTCCTTTATAAGTATCTTACTTTTTGCTGGTATACCTATATTATTATAGTGTTAAAGGCAACTTTATTTTATTATATTTTAATATAATATTTGATAATTCAAAAGATTAAATATAAAATATGTAAACTATAAATAATCAAAATAAAAACTTTTAAGTAATCACTTAACTCAAGAACTAAAAGAATCACCAATACCATTGCGTCTACTTATGTGTTCTCTTCCTCTTTTATTTCCCTCTTTCTTTCCCGAGGGAGCAACCATCCTGTATGCTAACCCTTCCTTTGTAATATTCCAAATAGTTTTATCATATATGTATACATCCATAACTAATATTTCTTTTTGCTTGGTTTTATGTAAAAATCACATCATACTATCTACAGTAATGCACCCTCATCCATGGTTACTTTTTCCAAGGTTTCAATTATCCACAGTCAACCTCAGTCTGGAAAAGTTAAATGAAAAATTCTAGAATTCAACAATTCATAAGATTTAAAATGTGTGCCATTCTGAGTAAAGTGATGAACTCATATTGTCTTACTCCATCCAGTCAGGATGTGAATCATCCCTTTGTCCGGCATATTCGTGCTGTATACCATTAGTCACTTAGTAGCCATCTAGGTTACTAGATCAGTTGTCAGATACATAGGGGTTCATTTTCAGACTTCCTTTTCTGCTCGCTCACTCACGTGTGTGCACTCTCTCTCTCTCAATAGATCTATACATATATAAATAACTTTTATTACATTCATATAATTTTTATCACAGTATTTTGTTATAATGATTCTATTTTACTATTATTGTTGATCTCTTACTATGCCTAATTTATAAATAAACTTTATCATATGTATGTATAGGAAAAAAACATAGTATATATAGAATTCATTATTGTTCATGATTTCAGGCATCCAATGGGTGTCTTGGAATGTATCCCCTGCAGATAAGAGGGGACTCTATTTTTTTTTTCATTCAACTTAAAACTTTAAAGATTCATCCCAGTTGTTTTGTGTTACTATAGAGCAGTTATTTTTAAATGGCATTATTGATATATAATTTATATGTTAAAGTCTACCCACTTAAAGTATACACATAGTTCGATAGCTTTCAGTATATTTAGAGTTGTACTATCATCACCATCTTCTAATTTTAGAGTAGTCTCATCACCTCTATTTTAAAAATGTTCATGACCACTGTTTAGAAAGGCAATTGATTTTTGTAGATTAGTCTTAGTGCCAGCCACTTTGCTGAACTCTCTTATTACTAGTAAGTTATTTTTAGATTGTGGTTTTCTATGTATTTAATCATAGTATCTGAAACTAATGAGGGGTTTGCTCCTTTTTAATCTTTATACTTTTATTTGCTTTTCTTAACTTATTGTCTGGCTAGAGCCTCTGGTGATCGAAACATGATAGTGGGCAAACTTGTCCTGTTTCTGATTTCAAATAGGATGTTTCTAACTTTTCATCATTAAGAGTGATTTTTATGAAGGCTTTGGTAGATACCTTCATTCATGTAAAGAAACTTCTATTCTACTCAGAGTTGAATGGGTGGTTAATTTATCCAATGCTTTTCCTGCTTCTATTGAGATTATATATAGGTTTCTCATTTTATTCTATTATGGTGGGTCACGATTCTAGATTTTCTAATGTTAAACTACTCTGCATTCCTGGGATAGATCCCGCTAGGTCATGATAAATAAACTTTTTTGTTTAACCCCACCGGGTTTTGGTAATTTATAATATTTTGTTTAGGTTTTTGAGTAATTTTTGATAATGTTTTGTTGAGGTTCTTGAGAGAGATTGACCTATAATTTCTATTCTCAAATTGTACTTGTCTATTTTTGGTACTCAGGTTATGCAGAATGATTTAGGGAGTGTTTATTATTTTTCTATTTGCTGCATAAATCTATAAAAGAAAGAAATTAACTGTTGAGTGTTTAGTAATTTCACCTATAACATTACATGGGTCTAGTCTTTCCTCATAGGGAGATTTCAAGCTATAATTGCTTTACTAGTTTTAGGACTATTCAAGTTTTGTAATTCTTAAGTCAGTCTTGGTAAGTTATATTTTTCTAAGAATTATTTCATTTTATATAGGTTTATAAATTCATTGGCATAACATTGCTCATTGTATTTCCTTTCAATTTGTGCTGTATCTCTTTACATCCCTTTTTAGCCCTTATATTATTTGTGCTGTATCTATTTACATCCTCTTTTTAGCCCTTATATTATTTGTACTTTTTTTGAATCAGTCTTACCAAAGGATTGTCTATTAGTCTTTTCAAAAAGCTTTTATCTTTATTGATATTTCTGTTATACTTTTGTTATTGATTTCATGGAATTCTGCTTTTATTTTCATTGTTTGTTCCCATTTATTCTCTTGTTCTTTTCTAAATACTTAAGATGGTTGCTTAGTTCATTTTCAGAATTCTTTCTTTTCTAATGTAAACATTATGGCTGATAGATTTCCCATAAAATATCAGTTTTTCATGTTATATTTTTATTATAATTAAGGTTTAAGTATTCAAAAACTTTATTATGATTTCTTAATTAGTAAATGAATAATTATTCTAGTTCAAAGATGTGAGAACTTTAAAAATACATTTTTTGCTATTGACTTATTATTAATTGAATTGTCATCATAGAATACTACTTTTTAAGGAGTAAACTTTAGATTCAAAATTCCTTTAGTGGATGTCTATTGATAAACTTTCAGTTTTTGTTTAACTATAAACGTCTCTATTTCTAAGGTTTGATCGTTAATAGTTATTTTTTCTCAACACTGAATGTATTATTCCATTGCCATCTGTTTTCTGTTATTACTTTTGAGCAGTCTGCTGTCCGTAAAATGATCATTGCTTTGTGATGTCTTTCCACTGGCTGCCTTAAAAACTTTCACTTTTGTTGCTTTACAAACTCACTACAATGTGATTCTAGGCATTGATTTTCTTTTTATTATGCTTAGGATATTGTGCTTTCTGAAATTGTGGTTTAATAGCTTTCAGCATTTCTGGAAATTTCTGTTATTATCACTCCTTGATTAGCTTCATTCTCTCCTCCTGTGGCTCTGATTTGACATTATTAGACCCTCTCATTTTATCCTCAATATTTTAAATTATCCTCATATTTTCCAGTCATTTTTCTTTCTGGATTGCATTTAGATTAATTTATTCATTTCTATCTTCAAGTTCATTAATTCTCTTTCAGATGTGGCTAATGTGCTTTTTAACATGTTTTTTTTTTTCTTTCAACATTTGCAGATTTTATATTTAGATATTCCATTTAGTTATTTTTCAGAACTGCCTAATCATTCCCAATAGTTTTCTGTTGCTTGCTCATTCTTTTGATTCTATATTTTATTTAAGTACTTCATAAGCGGCTATTCTGTTATCTGACAGTTCTAACATAGATGTTTTAACTCTTCGTGTACTTGATGGTCTTTGATTGTGAACTAATATTTGCCTGATGATAAATTGTGGGAATCTGGTAGAATATATGGCAGGATGCTTTCTTATGAAGATTTGGGTTGTTTCTGTGAGGAGCTGGGGAGAATAGTAACCTGGGGCCACATTAGCTGTCTTTGAGAGTCCTGGCTTAATGCAGAATCTGATTCGGTTCCATTTCCTTGCTCTTGACCCTAGGATCAGTATCCAGATTGAGTTTACAGTATCCTACCGGTGCCCTATTATGATTTAAAGAGTCAAGTATCTCTAATTATTTTTCCCTTAGTATAATACAGTTTCTCTCCTTCACTTCTCGCTGAGCACATTTATCTGCTCACTGCTCCAGTGTTGACTCAGTTTGTTCCTTTTTATTTGGGGAGTGAGAAAGAAGATAGGACTCAGAGATTAACTTTGCCTACTTCCAGGGAGTCCAGCAACAAACCAAAATATTTTACATGGGATCTAACTGGTTTCCAACAGAGTGTCTGGTATTGCTACTGGAAGTAGAAGTCCTAGTCTTTTTTTTAATTAAATTTATTGGGATGTCATCTATATAATCTATAAAATTATATAGATTTCAAGTGTACAATTCAATAATATGTCATATGTATATTGCATTGTGTGTTCACCATCCAAACTTAAATTTCTTTCCATCACTATATATTTAACCCCCTTTACCCTTATCTACCTATTCTTAATCTGTGAAGCTCCATAAATAAAACACATGCTGAAATTTCTCTCAGTTTTCCCAGCACAAGGTACCCTATTATGATTTAAAGAGTCGATTATCTATAATTATTTTTGTTTTCAATTTCCAAATAAAAGAAATATTTTGGGGCCCCAAAAGACTAAGTGTCTTACTAACTCATGATAAAGGGGGGACTAGAAACCATGTTTTATGATTAATTCAGTAATCTTTTCATTAAATCCTACTATTCTTTAGGCCTGATTTTAAAAGACATGTTATATTCAGTTCTACCTATAACTGTTTGTATTATAACAAGGTCTATAATTTTACTTTTATGTCTGTGCATACCCAAGTCTAGATACATATATCCATGTATAACCACATATATACATAAATAAATCCAAGCCTATATGGAAACTATTATAAAAACAATTTAATATATAGACAGGCATGACTATAAAGAAGATACCTTGGGAGTACTAAAGGGAACTACAGAATCCTAATCTCTTTCTCTAATAAGCATGGCCTTTAAAATCAAAATAATTGTACACATAGGACATTTGTTTTTATGTATGCATAAAAGCAAATAATTTCTGGTAAAGAGTATAATCACTTAGATTAGCTACGTTAATCCATATTATACTGTGTCTCAAGTAGTCTTTTAAATAACCTCTTCACTGAGTTAACTCAGAGGTTAAAATTATAAATTGCATGACTATACCAACAAAGGGAGAAAGCAGGATTCATTGTGAGCAGTGCTCTTCAATAGTCCTCAGGAAATCTGTCAATATAAACAGTCACTAGCAGAGCACAAAATTAATAACATGCTCAGGGAAAGCAAGAGGGGAAACTAGACGCAATCAGTAAAGGAGTCATTTCAATTTAGGGAAACCTGCTATCAGAGAACCTGAGAGGAAAGGATTAGAAACACACCCTCTGATACCCCAGCATTCCAGCAGTCATGAATAGCTGCTGGAAAGGACCTTGGGATTTCTTAAATCCTGTCTGATAATTTCTATTTTATTAGTTGAAGAGAAGTATTTTTAAAGTTAAACTAATCGGGTTAAAGTCCTAAACTTCATTTTAGATATTTTGAAGGTCAGGGTGAAGAGAGATATTTCTTAAAGTTCGTTTTAGATGCCTTGACCACGTAAATCATTATGTACCTCTGTTTAAAAGTTTTCATATATTTTTCCCCAGGGACATTTTAGTGTCTTTAATTTTTATTTGCATGTTACCACTGCATGGGAGGATAATGTACTTACAAGTTTGTTTGTTTTTTTCTCCTTTGACTTTCTCTCCCATTTAGGTTTTGGTTCTCTACCCCCTCCCCCAACCTTCATTCCACCAAACCTCTGGCATACAGCTCCGCTTATCAAAAGCAGGTATTGTTTTAGTCAAATATGACACTAGTTTGAATATCGTTATGCTGAGATATTTTCTTTTGGAGGGACTGCGAACCTTTAAAAATCCCGTATTGCTGAGACTGTTCGCAACATGGTCTACATCTGCTATTACTCTTGAAAAACACTAACAGATGAAGATATTTATGAATTTTATGGGTGAGAGTTGAGGTGTGGAGCTTGGAGTGGCAGAACCTGTATCACCCCTGAAAATAGTAGGAGACACTAAGATAAGTCAATTTGGAGGGAAGGGGACACAGAAGAAGGTGGTTTCAACAAGCCCAGTCTGTAACTGGTACTCCTGGAGTCAACTAACTTTTCAGTAAATGATTATTCATTCATTGAATTGCTCAGGACCTTTGTTTCTTCTTTTCAACTTCTATCTTTTTTATAATAACATGGAGCATTATAGAAGATGGATTTAAATTATTTATATTACATATACTTTCAAAAATGCTATAAAGTTTAAGAGCGAAATTATTGATATATTTCATTGCCCTGAAATTTCCCACAAAGCCATCCCCGAGGGGATCGGTCTCTGTATCTGTGGCGTGAATGGGTACTCGTCATATCAGATGCCCCTAGAGGGCCTGGAAGACAAGCTACATCAACTTAAAATATCCTTTGCCCTCTAAGTTGCCTTATATTACCATTTTTATTTTTCAATAGCAGTAACAGTTTCACTTGTTAAGGAAATCAGCCAATTCTGAATGACTTAACAATAGGAGAAGTTGGTGTCTCATAACACAATAGGTCGTTTCTCATTGCTTGAAGAGATGTCCTTCCCGATACAGAGAGTCAGAAGCTAGGGCACCGAGGCTTGTTACGCCGGGAGCCCTGTGGGAAGCAGCAGGTGACAGTTGGCACTGTCTCAGGAGAGCCAGTGTACTCATTATTTTAGTGTTTGTGATGGTGAACACCTTCAAAGTGAAAATTAATTTCCCTTTTGGATTACTTATGATATTATTTTTAATGCTGTAGTTTTCCACATCATCCTTGGTCACAATTTTTTTTCCAGAATGACTGAGAAAGAAAAAATTACGTGGTTGTTTCTAACAGCACATAAAAATAAATTTTGAGAGTTTATTTCTCATGACTTCCTTATAGACATTCTTAATGATGATCTTTCTTTAAAAGGAAAAAATGTAAATGTGTTTAGTGTTATACAGCAAAATGAAAGTTAAGTATTACAATGGGAGGAGGGAGTGAAGCTCTCCTCGAAACATCCATAAGTTGAAAAATTCTGTCTAAAAAATTCTGTCTACTTCTGTCTAAACAATTCCAAACAAAACCTAAAGCTTGCTAATCAAGAATAAGTTTCAGAATGTTAAGATCATTCTGGACCTGCCCAAAGTCCTGCCTGTCTATTTTACATCTGTCACCCCAAATCTGGTCTGTTAGTGAATGGCAGGGACAAAAGGCCTTTCTTAATCTATCCAGCTGCTCCCACTCCTGCCAGAGCATCTCTGGGCTGTGCCTCGAGTACAAGAGGCAAGCCAGAGCAGCATGAAATCACAGTTTATGCTTCCTCTTCTTCCCTCTCTCCCATCCCATCAAAACCTCCCATTCTGAGTGGCTGCGGGAGCTTCTGATGCCTGTCCAGGTCCCCTCTGCCAACCCTGCACATGGCAACCTCTCGAGAGGAGCACATTCCAAGCTGCCAAGCATTCACTGTCACTTCCTCAGCACTAAACTTTTAGATGAATTTCCAAGCAGACAACATTTTGGAATTTTTCTGTCACATCCTTAGGGTGGACTTACTAGGTAGGTTTTTCTTGTCCTTATAAGGAGCTGTGTTTAAAATAAATTTAATAAATTATTAAATAACTTTGGGAGATAAAATGTACTATAAGCAGGACAAGAAAGGGTGGGAAAAAATCTCATATTTCGACTTTAATACTATAAATATTGTGTATAAGTTTTTAAAAAATGGTTCTGAGGAGATTCATCTTAAAAATAAGGCAGACTGAAGCTAGAGTAGATACAGGGAAGTTGTGGGTGTTTGAGAAGTGACACTGAAATTTCTCTGATTATGTTTAGCGGTATCACTTCTTTTTAAATTTCTGTATGTTTTAGATTAGATGAGACAGTAGCAACCTGGGAAAGCAAACGGATCTTCATTCTTGGCAAATAAGTTTCTTCCCCCTTTTAAATTGGGAACCAGCAGGCAAAGCTTTGTTAAGAAAGAGAAATTTAAGGCTTTCTAGAAATATCCTTCAAGAGCTTCAGATGGACAAGCCCTGGAAGGCTCTGTATTTAAGTTGGGATTGACCTAAGCCTAGGGAAATACTGAGTTTAGATTACAGTGACTGAGGATTGCTAAATGTTAGCGAGATATTTAACTACACCTAGATTATTTCTTTATTATTTCTAGTGTATTTCTTTAGCCCTAGCTCTATATGTGACTTTTCAAAATATGAAGTGCACTTTTATTTTATTATGTGATTTTTAACTAAACAGAATGTCCCTTTATATTTGTACTTATGTGCTACAGTAAAGTTGTTTCATAGGAGAAAATAATAATTGCTCTTTGGCTCAATTAACACCATGCCTATAGGAAGTCCTAAGCAGAATGCACTGGCGTCCACCAGGCAGAATGCACATTGCATGGTGTGTTAAATGATATAAGACGTGGGAATAAAATAAACACTTTAAAAAGCATTTACTATTACATCAACTTAAGAGACACTTCCTGAGCATCTCTATTCATTCTACTGAATCTCAAAGGACAGTAGCAGAGATGCGAGAATTCCTTACCATATCCAAGAAACCAAAAGGGATGGATAAATCTAGACAGAGTGTCATCCCAATGTCTAAAGAAACCTATTTCAGATCCCATGGAATTTCACTTTGGGGCTGTATATTTTTCTTCTTCAGTGCAAGTCATCTCTAACCCTACTCTTCCTTAGAATAAAGGAAATAAGGTAGAGAGAGAAAAAAAAATGAACCAGAAATTCCAAAATAAAAGAAACACTTGAACACAATCATGCGAAAGCCAAGAAACCAAAAATTAATGTTTTCCTGTAAAAATAGAGGATGACTAGTTAGGCTCTTAATGAAAGCTGGAGTATGCAAAAGGCCATAAGAAAGATTTATTGCTGGGAGAGCATGAGCCTAGCATTTCATGACTGTTGTGCCTTCAACTTAATAGTCAGACAATTCCATTCTTGCACTTAAAAATAAAGTTGAAATATAATAAAATTAATTCTACAGGGGATATGAGAAGAGGTCAATTAGGTTGATTTGAAGGAAAATTTCAGGAGAGGTAAATATGCATATTTGGTTACATTTTTGAGATGGTGACTAAAAGCGGTAAGAGTTTAAAGTCAAATAGTTGGGACCAGCAACAATTTCAAGCCAAATGCTGGGAGGATTTGTACCAGCCACATCTAAGCAAGAAGGAATTCTTTAAGGAATCTGTTACAGTGTCAGAGAAGACAAAATGTAATGCTTAGCCATGAACATTTTGTAAGATTATCCTGTGACATATTGGAATTAATAGCAATTCTCTAGGCCAAAATGTAGTCTAGAATATGTGCCTTTCTAGCAAATAAAGTCACTGTTAGTGGTGGTTGCAGAGATTTTAAACTAGTATGGTCAATATAAAAGTGACTGCTTTATTCCATGGCCATTTGCTTTACAGACAGATGAATTCATAAATGTATAATAAACACAGCTATGGATTATTTTTCATACCTCCTTAATGATACTATCTCACATGTATTTTAATAACTTGGGAAAGTGTCAAAAATGTAGAATTCAGAAAGAATTACATATCCGCTCTCTCTCAACACCTATCTACAGCTTTAGTAACTCAAAGAAGAAATCCTAACTAAATCACATTATTTTTAGATAAGAGATTTTTAAAATAGAAAAAAGTTACTTTCAAAAGTCCTCTAGTTTTCAACTTTACCTGATCTATTACAAACAGTAAATATTCTCTAAACACTTTATTATCTAAAATCAATAGACAACTGAATCCTTTACCCAGACAGTTCATACAGACCATCCATGTCAGAAACCCAGGCAACTATGGGCTCCCACTTTCCTAAGGTCATCAGTCAGCATTACATTTTAAGTTGATATGTTTTGGAGAATAACATAACAAATAAGCAGTTGTTAGGTTTTGAGTGCTTACCATGTGTTAAGCACTAAGCAAAGGGTTTTAAATAAATAAGAAAGAGCCTGTGGTCAGTGGATCAAATGTAACCTCTGTGTGGATAGGACCCATACCTAATACTGCCTTGTACAGAATAGACATAAATGAATGAATTGATTTTTATCTCCACAGTCTTAGGAGGAAAGAAAGGCAGGTATCCTTCTAACTTGTTAAAAGAAGATATTGATAAATGGATGTTAATTGATTTGCCAAAAGGGGTGGATAGCATCATCTCTAGGGAGGAATATCAGGGAGTCAAGGGCCAGTGTTGCCTTTCTCCTGAGTGGACTTTAGGCATCTTGTCCTTGTGCTTGGCAAGAACCACAGGTGGTTCAGAATATGAACAGTCAACCCTGGCCTACTCTCCTGAGCCAACCATTGACTGAAAAGGAAACTTTTTATATCACTTTGATTTGACCCAGTCCATTCTCCTACTACAATCAGTAAAAATAAATAAATAAATACATGAATAAATAATGCCTTACTAAATATTATTTACAAATACTATTGCCAGTAGTTACCACATACTGGCAATTTGCTATGCACTAGGCTTTCTGCTAAGCAGTAGACATGTAATATCTTCTTTAACTGTTTTCTCAATACTATGAAGTAAACATTATGCCCATTTCAGATAAAAGCAAATAGAGGCTCAGTTAGGTTATATAATTTGTCCAAATCAAGGAATTAGACCTAGATATATTGAACATTATGGCTTTTAAACTTGTTTGCCTCCCTATATTTACATATTATTCTATAATGTAAGTAATCAGCTGATAATCCAAAGACACTTTCATACTGTGAGTGTATTTGTAGTGTATTATTTCTTCAAGAAAACATTAGAGAGATGCTGCTGAATAACTGAAGACATGAACAAGAGGGGGAAATGTTACTTGTTGGAAAGGCATACTCCAATGAAATTAATGTGATGATAAAAAGAGACAAATTAAAAAATTTGTGACATTCATGAATAGGGAGACATGGAACTGAAATTACCTGGGAGGACTAGTGACTGAAACAGTAGCTAAAGGGACGCACCTAATGAAAACACCCTGGAGGACTCCTGAAATCCACTCACCATCCACATTCTGGAGGTCCCACATCACCTCATTTTAGGTAATGATATTTCTCACCTTTTCTGAAACATATTCCTTGATCCACCTGGTTCCTTAGGCTATAGCAGTATTTCTCAACTATTTTTCCCTCACAGAGAAGAACAATTTAAATCCTACCTGATAGACAAATTAAACACTGAGATCAGAACTGTTGGGCAGGGCTGAGTTTTGGAGGGCCAAAAACCATTTAGTACCTCAGATACTTTTGCTTTCCCAAGGACTGATTTGCCCCGTTGAGAATGCTTGGGTTTATAAGTGCTCATCCCTGCTCCTCCATCATATACCTGGTCTTACTTCTAAACTGCGTGCAAAGTGTTTTAGCTTATAGAATAATTACCATCTTGCCCTGATATAGCTTACAATTTATTTAGAGAGTCAAGACTCACTATACACTTTCTTCAGAAAACAAGTGGAAGAAACAGTCAGAAAATCAGAATGCCACTGGGGTTCTGAGACGGTAGAAACAGTCAGAAAATCAGAATGCCACTGGGGTTCTGAGACGGTAGGCGGACTCTAGTCTGAGAGCATGTTCACGAGGGAGCCAAGACCTAAGCTGCACTGAGCAGCGGGTAGAATGTGTATGGGCAGAGCAGACGACTGAATTACATGGTGCTGGAAAGGTGGCAGGGGCTAAGCAGGCAGGAAAGAGGTTGCCTGGATGAGCCCCCATGGGGGATACGGTTCAACGGTGAGAGTGGTACCAAGAAGGTACTAAGTAGCTCCTTATTTCCCAGTTAGTCACAAGAGAATACGACTTCATTTCTAGGTGCTGTGGATTCTCTTTCTGTTCCACTACTCCCACCCCTGGCCCATATCTCGTTGTGTTTTCATATCTTGTGTTTCATGTCACACACTCTAGGCAAGGTGAATATATATTAAGTAAAAAATAAACTAGCTTCCAACAAATTTTCTTGAGTTCCTTCAAATAACCACCACATGTCACAACCTCACCCACACCCCCAGTCACCTCTCTACATCATTTCATTTAAATTGGCTCACTTACCTGGCATTTCAGGATGATCCAACCTGTCTTTGGCAGTCAACCTGGTATTGTTACTGCTACCTGCGATTTTATATTCTAGAATGAAAAGTGGTAAGGATAGAGCCTTTATTTTTGTGTTGTATATTTTGTTGAGTGCTGGGTACATTAACAGGCCTAACAAAGCCGGCCCAGGTTAAAGGATATCACCTTTGCTGTCCTCCAGCACAACAAAAGGAGTAAGCTCAGTGGGCTCCCACCTGTAGGGTAGTGATAGATTGGGAAATGAAGCTCTCTTCAGAGTCTACCATGAAAAGAGAAATAGTGCCTCCAGGGTATCTCCAGGAAACTGGAAAAGCCAGAATGGAAATAACCTACAGGGAGGAGAGAAATGCTTTGCTTAATGAGGGCTTTATTCCTACAATCACTTTCTGAGAGGCGTACATTGCCAAGTGTAGAAACTTAAGAGTCACTTAAAATTACTAGGGGGGTAAACCTAAGATGAGCAGAGATTGTTTCAGCAGATCATCTTTCAATTAAGGGGGGAAAACTCCAACAACTATTGACCCTTGATACTCATTTAACACAATGTATAGGAAGGTAATCAAGAATAGGAAGGTAATAAAGCTTAAGAACTTCTTTTCGAGTTTAGTTCTGGAGACTGTTTTTGCTGAAAAGCTTGTCTAATGAAAGATTTTATTAATTCTTGATGTTATAAAGAACTTGCAACTTGTTATTCATACAACAGAAATGCAGAATTTTGTTAACTAATATAACAGGGATTTCTTTTCTTTTCCTTTTTATAGACTAAATAAATATTTTAAGAGATTGGCTACCATTGTTACCCCATTTGTTGAAAATGTTAGAGTATAGCTAGCTGTATCTTTCCATCTACGGGGAACTTTAGAGGTTGCAATAATTAATGTGGTGACCATACTGGCTAGAAATTCAATTGACTAAATTGTACAACATCATAATCCATTACAGAAATTAGAAAGTTGAGTTCATGCAGTAAACTGGCAATAAAATGAATGGACCAATTAAAGAATATTTTAGGACCTGCTTTGATGGCAGGAAAAAAAAATCAACGTGATGGTCTTCTTTCCTCAGATAATTATTTTTTCCTCAAAAGTAAAATGAGCTTATCCTTCAAAAACATGGCCCACTACCAAAGAAGTCAATATTTCCAAATCCTTCAGCAAGGTTACATAAAAACAAAATGCCACAGCCCATTAGAACATCAGGCATTCAGTTTTTATGGTCTATATTTAAATCTATACAAATCCATAATTTTAAAAGAGCCATGTAATTTAAGTAGCATTAATCAATGTTAATTTAATAAAAGGCAGAAGGAAGTTCCCTCTATGTGTACATTAAGGAAAACAAAAAATAAAACTCAAGTCACAATAGATAGATTCATAATCACTTATGTTCCCAAAATTTAATCTAAAGACTTAACAGTCTTAACGGTTATAATAAATACAAATAAATTCATAATCATTTACTTTCCCAAAATTTAATCTAAAGACAATACTGTCTAAAAGGTTATAATAAATACAAAATATTTTTATTAATACCGATACAGCTAACCAAACAAAAGATCCATTTCTACTTTCAAAAAATTTGAGAAGCTAAATTATTTGGGATATAAGCTAAGTTCGGGGGCATTTAGGAAACGTAGCATATTCTAGTGTGAACATCCAGAAGGTTGCCTAAAGGCTCCCAGTACAGACTCAAGGGCAGATTCTAATGTAGATGAGACAAGAACTCTCATTCATTTCCTTGAATCAACGGTGAAGAAATTTTGTCCATTCAACACACTTTTACTGAACTCACACTGTGTGTCAGGCACCATGTTAAGCGTGGATGTTATGATCCATTCACAGAGTTATGAAGTAAACAAGTAAGGAAACAATTACAACAGTGTGGATCAAGAGCCTTGAAAAAGGAACACATAGGATGCTATAGGAAGGCAGGAGGACATCCCATCCAGCTTAGGAGGAATAAAAGAAGACTTCCCAGAGGAGGTGATACCTGACTCAAACCTTGTAAAAGAATTTAGCCACAGATTGGGTCACGAGATGGCTGGAATGAACGCAGCTTCCGTAATGTACATAATATTTTTGAAAAATGTCTCTTCTTCCATTCTAGTGTGTGTTTTGCAAGGACAGGTTCATTTTTTAGCCTATTTTGTGAGCTCCATTCTGCTTCTTTCTGGTGTTTTAGACAAGCTGACTACTAATGACTAATGAGAACAATATGAATGCATTGTTGCTGCATAAGTGTAACGTGGTGTGGTTTTTGCCTCGTCTGTAGTAGTCAGACTGCTTTTAGCGAGGCTCACCAGTGGTTTTACATCTGCACAGTGTTGAAGGCTGGGCTGACTCTGGGGAAGATTGAAATTGCTTCATATTGTTTGTGATCCTAAATTTTATATTCACTATATTCCCTAAAACAAATATCCACAAGAAAAAAAAATTAAAAAAAAAAAAAAGAAAAATTAAAAGAAGGGAATTCCGAGTGTATTACAGGCAAAAAGATCAGGATGTAAAAATGGCGAGAGAAAGTGTGGCATGTTCAATAGTGCAGGGCATTGCTCAACAGTACAAGAACACAGAGGACGTGAATAGGAATATCATCAGGTGAGGCAAGAGAGGCAGGTGGGGTCCCCTATTTGCCTTAAGCCACTTCAGTTCTCCAGAGGATACCAGAGAGCTATTGAAGGGGTCAGTGGTTTGTTTGTTTGTTTGTTTTTTTTAACAAGCCTTCTGGCTTTGGCACAGAGGATGGATGAGAAGGGGGCTAAAGTGGATGCAGGGAAATCAGGAGAAATGATAAAGGCCTGCACTGAAGTAGGGGCAGGAGGTATGGAGAAGAGAGTACATATTTAAGAGACAAGCCTTTAAGATATAAAATTAACTAAAGTTCATCATCTATTGAGTATGGAGGTGAGTAAGAATGAAGAATGGATAGACTCAGATTTCCTGCTTGGGTAATGCAGGGCTTCAAATGATATGGTCAGGACTTTAAACACAGAGGGGAGGATGGCTGTCAGCAGTACACCAGCAAAAGAGGTGCTGCTTTCTCCTGACATCTAGCATCAGCTGGTGGAGGGATGCTGATTGAACCAGGTCAAGTTATATGTCTGTCCCTGGGGGTGTAGGAATAGTAACAAGTATGCTATTCCCATCAGGACCATATGGAATGAAGAAGGGATTCCCCAAGGAAAAAGAGAGTATAGGACAGGGGATGAGAAAGAGTGTGGAGGAAATAAAATCAACAGCTACCATGATCTGTTACAGAAGCTAAGAGTAAGAGTCAAAAGAAATGTCTGAGAGCTAACTGTGGATATGGAACCTGAGAGACTTCTGAGCTAGAGATCAATTTGGGTTTCAACAGCGGCAGATAGGCATGAATATGATTCTGTAGAGAGAAAAGAGAAATGAAAGAGAAGTGAGCCAAAGATGGAATTCTGGGGAACACCAACATTTTAGGGGGAGAGTAAGGAAAAGAAGTCCCCAACGTCTGCGATGGAATGAGAACCAGAAAAGCATTGTTACAGCAATCAAGGCTGAAGACACTTTCAGGAGAGTGGAAATAATCAATAGTGATAACTGCCTCAACGAAATAAAGATAAGGCATTTGGCAGGTCGGAGATGGCTCCCGCATGAACCAGTTCAGGGGAGGTTCTAACCAGGGGTGGGAAATCAGATTACAGAAGGCAGAGGAGTGAATAGAAAGTAATAAAAAAAAAGTGATGATACAAATATAGACCACTCTCTCAAGAAGCTTGACTCTAAAGAGAAGGAAAAAGTTTATAGTTGGAGTTGGAGGGGAAAGACGTAAATATGTTCATATGACAAGGGAAGAGAACTGGTCGAGTAGGAAGTGAAAGAGATGGGAGAGTACTACAAGAAAGGTGCACTCCCGCTCCTAGAAAAAAAGTCCGTTTCTAAAGCAGGGTGACTTAAAATACCCAATTGTGCTTGAAAGAAAGCATATGAGAAGGGAAAGCATTTTTCAAGGACAGGTCAGATAGGATTAATAAATTCTGGGACAGGAATATACGCAAACATAACCAAGAACACACAGGGAAACTTGGCAGCCTGATAAAACCTCAAATGAGTGAATCCAAAGCACCAAAATACACTGTATTGTCTAGAATCAGTTCTTACTCATCCTGAGGACACACATAGTCATTATGGGCAGAGGAAAACTCAACCTGAAAAACATGGAGAATACCCAAAACAGACCAAAGGCACAATTTGTAGAGGCTTAGTAAACTAAGCATTATTTTCAGCCGCGTAAACACAGCACGATAATTTGGGGAATTTGCTGGGCCCTGAAAAACTACTAAAGTTTTGAAATTCTATTCCTTTGCTTTTGTAAAGTCATTTATAGATAATTAATGATTTATTTCATTGGTATGTTCATTCAACAAATACCAATTGAGGATTTATTATGTGCTAAGCATAAATGTGATAGGACATCAACAAGAGAGCATAGATTCTTAACAGAAATGGGACAGCGGATGTACTTTGAAAAAGCATATTTGATTTACCTTTTGCCTTGTAATAGGATATACAAAGTAAAACCTGTCAAAAATCTTGGCTGGAGGACTATGGAGAGCAGCATACAGTGAAAAAAACATCGTAGGGCACTTGGGCTTTAAAAGGTGGAGAAACATTGGCCTAAGGAGTTAAGCATTTCTCCATAGAAGAGATTCAATAAGAAGATAAAATCTGAAAATTCCTTCCTCTGCCATTAAATTCAATTTCTAATTTCGGCCTATGAGGTGGGCACAATAAGGCAAAAGTATATATTTAATTATAGAGATACAGATATATTTTTTTTAAATGCTATTGACTTTTGGCTCTTTGTAGTTCTTACAAGTACCATTCTCATCTCTTAATCATCTTCATTTTACTGCTGCCCATATCTTTAGGGTTAGAAACCTCAAATACCTACCTGAGGTAGAAACTTCTAGATTCGCTTCACAAACAGGAGCTAAGTCTCCTGCAAGGGGAAGAGGAGAGCTTAGTGTTACTGTTTTAAGCTGAGTTAGCTGATGGTCAAAGCTGGCATAGCATGATAGAAAACTAGATAGTCTGTTCCATGCTCAGAAGGACATACTGATAGCCAATTAAGCCAACTGTGCTCTTTTCCCCATGGAGGCCCAGTGTGCTGTGGCTGCAAAGCAGCAGCATCCTTGGTAGTGTATGCAGGCTGTTGCTTTTATGGGTTGCCCTAAGGGACCTTGGAGACAGCCCTTTTTCAGTGGACACTCATGTCTGACCTCATGCTGTCCCTAGTCTAGACTCTAGACAGGTATGTGGGGAGCCTATGGAAAATCCCAGGGCACAGTGGCCAGGGTCCACATTGGCCAAATAATCATGTCCATTGCACTGAGCTGCAGAACAAGGAGCATGATTGAGGTTCTACGCAGGGCCAAGTTCAAGTTCCCTGGCCGCCAAAAGATCTACATCTCTAAGAAGTGGGGCTGCACTAAGTTTAATGCAGATGAGTTTGAAGACATAATAGCTGAAACGCAGCTCATCCCAGATGGCCGTGGGGTCAAATCCATCCCTAATCATGACCCCTGCACTCATGAGAATCTTGGTGCTGACCCCTTCTTATACCCACCAATAAATCCTACTTCCTGTCAAAAAAAAAATACATATTGATAAATACAAATTCTCCTGAAGATTTAAAACAAGGATGAGGGGGGAGAGAACATATAGGGAGAGAATGAATATTTAGGCTTTATCTTAGACTAACTGTGTGTTTGCTTTTTAGCATCCGTTTATTTCTTTTTGGTCCTCAGGAGGCCTATTCAAATGAAAATGCAACAGACAGCATGTTAGTATATAGTATACCCTGTAGGTGTAAAAGCTTGGCTTTGTTCATGAACAAAAGCTTCTTTTCTGTTAGCCTCCCAAATGTTCCTTGCCATTGTGCAGAAATACATTAATTTTGAAACAAAATAAATTATGTACTTTTTGAAAAACAAAATTAAAAGAAAAACCATACATGTAAACACACATGTGCACAATGAAACTGACATTACCCTATTCCTTCTTCCACGTGTCTCAGAGTTATAGCCAACACCTGTGGCCACACAAGGGGCAGACTTGGCAGCTGCAGATCCCAGATGTCAGACACTGGATTGTACGTCCCTGGCAGCAGTCCTAAGTGGGAGGTTGTCTCCTTAACTGACCTCTGAAATGGTCTATTGTCTGACTCCCTCTCTGGCCTGGGCTGTAACTAACAAGCTGTCTGTAGGCTGGTTCAGAGTTAGCGTGCTGATGGGTTGTTCTGGATGCAATTATCCTTTGCCTTACCTTTGATTGTAAGGAATTTATATCCTTTGTAGGGGTGAAAATTGGGACTGGGAACATTCTGGACAAAAAAACAAAACAAACAAAAAAAACTATATTCAGGTTACTTCCAAGAACAAAATAAGACGCTTTTTGCTACCCCTTTCCCCGCAACTGAAATTGGATGAGATCAGCTTAGCACACAGTTGAATTTTGGTTAATCAGAAGTACAAAGAAGAGTTTCTGAAAGAATGTTGTTTCCTTACGCTGCTGCTTAAAGGTTGAAAATGAAACCTTTCTTTAGAAACTTAAGGAGCTACAACTTTGTTTTTGCTATTACTAAGAAAAGTCTCATCTATTGTAGTGAACAGCTTTTTGTATCTTGGTTCTTTAAAGAGGAAAATGATTACACTTCAACCTTACCTCTACACTACTTGCTGAAGAATGACATAACATGTAAGGTGCACACATTATAGGAATGAGGCAGGAAAAGGCCAAGAGTCTAAGAGGGCTCTGCTTATAACGCTGTACTCACTCGTAGCCTTCCAGGAAAGGTCTGTTGAGCATACAGTTATAGTCATGACAAGTTAAGGAGAAATATATCTAATATTTATGGGAAGATGAATTTTGAGGAAATTATAGAATATATTATATCCAACATCAAATAGTATTCATCTGCACCATGTACAATGTTTGAAATTTTCTTTATTAACTTTAATAAAAATGTGAATAGGTCTCTTGGCTACCATTAATTTAGATTTGGAGTCCCAATATAATTTAGTAAATGATAAATAAATAAATTGGAGAGAAGAGCCATCTCTCTCATACAGAAGAATTCCAAGTAATTTATGTGGCTTCAAGGAGGTAGAACTTCATTCTCTACCCCTTGACTGTGGGCTGTGCTTTGTGATTTAATTCCAAAGAGTGGTGTATAAAAAGGGGTTGGGGAGTTACTTTACAGTGGCCAAATCAGACAAACGCCACCTTGGCCAGGTGATAAATGTTAACATCGGCAGTAATGTCATGTTGATAGCATGTTCCCTTGATATGATATGATTTTACCTTTGTAATATTCCTCTCCAAACTCATAACCATAGTCTGATGATTAAATATAGTATATCATACGAGATAGGATCCTGGAGGTGAAAAAAGGTATCAGGGGAAAACTGTGAAATCTGAACGGAATGTGGACTTTAGTCAATAGTAATGTCCCAATGTCAGTTCCTTAGTTGTAGCAAATAAGGGAAACTGGGTAAAAGGTATACAAGAGCTCTGTAACTTTTCTATAAACCTAAAAATATTCTAAAGTTAAGTTTGTTTCAATTAAAAAAAAAGATGGTTAATATATTGCTATACTGATTGTAACAGGGTTCCTATGTACCAATCAATATATCTCTTTAGCTTTTTCCACCCGCATCCATCCACCAAACCATATGGCATAAAGAATCATTTCTACAGTGGTATGATTGGAGTCAGACCTATTCTGAGAGTTTTAGATTTTTCAATAATATTTAGGTCATGCCCTTAGTAATATAACACAAATGCTCAAAAGATAGTGTCCACAACCTATATTCCTCCATGGCTTTGAAAGATATAATATCCTCCAACCACCTATCCAAAACACTTAATTTTCATGTAAATGTTATTAGTGACATGATTAGCAAGACAATCTATTAATTTCTGAAGGTAACATATTCCTTGCTAGATTACTTAGGATAGTGTTCACTTATTGATCGTTATCATGAGCACTAAGGGGGTAAGAGCTGATGCTCTAAATGTTCCAAAACCACTCTTTTAGAACAAGGATGAGATTATTTCTTTGCTACTCCATCTCCATCCTTAGAATTATGAGAAATCAGTTAGTTCTCTTGGAATTTTAGAAGATATTTCTTTCATGCTGTTTTCAATTTATTATTTTACTCTGAGAAAGAGAAAATCTGTTAGTGTCAATGAATGTTTACTTTAAAAAACTATTGTGGGATGTCTAGAACTATTAACCAGAAACATGTGTTAGCTCTCATTTAATGATAGATACAATTTTAAAAGTTCAGTTAATCAAAATTTAATTAGAATAATAAATTGGACAGAGCTGCCGCTCTAATTCTGTTTTTAGGGAAGGATGGGAATGCCATTTTAAAAGCTGAAAAGAAAATACATGCAACTTCCTGCATATATATTTTAGGGACAAAAATAAGATTCCAGAAAATCATTTGTACATTCTACATCTATAGTACTTTATAATGATAACTTGTATTAAGGAAAAAACCATGCTGCTTAATAATAGGGGGGTGGAGGTGGGAAAAAGTGTTCCCTCTGGATTTCTTAACTAAGGAATTTCAGAAGAGTCAACCAACATATTTTAGGACTATTTTTCATAGATATTTAATACGGAAAAAAATAATGGCACACAGGGATCTACAATAAATGTAAGGTAGCTATTTTTTATATTACCCTTTAAGCAGTTTAGTTAATACATATTTTGCATTTCATGAGACTGTTTTATGTGTGTGGTTAGTGATGAGAATTATAACAGTTCTCGTTCCCAGAACACCTCTGATGTGTCAAGCTTTATACTGCCAGGCATTTGACATGCACCATCTAAAACCTAACGCAACCCCGCAAGGTGCATATAATTACTATTTAACAAGCGGAAGATGAAGGACATCAGAAGTTAGCACACTGAGATTCAAAGTCCCCCAGCTTGTAAGAGAGGGAGCCAGTTCTGCCTCAAAAGCCTGAACTCTTTCCCATCGGAGCATACAGTTTTGTTAGAATTTATATTATTGTTAATACTATAAAAGTAAACATGTATTTATCACTAATTAGGTGACTTATTCCTTTCTAGGCTTCAGGTTTCTTCTGGGTAAAATGGAGTTAGCTGGTTGATTTCTAATGTTTCTTCCAGGTATAAATAGTAACACTGATTTTTAAACAAGATAAGAAAAGTAAAATGCTCATTTCACAATATTTTTGTTAAAAATAGGTTATTAACACTAGTACTCATTAAATTTTGTGATGGGCTCTATCTAGAAATGTTCACGTGATTTCTCGCAAAGCTCTCCAGTCCTTAATACTAAGCTGGAACTAGTGAGTGATCTTACCGTTTTCATTGTTATTCCTTAAAGCTTACGTATAAGAGGAAATTTCATACTTTTCACTGTGTTACACAAACTACTTACTTAAATAAAACCATTTTTTTTCTGGATCTGAAATTAATCAAAAGGTCAGTTTATTGTAATTCACATTTATTTAAATATAACAATTTTTGTAGACAAATGAAAATACATATAATCATATTTATAACATAGTAGACATACATATATATGAAATGTATAAGTATTTAAGGCAAAATTTAACACTTAGATAAATTGATGACATGCTTACATTTAGCTTTAAGGTACATTAACATGGATATTGAAAAGGATGTGCTTTCACAAAAACTGCTACAAAATGTTCACATCTGTGTTAGTAATAAGTCATATTTCCTAGGCTGATGTTTTACCGAAACTATGTAAAGATCTAATTTAATCATTCGTCTCATGTGATAACGTTACTTGTAAATGAAGCATTTTTGTCAATAGAAATGTTCCTTTATCTTCTAAATAATATAGCATTTTTATCAAGACCATGCCACATTTATTAAACAAACATGCATTACACATTAAAGCTTGAATAATTAACGTACCCTTATGCACAGTGTTTAGTTTTGCTATGGCACTCTATCTTTGTGAAAAATATGCTTAAAATTTGGCACAGAATTAATAAAACGTATTGCTACTATTTACAACAAATGTGATTTAAATTTTACATGGCACAGAAAATTATCTATTACAATTTATCTCTTCCTTTTGCAGTTTTTATTGACCAATGGCAGGTCTTTTCTCTTTTAGTTGGAATATATAATGGCTATTCAAGAACTAAAAGTCATATCTAGGTGTTTTGCCTAATTGGAAATGAGTCGATTTCAGTTTTTCTAGCAATAAAACATTTCCATCCGTACTGTGGCCAACAGATTTCTAAGTAAGGATGTTATCAGCAATAATATGTGTCATCAAGACATGTTTTTCTTTAGGAGGCAGAGGTCGAAAGGAAGTGTGGATCTCCTCAAACACTAGTAAGGAGAACAAACGCCAACTGAGGCAGAAGCAGGGACGGTTCTTCGGAAAGCTGGCGAGAGCAGAGTCTGAAGTAACAACAAGGCGGAAAACAAAGGCAGAAACACGGGATCGTTCAAGGTGGGAAGGACTGGCACAGGTTTAAGGAAACTGAAATTCATCACTCAAAGAAACAGTATCCAGAACATTCTTGTTATAGCATTCTTATATCAGCAAACTCCCACTGCTTTTTAGGAAAACTTTTCAATTTCCACATCAATGTCTAAATCAACAGTGAAGAAATTAAGCTAACTGCCAAAATTTTTTTTCCTGAATTTATTCATAAACACTTTGGAAGAAGAAGGAATAATATTAATTCAACCTTCCTCCAAACCAGAGAAAAGAATTTTAAGGGCAGACTTCAGACTTGTGGTAACTGAGGCAAATGCCACAGTTCTTCTTCATTGTTCTTTTAAGGGAAATTTGAGGTGTTCTATCTTGAGATCCTGGTTGAAGAAATCTACTCCTTTCATAAAACCCTGATTGCCTAATTTTTATATTATTTGAGAGAAAGGAAGTGATGCTTAAATTCAATTTTTATACGAATATACTTTATTCTAAGAAATAGAGCAATGAGAATAATATTTTCTCTGCTTTATGATCCTTGCTTTTCTGAAGGCCTTTAAACAGGGAAATGGCAAAGAATATCAAACAAGTTAAATAAAACAGGCAAACTTGTGTTTTAAAGCTGTTAAGGTACAAACAAACATTATGAATCACACAGCACTGAATTTTCAAGAGTAAAATCATACCAAAACCGTGATAAGTTTTCGCTGACATCATAGGTGAGTAAGTGGTCTGGAAGGTCACTGATGGTGCCCTGCACGGCCAGCACGTGCGGGGCCAAGGTGAAGGGTACGTCGCTCAGAAGCTCGGCCATTAACGAGCTGTTTTCCAGAGTCTGGCCTGCCTTATTTTCCGCCTCAGGGCTTGCTACAGTCACACTGGATGAGTTTTCTGTGCCAGTCTAAAAATACATATATATATTTAAATCATTTAGACCTTATGAACTTGGAGGTTTAGTAATGGTGAATGTGGCATGACTATACCAGAATAATTGAGAAACAAGGGAATATACAAATATTTCTAGATTAGAATGCACCTATATACTCTGCTTGAGAAATACCTCCATCTAAAGCTCTACTGGCCTTTAAAATGAATCCTAAACCCCATTCTTATTCAGATTGCCCACCCATGGCACCCTCAAATACAAACTGACATTCTTGCTATTTCTCAAGGACAGATAATGTCTACAAGCCTGTCTCTGCTTTTCCAAACCAGGCTCTACGGAATTATCAAGATTCTCTGTGAAATCTTGTATCAACACAGGCCAAAGGGACTTTGCCCACTTCTGAACAATTATGGGGCAAACTGCCTAGGATGCTATTTGGCATTTCCTATATGTGTCCTTGCTAGTTGCTGCTTCATATGCATGCCTCTTATCCCCGCCTCGACTCTAGCGTCCTTGAGGACAAGCAATCTATCTGACATATCTCTGTATTCTCCACTCTTGAGTACTTGACGACCTTACCCTAATATGTTACCTCTAATGTGGTACCATGAGCACTGACTGGTTGCCTGACTTTCACTGGAACTGACATGTTATGTAAGTTATTCAAATAAGAATTGATATATCATGTTCAGTTTCTTTATAATTGGCGTATCTTGCATGCAGTAGTTTACCAAAAGGCATGCACTAGGATGTTCAGAGCAGCTCTCTATGCAAGTTCCACAATGGCTGAAACCTAACTAAAAACAGTTTAGGCAAAAACTTACTGCCTAACCCTCACTTGGTCTCATGCAGAATAAAATGCCAGAGTCTTTACAGAGGCCTGCAAGGCCCTTGGGGACCCGGCCCCAGGTATGTCTCTGGCCTTATCCTCAGCCAGTCTGCCTGGCTCCCTCCTTGCTGTTGCTCATGCGCACCCAGCTGCTTCTGCCTCAGTCTTTTGCTTTCCTTTCCTGATGCCCAGGAGGTTCTTCTCCCAAATACACATTGGGCTCCTTCCCTCACCTCTTTCCAAGTGTTGGCCCAAATGTCACCTTCTCAGTGAGGCCTTTTCCTGGCCACCTTATTTAAACTGTATCCTGCCTACCTCACCTCCTCCACCCCAGCACACTCTGTCTCTCTCGCCTGCTTTCCCCCTCTCCATGGTCCTTAGCACCTTGTAATATGTTATATCATTTATTCTGATTGTCATCTTGTGTTTACTGCTGTATCCCAAATGCCCAGATCAGTGCCTAGTGCTCAATAAATAGTTCTTGACTGGATGAAAGCAGACAAGATTTTTGCCTGCATGGGGTTTACATTATAATGGTCATAAATGCTGGTAAATTCCTTTAAGTCTAGAGGAGGAGGATTTTTCTGTGTAATAAAAAGCGAGTTTTTAAAACTTTTTATGGAAGGGTAAAATACATACAGAAAAGAGCATGTCATAAATGTACAGCTTGCTAAATTTTAACCAACTTAAACACCTGTACGCAACCGGCACCCAGATCAAGGAACAGAAATGACCAGCCCTTACGGTGCTCTCTTTCAGTCACAATCAACTCCCTGTCTCCACCCCCCATCACCATCCTGACTTCTAACAGCATTTAACCTATTTTTATATTTTAAATGAAGGTAACCATACAGTATGAACTCTTGTTTCTGGCTGCTTTCACTCAACATTATATGTAGGAGATTCAACCATATTGTTGCATATAGGATCAAAAGAACATATTGCTGCAAAAGAGATATATTCAGATTGATGGCCAGGGAAGGAAGCAGGAAGACCAGCTGGGAACGAGAGATGACTGCGATGTGGATCAGGTTGTGATAGTAAAGGTGAGATGAAACACTTGGATTCTGGAGACTTTAAGGAAAAGGCTAACAGGATTTGCGATGGAATGGATGTGGGGTGTGAGAGCCAAGAGTGGGGTCAAGGATGAAGCCAAAGTTTTTGGCCTAAGCAACAGGATAGAGTCTCCATTTACAGGGATGGGAAAGTATTGGGGGAGCAGGGTTGGACAGGAGTATCGAGTCCAGTTCTGCATGTTGCCGGTGCCTAACAGACATCCAGTGGAGCTGTCAGTAGGCAGGAGGATCTAATTTGAGTCTGGAGCTGGATGAGATCTGGCGGAGAAAGTCTGCTTGGTGTGTGTTTAAAACAAGGATGAGAGGAAAGAAGGTGAAGGCAAATACGAGCACAGACGAGTTTTTCTAGACAGTGTGCCATAAATGAGAAAAGAGCTATGGGCCAGTAGCTGGAAAGGGATATGGGGTCAACTGAGGTTTCTCTCAATTTGATTTTCTGTTTTCTAAGTTGGCAGAAATAATGGCATTTCATATCCTAATGTGAAGAAGTTCATAAGAAAGGAAAAATCCATGGAGAGTCTGCAGAGGAGAAACTGCTCTCTTCACAGGCATCCCCCAGCACGTAGAACAGGCCCTCAAGAAATACTTGTTTAGTGAATGTCCTCAAATTAATGAAGTTGCCAAACCCATCCCTATCAGGAGTGGTCTTATAACTTTATGTGAAAATGAAACACCAGAGTCCTTTCTTAGGACCACAAATAGAACAAAAGGAACCACACCCTGTTATGACAAAGCTTATTACAAAGGCCCATTATTCAGTGGACAGAACCTGCCTCCTGCAACCTAAATGGGACTTAAATACAAAGTGTCCATGGATCAGCCAAGAGTACACCTATCAGTGAGTAAATGATGTCGCAATTCCAGCCTCTGTAAAGGGCTTCACCATATGCTGGTTTTTTCAAGATGAAGCATACAGTAGGGCTTTGGCTCCCATGGAGCAGCCCTGCAGCGTCTAAGAGCACAGGTTCTAGAGCCAGACTACCTGGGTGCAGATCCTAGGTCTCCTGCTTATTAATAAGTGAATGGCCTTGGGCAAGTTATTCAACTTCTCTGTGCCTCAGTTTCCCCAGCTGTATAATGAGGTCAATAATAGTACCTACTTCATAGTATCATTAGGATTAAATAATGTTCATAAATAGAACAGTTCTGAGCTCATGAGCACATAGTTAAGTGAATAAATAAAAACTTTAGGAATGTCAGCTCCCATTTGGTTTTAGATAAAGTCTACGATCCATCCATCTCTTTTGTTTTTGACATTCAGTGTCAAAATATTCTTACCTTCCCCTCCCCTCTTGTATTTTTCCTTCTCTTTTAATCTCAGGTGCAAATGTTCCCTAGATCTGTTAGTCTTGTTTTATTCTTGAACTTGCTTCTCTTTCTTCCTTGTGTACAAAATGTTCTCCAGTTTCATTAGCCAAATCATCTCCCTTCTTAAACAAAAGCATTCTTGAAATCTCACCTTCTCCACTAAAGCACTTTGCTTTCTAAACACAAAATGTCTAAGGTTTAACTCTCCAACAGAAATATGTATATCTTTCTTCATACTTTTATTAATCCTTTTCCCTTTCCTTTACAAATCATTCTTATTTGCCAGAACCTAATTCCTTGAGGACAAGACTATGTCAAACTATATCTAGAATAATAAAGGAATTGAGATGTGGTTTCTTGTTAAAGTTCTCCTCATACAACTGCCATATGACCAGAAGGGGGATTACTTCACCCACCTGGGCCTCAGTTCTCTATTTTGTAAAATGAGTGGTGAGGACAGAAAAAAATGATGATGACAGCAACTTGCATATTTTGAACACTCACTTTGTGCTAGGGTCCACCAAGGCTATTTAAATGTGTCCACTCATTTAAGTCTTAAAATAGCTCTGGGCTGTGTACCATTAGTCCCACGTTAAAAACAAGAGGACGCTAAGGCACAGAAAGGTTAAGAAAGTTGTTCCAGGTTATACAGCTAGTCTGTGGTAAAACTGAGGATCCGACCCAGTTATCTCTAATGAGCTCATACATTCTAAGGCCCTGCATACTTCAGACATGCTTTGGATAGACTGTCTGATGGAATGAACAATGCCTTGAAAATTTAGGAGATGTTATTGGAAAATATAACAGTTACTAATATGGCATTTAGAAGGAAAAAAGACTCTAATATCTTTTACTTTTAGGAAGAAAGGACAGAAACTCATTAAGGTGACAGATCTTAGACTGAAGGAAGATGGAAAAGCAACTGTAATTTAAAAGATGTGTATCCCTGGGAATACACATTTCCCTATCCAGCAGTCTGATAGGGAAACACCACAGACAGTGAAACGAGATTGTCTCTGAGTCAATCACTGTTGAAACGGAGATAGGAGGGCACATAGGAATACACTACAGTATTCTTTCTACCACTATATATGTTTGAAATTTTCCATAATAAAAAGTTTCCAAAAATTAAATTAACTTTTAAAATACCATGGGCAAAGTGTTCCACCAAATGCCTCCTAGAAAGCTCTGCATTTCAGCTGCGCTGCAGGTACTACTCCAGCCTCTATCGCCTAACAGTTGGCTGGAGTGCAGTGTTACAGTCTCCAAGGAAGCTGCCTGGCCTCTTGGCAGCAGGGTGAGCGCCATGATGCAGCTGCTGTTGGCATGCTGAGAGCTGGAAGGGGAGAAATTATAAGGCAAAACAAGAATAAGTCACAAAAGAAATGTGACTCAAAATTCAAGGAGCCCACACCCGCTAACCCTGATCACTAAGTCTCTAGTTTGGCAGCCAGTGGAAGCAGAGGTGGGGGCTGAGGGCTGAAACAGGTGCATAGTCCCCTGCAAAAAGCAGCCCTCTCTCTCAGACACAAAGTCTTTTAGATTTTTCATTTGCATAATGAAATGGATCTTTAAAGGGAAGAATAAGTATGTTAACTACAATAGAGCAAGAAGAAAAGAATCGATTAACCTTATGGTTAATAGCCAAATTTTAAAAAATTACTTCAAATATTACGTTCATAAACATATTCGTGATTTTTGATTAATACTGTTCATAGAAATGCTGCTATGGCAGTGTTCCTGAATATATTATTTCACATAATCTAGCTTTAATACTTCTTTCCCAAATGAGCATTTGTCCTTACATGGTTTAAATATGAGTATACCATGTTAGAATGGCTTTTTTTTAATCGTAGGAAGAAATTTCCTTATCAATTATCGTTACAGCAAACAAAGTTTACAATTAATTAGCTGTTCCATGTTTGTATAAAAGTTATTTCTTGTTCGTCAGTTAACCTGTTAAAAATGGACTGGCCAAGTTTATCTTGTGTTCCTCACGTTCTATTATCTGTGTTCCAAATAATTCAGAGAGGTTTATAGGCACACTGTCCCTCCCTTTCTTGCAGAGGGGCTGTGAAGACTCAAGAGCTTCAAGCTGTAAAATCTTCTCAGAGCTTCGGAAAAAATAGGCTCTGAGAACACAAGACACATAACACTTTTCAGTAAAGGCTTAGAGAAATGAAGTCACGTCCCTAGAGCAGCAGCAGGCTAGTGGCGTCGTTGTAGAATTCACTCTTCGCTGTTTGAAAGCAAGGAAGTGCAGGTTTAAGAACAGACAACTGCATTTTTCTTGGCACAAAAGCCTCAATACCCACCCTGAAATCTATGAAGAAGTGCCAACTTTGCAAACCCGCTAACAATTGGGAGACTTCATCTACTTGGCCGTACCCGACTAATGTATGAATATTTTATTATTATGAACATCACCTATATTTGGCATCTTTTACAACCTCTTGCTTTTTTCCTGCAACCTAGGCTTCAGATAAATCGAGATAAAATAGTATCCTATAAAAGCAAAATACTGAAGCATTAAAATTTAGAAACCACCTTTAACCAAAACAGTAACAGAACCTATCAAAAGAACACAAAACCAGGTATAAAATACATCTAATACATTCAATTTACATGCAAAGGAGGAAGCTATATCAAGCATATTTCTAGAACAAGTTATAGTAAGAAGAAATATTAAGCTCTGGCTATCTATGCCTTTAAATTCTGATGTCTATAAATAAAAGACATGTTTCTTTGAACAATAGCTTGAACAGGCAACACTGTCACTTTATCTCCCCAGATAACTATCCATTCAATTCTGACTTCAGCTGGTATCTGCTTGCATTACATCAGCTTCTTGATGGGGGTGATGTGGGGGGCAAATCTGAATCAGAAACATCAGGGGACCAGAGGAGAAAGTGATACAAGCAATGGCACAATTAAGGCAGCATTTAACTTCTTACTTTTTCTAAGAAGCTGGTTGCTAATAAATGTCTGGCTAGCTAAAATAAAAGCCAGAGGATGGGTCTCTTACACCTACGTAAGTGCTCAGCAGGGGTCTCCTGTCACTTGGGAGAAATTATTTTGAAAAGGTAGATTGTTTCCGATTTTTCTGCAAACTCGCACTGCCCAGAACAGTAGCACCTGCGCATGACAACTGGCACCGAACCTGGTCCCCTTGTCTCTCAGATCCTCTAAGCACTCTAGGCTTGATTTTTAAATTGAGGGATAGGCCAAAGAAACAAAGAATAGCCCAGAACCCTTTACCACAGATAGAGTTAATTAGTCGGGAGAAAGCTGAATTCACTGACAACCTAACTGTTCCATGTGATCTGGGCGCCTAGTTCCAGAACACTATACATTTAAGTAGCAAATAAGAGGCTAGGTTAGAAAGAGATTTTCTTTATTGTCTTTCCTTTCTGATCTCTGACATCGATTAAGTTTAAATTTTGGCCCATAATCTTTTTTCAGTATTTCTTCCCTTCCACCTTCTTGTGCTGCCTGCTTCCCATCTTTCTTTAAAAAAAAAAAAAAATTATCTGGCTTCCTCTTTTCAGAACTCCAGCAGAATATATACAAGTGAAGAAGGGGAAGGAAGTTGGCTGTCACTTGCTTCTGTAATCTGTTCCATGCATTCTTGGAAAAGTGGCTTGACTGAAGCCGGAAAATCTGTCTTAGCCAACTAGCACGGGGGAACAGTGGAAAGAGGAAAGAGAAGCATTTTAGGAAAGGAACCAGCAAGAAACAGTGTGTTCGACGTGGGATCCTGTTTATACTCGTTTTGAAAATACAAAAGGCTATTCCAGTGATTTTTTTAAAAAGCATTTAAAAAGTTGGTTTATAGAAATTCATGATCTCTAACTTTAAGCTGACCAGAAATCTCGTATTTTCCCAGTAGGCCTCCCTGCCTCATTTTTCACAGGACATATTTCACCTTTTCTCTTTTCTAGCCCTACATGACACCTTCCACCTCACTGTCAGCAGGTGAGCTGGCCTCCTACTTAATAGAAAACATGGTCATTAGGTGATGATATCCTCTACCTGCTCCACCAAAAAAAGTACCTGCGTTTGTACCCGTCTGCCATGCTCTTCTCCTGCCACACAGGCAAGTTGCGCTCCTTCCACCCAAAGCTAATCCCTCTGGTGCTCCACATCCATCCTGTGTCCATTCTTCAAGGACATGGCTGCATCAATTAGAAGGCATCTCCTAATTGCTAATCTTTCATATATTCAATTCACCATTTACAGAAAATTCTCAAGTCTGTACCGCCCACAGCCATCACAGCCACTGAACTCCCACATTATCTTTGTACCTTTTTCACAACCAGGAGAGACCACTGTTGACACTGGCTTTCTGCTTCACTCCTCACCCACTGCAATCTGCCTTCTATCTCTGTCCCTCTACTGACAACTGCTTTCTCCAAGGTTACTAGTAATCGCTCTTTTACTAAACTCAAAAGATGTTCTGAAGTGCTAATCTTATTTGACCTCTCTGTTGCACTTAAGACTGGTGATTCTGAGTTTTTATTTCTTGGTTTCTGTGCCACTTCTGTTTTTCCTTCTGTCTTTATTCTTTGCTTACTTCTGACATGATGGTATTCTTCAGGGCCTCATTTCTGTTCCTTTATTCTTCTTGGTCTTGAAACATTACCCCGGATGAGCTTATCCATATCCATGGTGCCTACGGCCTTATTCCTTCACTCCCCAAAAGTAAATAAGAATATAGATAAGTGCATGTGTATATGTACACACACAAACACTCACAAATTTCAAACCCGATTTCTATCCAGAGCTCCTAACTCAAATGTTCTATTCTTATTACACATTTTCTTTTGGATAGTCCATAGGAATCTTAAACTTGACATGTTCTAAACGTGGCTCTCATTTCCTTCCCAACTTTACGCCCAGCTTAATGTTCTTTTAATATTTTCTGTATTGGTGAAGGGTACCAACATGTTTGTCCAACACACATTATTTTTGACTTCTCTTTCCCTGTCATTTCTGCCAATTAACATTTGTTCAGTGCTTTACACGGTTTTCAAAGTTGTTTCACATAGTTTATTTCATTTGAGCCTCAAAACCCACAAAATTTGATAGGGAAACTATTGTTTCTGCTCTCATCTTCTGAGGCTCAGTTTAGTGACTATCTAAGGCCATACCTCTACTAACTGGCAGAGACTTTGCTGATGTAAAGGCCATCATCAAAGAAAATAATTTTAAAGCTTTATTTATTTATTTATTTATTTTTAAGGGCTTAAGTTTAGCAATTTCTCTGTGGAGAAATGTTACCTGGGGTAGAAGATGAAGGTCTAAAATACAGACTGTGCTGGTATAGAAACTGAGTTTAAAGTAACAGTTCAACTGAGCATCTTATTACTAAGTTAAATCTACCAACCTGGATACAATATGTAATAGCTTAGAAAACTGTAGCGTCTGATCACGGCCATATTACATAATGGCTTAAGCTTTTGTATGTGAATTCTTCAAGCTTATTATGTACACCGCAGGTCTGATGAATTTGATATCCCTTATTAGTCACACTAGATTCTACTTAACTTCCTATTTATATAGCTTTATTTTAAATATCTATTCAACTTCTTCAGAACGCAACAAGATCATATTTTTTCCAGATAATTTCAAAGGAAAACAATGAAAAATGATCTTGCATATCTCCTCAGTACACTGAATATTAAATTCACTCGAATGATTTTTAGCTTGTAAAACAATAAATTACTTTCAACTGTCTGCATATACAATAAGAAAGGAAATGAAATACTTTCTATTTTTAAAGCTGGTAAGAAAATATAAATATACTCATTTTTATATTTAGATAGACAGTTCTTCTGTGATATTGATTGAATAGAAATAAGTAGCATAGGATACTAGTAGGAAATACAAAAAGAAAGTAAATCTAAAAATATTTAGTGGTAGGTATATGCTGAGTTTTTTGGCATGTGCTTTGATGCAATGAACATTTGACAAATTCTAACCAAACATTTAGATGTTATCATAAAAATAAAAATAATTATGTTAAGGTGGTTGTTTGAAGACAGAAAGCTAATCTGTTTTTGTTGCTCTTAATTTATACTGAAAAGTTTATATTTTGTCATTTTCCACCATTATTCGAAACATAAACATGTAATTTTTAGTATGTACTTAGAATCGTCATGTTCATAGCCAAAATTCAAAGTCATTTATTTATCAGTAAGATCTTACGTTTACCCTGCATATAAATATATTTCTAATCTGAGGAAACAATTAACTCTTTAAGAAATGGGAAAAGATCGGATAAGAAAAGCCTTATTTCCTTTGTAATTTGAATTTAATGTGTGGAAGAATCTACACACTTGGAAACACTATAGTTGGTACATATACAACTGTACATTTTCATATACAAATGAAAGTGAGAGGAAGTGCATCATACCAAATTATAAAGGGAGGCTAATTAAATTCCACTCAGAGGGCATATAAGTAATAGTATTACCCATACTTGCAGCACTTAACCCAGAACTCCAGTAGGAAAACCGTGTTTGGCAAACTGTAGAGGTGAGCAGAAAGCTGTGTCATTTGACCTTGGCTCTCATTTGCAAAAAGGTTGTATTTCAAAATAGAAGATGGGGTTGGAAAAGTAAATACAGCTGTGTTTTCTCCACCCCAGAGTGAGAAGGATGGGGCTATTCGGGATGGCAGGGGGCCAAGTCCCTTCTTGGTACACTCTCAGAGCCCAAAGGAGAGTTCTAGTTCATTTATGGCTAACTCAGGATAATTTTTTTTTATTGTGGTAAAATATACACAACATAAAATGTCATCATTTTAAGTGTATAATTCAGTGGCATTAAATACATTCACAATGTTGTGCAACTATCACCACTATCCACCTCTAGAACTTTTTCATCATCCTAAACAGAATCTCTGTGCCCACTGAATGACTCTCCATTCCTCCTTTACCCTACTAGCCCCTGGCAATCTCTATCTGTTACACTTTCTATCAGTTTGTCTATTCTTGGTACCTCATATAAATGGAATCATACAATGTTTGTCTTTTAGTGTCTGGCTTACTTAGTATAATGTTTTCAGGGATCATGTATGTTGTATCATGTATCAGAACTTCATTCCTTTTGAAGGCTGAATAATATTCTATTGTATGCATATACCATATTTTGTTTATCCATTCATCTGTTGATAGAAATTTGGGTTGTTTCCACATTTTGGCTATTGTAGGATCATATTTTTAAGCTAGAGTAAAATCATCTAAGTGTAAAATCTAGGAAATAATTCTAAAAGGACTGTCAGGATTCAATGAGTACAGAAATATAGAATATTTGTGGAGAAAAGTTAGCAACAGCCTAAAGTGAAGTAAAAAAACTATGGTTCCAGATTATTTTTAATTATAATTTTTTAAAGGTATAATACATTTGTTTGTACACTTTATAATACATACTTCACATGGCTTTAAAAATCATAATTAAAGTGGGCCTTACCAACTTAATATTTTATGAATTAAAATCTGAGTATAATTGATGGTATTTCAATCCTGTTTGAAACAGCTCCATAATGTCTAAGACCTTCCCACCCCCACTGGAACTCTGTACTATAATTCTTTTGTATGTTATTATAAGAGTACAAGATGTCATTATCTGCATTTATGGAAAGTCTACCCAACAAAATAGAGTGCATAATGCTAAGAAATGATTAAAAATGAAAAGCCACAATCATGTCCAAAAAAATCATGAGAGGAAAAATTAAAATTCACATATCTTAATAAATGTTTAAAATTTAATTAAAATTTAAAATTTTAATGCCTCAACAGAGTAATAGACTTTATATAAGTGACCTTGGAATTTCTCAAAAAACAAACAAACAAACAAAAACCAGCGTGGTTGAAAAATGCTTTCAGATCAATAAAAAAGTTGATCAATGTATAATCATTGTATATTCCTGTTTCAAGATTCCTAAGTTTCTAGGGAGGAAGAAAGTAATCATCAGAATATATACTGTTACTTGCACATCAAGTTGAAAATTAATCTGTAGATTTAGTAGAAAGAGTACTATATCCAAGTCTCAAGGACTCTTGCCTCTACTAAACCATGTGACTTTAAACAAATCGTTTAACCTTTCTGTGTTTCAATTAACACCTCTGTAATATGAGATAATTGGACCAGATGATTCAGCCAAAGTGCCATGATTCTAAGTAGACTTAGATCTCGAATCTTGCACACTAGTAAAATTTCTTAAGGAAATAGCACTGAAATTAACATAAATGATAGCTACCCAAAAAATGTATCAACTGATGGGTAAACATCTTGAGAAGAAACTCGTGACTCAGAAGGATAGTCCCAAGGTTAAGGAAAGGATTCGTTATCATGGAAGAATACCTAATTTCATACTGTGCTTGATTATGATATGAAACAAACACGTAGGAGCCAAATAAGAAAAATATAGGCAGGTACCAATCTTCTAACAAGTTATGGTCTAAAAATCAATGTTATAATTATTAAGAACTCAGAATGCATTTTCTCAGGTCACTGAGTCCATAAGGGAGATGAAATCCTATATATCTTCAATAAATAGATGTAGGAAAATTATTAGAAGTATTACAATCAGAATAGCAATAAATTAAACATTAAAATTATCTTGAATGTGAGTGCTGGGAAAAAAAACAAATTTAGTTGTAGGTACTGAATTTTGGTAGAGACTATCAAAAGTATTTCAGACCACTTTTAAGATTGTTGACCTAGGTTTGTTGTGGGGTTATTTTCATTAGAAATCTCTCTAGGAAATTAGGAGAGTTGTGTTCTTCAAGATTTTTTGTTTGATCCCATGAATAGCAAGGTAATAAAGTAGAACTTTCCTGAGATTAGTGGCAAAATTTGATAAAGAGAAGGGGATTAAGAAAGATGTTTATGTCTATGAAAGAAAGCAGTTCATTGGAGGTGGGCATGCCTGGTTATCAGAAGTGTCAGCATAATCCATCTCCTAACTGACTGAAATGGAAGATGGGAAGTGATGGGGAAGAGACTCACACAGTTCCCTTCTGGCCACCAGGTGATTTCACTATGGGTCCTCTAGGTTTTCATGATGGCCAAATCAGGGAACAGAGAGACCTCATGAAAGGTGGGAGAAAGAAGTAGCATCATGTAACTCTCCAGGACCCAGCCGTTTGCATGGTGGTTATTGGTAGTCTGAATAATAGTTTTCAAAGGTCTGGTATTTCAATAAAGTTTCTAAGTAGTGGATTTTCTAGTACAGAGTTTCCTTTAGCCTTTGGGAAATAATTGCTAGGGCTCCAAAGTGGCCTAAAAGTGAATACTTATAATTTCCAAAAGTGTTCTTAAATGTGTAGAATCTATACTTAAGAATCCAATGTTTTCCCTCCCACGCCTTCTAGCAGGTGAGCCGATACTAAGAATTTTCTAAAGAAACTAATTTATGACCCACTCATGATAGTGGAAAAAAGGGTTTAGATTATGAGCCCTGATATATATAATAATAATTAAATTATATTAGTTATTACTGATTCTAATTTCATTAATTTCATTTAGAATCAGTCTTAAGGTTCTAATAATGTAACTATTTCTATTACCACAGATATCAGTTCACATTTAATGATCATTTATTTTCCAGCCACTGTTCTAAGCTGTTTACTTATGTTATCTCATTTAATTTTTCCTTTATGATGTAGGTACAATTTTCATCTCCATTTAACAGATGGGAGAACTTAGTCTAACGCTGGAATTGCATTCTTAGTCACTATTCTGTACTGCCTCCCAAATCCAACACAGTCTAAGGAAACCTAACTATAAGCCTTTTTAAATGCAGTGTAGTTGTTTCAAAGACCAAATAGCATCTTCTCTTTCAGAAAAGGTTGTAGAATAATTTCCTAATGATATTTTTTCTCTTGAAACAAAACAAGTAAACAAAAACACATGGAATGTGGAAATAACCAAAATTTTTTTAAAAAATGGAAAAAAATTAAGTGTGTCATTTTTATATCCAGCTGGATATGCTAATCCTATGTGGATCTTAGAAACCCTGAAATTACAGGCTGTTTGGACTATTTTAATCCCTAAAAGCACTGTTGTGATGCCTGAAACATATATTTTTAAAGTAACCTTTTTACCTTAACCAAATATATTCCAGTTAAATTTAAGAATTTAAAGTAACCACATACTGTCCTTTGTTCTATGAAAATGACTTTTTCTAAGACAAGCCTTCTGTGGCCAATTGTCCAGTGACAGGGACTGACTGCATGAAACTGCCCACATTCTGTAGTCCATGGCACTTGGTAAGCAATGGCAAGAAGGTGCTGGGTGTCTGGGACCTGAGCTACAATCTGTTCCTAGGAAACAGAGAAGACACTTTGTTTTTAACAGGCTCAAACACATGATCTGGACCCATTTAACATGATTCTTAAACCAACTATGCTAAGAGATTATATCACAGGCAAGAAAAGAGAATGAGAACATTTCCGGGACACAATATAGTTACAAACTTCTGGGTGGACCCTAAAATGTGAAACCAAAGGGGAAGTACATCATCACTATTTATGCCCAGAGTAGCACAAATAAAAGTGGTGCTTTCATGCTCACAGTGTACAGTTGATTTTTGAAAGACCCATGAGTGTATTTTACTTCCTATTTGTTTAATTGCTTTGAACTAAAACCTAAACAAAAATTGATTAAAGTGATATAGTTCAAAATAGACATTTCATGGTGAATGCTTGAAAAGATAAAAATATCTGGATCATCAACTAGAAAAAGTAAAGCAAATCACAAGTTTAAAAACAATTTTAAAATTCTGAGTATCACTAAGATGAAAACAAAAATATTTTTCACTTGCACAAAAATTTACCCAAGTGATGCTATTCCTTCAGTTCCCTTAATTTTGTTTTTGAAGAGAGACCTGTATGGATGGACAGTATCTATAAAGTATGTGTTTTTTTGTAGCATGAAGTTTGTACTGTCCCCCATTATGGTTTATATGAGTTTAGGAAAAATCAATTTTTGTAATCACATAAATAGAACAAAAGTTATCACATCAATGGAGTAAAAATTAAAAACCACATGGTCATCTCAATAAGCTCAGAAAAAAAAATGCAATACTCTTTCATGACAAAAATATTCAACAAATTAGGAATTGAACTTCTTCAACCTGACAAAGGACATCTATAGAAAACCCAAGCTAACATCATACTTAATGGTGGAAGACTAGGTGCTTTCCCCCTAAGAGTAGGAACAAGAGAAGGATGCCCACTCTTGCCACTTCTGTTCAACATGTTACCAGAGGATCTATCCAGGGCAATTAGTCAGTCATTCAATCAACGAAGGAAGGAAGGAAGGAAGGAAGGAAGGAAGGGAGGGAGGGAGGGAGGGAGGGAGGGAGGGAGGGAGGGAGGGAGGGAGGGAGGGAGGGAGGGAGGAAGGAAGGAAGGAAGGAAGGAAGGAAGGAAGGAAGGAAGGAAGGAAGGAAGGAAGGAAGACAGACAGCATCTGGATTGGAAAAGAAGAAATAAAACTATCTCTATGCACAGATGACATGATTTTGTATACAGAAAAATCTGAGAGATCCACTAAAATACTATTAGAACTAATAAGTTCAGCGAGGTTGCAGGATACAAGATCAAGTTGTATATCTATACACTTGATAAACAATCTAAAAATGAAATTAACAATTCAATTTACAATAGCATCAAAAAGAAAATAGGAACAGATTTAATGCAAGAAGTATAAAACTTATACTCTGAAAGCTACAAAACATTGTTGAGATTAAAGAAAATCTAAATAAATGGAAAAACATCCCACGATCATGAATCAGAAGACAACAGTACTCTTATCTACAAAATCAATGCAATCCATATCAAAATCCCCAACTTTGTGATCTTGGAAGTCACCTTATGTTTCTACACCTTGGTTACTTAATCCTCATATGCCTCAGTTTCCTTATCTGTAACATGGGAATAACTGAACCAACTTAGTAAAATGCGATGAATGAATAACACTAGTAAACCTCCTTAACAATTTCAGAAGCGCAATAAGTACTGAGTAAATGTTCGTTTCCTTGCTGACTATTATTTCCTTGCTAACTATAATGAAGTTTGAAAATGTCAGTTAAGTCTACTATATTCAGTATTATCCTACATTTGTGCATAACGAACAGACTTTATTCTAAGAAATCCCAGTAATATAAAATCTGATCATAGCAGGTAGACTAATAAAAGAATTTTTCATATAGTTTTTCAAAGAACAAGAGAAGTTATTTTATTTCCTTGAAAATTAAAGTAGATTAAATAAAGCTGGTAGTAAAATATGACAGAATTGCCAGAGTATTTGTAGCTTTTTAAAAATAAAATAAAATAAACTTTCCTTCAGAAATACTGATAATTGACTTAATAATTCCAAAAGTAGACTTGACTTTCTAGTTGTCCTTTCCATTAAGTTTGATGACTAAATAATAAAAGATTGAATTATAATTAGCTTCCAAACCCAAGTGGTATGGATCAAGGCAGCATTCCAGTCAAGATTTCACAAATTTTTCCCTTTCCCTTCTTTTAACAATGCTCAGAGAAATAACTTCTTCTAGCAAGCAATTCAGTAACAGTCAGCTTTATTCAACATATCTTCTATTATCATTGTCATTTTTGAGAGCAGAAATGTCATTTGATTCTGCCTTTCTTGGTGGAAGTACTACATTTGTTACTGAGCATTATTTTAACCAAACTGTGAACATTTTAGACACCAGACCAACTGTTGATGTAGGAACTGGAGACTTCCTTCAGTGAAACCACACATTTGTGTAACTTCAACTCAGTTACCAAATTCACTGGAATGCATTAAAAATTGCTAAAAATGAGTCCTTTATTATTTTTCAATTACAGTTGACATTCAATACTTTATATTAGTTTTAGGTGTACAACGTAACGATTTAATATTTGTATATATTGCAAAATTATCCAAAACAGGTCTAGTTAACATCCATCATCACACATAGTTACAATAAAGTTTTTTTCTTGCAATGGGAACTTTTAAGATCTTGCTTAGCAACTTTCAGAAGTACAATACAGTATTATTAATTATAGTCACCAATCTGTACATCACATCCTCAGGGTTTATTTACTTTATAATGGGAAGTGTGTACCCATGTCTCCCACCCCACACCCCCTCACCTCCTGCAACCACCAATCTGTTCTCTGTATCTATGAGTTTTGTTTTTGGGGGGGTTGTTTGTTTAGATTCCATGAGTAAGTAAGATCATACAGTATTTGTCTTTCTCTGTCTGATTTATTTCACTAGGCACAATGTTCTCAAGGTCCATCCATGTTGCCGCAAATGGCAAGATGTCATTCATTTTTATTGCTGAATAATATATATGTATCACATTTTCTTTATCCATTCATCCACTGATGGACACTTAGGTTGCTTCTATGTCTTGACTATTGTAAATAATGCTGCAGTGAACATGGGGGTACATATATCTGAGTTAGTGTTCTCATTTCCTTTGGACAAATACCCAGAAGTGGAATTGCTCAATCATATGGTAGTTCTATATTTTTACATTTTTTAGGAAACTTCATACTGTTTTCCGTAGTGGCTGCACCAATTTACATCCTCATCAATAGTGTACAAGGGTTCCCTTTTCTCCTCATCTTCACTAACACTTGTTATCTCTTATCTTTTTGATAATAGCCATTCTAACAGGTATGAGGTGATATCTGATTGTGATTTTGATTTGCATTTCACTGATGATTAGTGGTGTTGAATACCTTTTCATGTACCTATTGCCTACATGTACATCTTCTTTGGGAAAAAATGTCAATTCAGATCTGCTCATTTTTAATTGGATCTTTTTTTTTCTTTGCTCTTGAGTTGTATGAGTTCTTCACACATTTTTGGATATTAACTTCTATCAGATACATGGTTTGCAAATGTCTTCTCCCACTCCATAGGTCAACTTTTCATTTTGTTGATGCTGTGCAGAAGCTTTTTAGTTTGATATAGTCCTACATTTTTATTTTTGCTTTTGTTACCTTTGCTTTTGGTGTCAAATACAAAAAAAAAAAAAAAATCGCCAAGACCAATGTCAAGGAGCTTTACCATCTATGTTTTCTTAACGAGCTTTATGGTTTCTGGTCTTATGTTCAAGTCTTTAATCCATTTGGAGTTAATTTTTGGGTATGGTTTAAGATAGTGGTCCAGTTTCATTCTTTGACATATGGCTGTCCAGTTTTCCCAACACCATTTATTAAAGATACTGTCCTTCTCCATTGCATATTCTTGTCTTCTTTATCTTAAATTAATTGACCGCATATGTGTGGGTTTATTTCTAGGCTCTCTCTGTTCCATTCCATTGATCTATGTATCTGTTTTCATGCCAGTACCATGCAGTTTTGACTAATATAGCTTTGAAATATAGTCTGAAATCAGGGAGCATGTTGCCTGCAGCATTGTTGTTCTTTGTCAAGACTGCTATGGCTATTCAAGGTCTTTTGTGGTTTCATACAAATTTTAGGATTGTTTGATCTATTTCTGTGAAAAATGTTATTGGAATTTTAATAGGGATTACATCGAATCTATAGATCGCTTTGGGCATTATGGAAATTTTAACGATGTTAATTCTTCTAATCCATGAACACAGAATATCTTTCCATTTATTTATGACTTCTTCAATTTCTTTTTTCTTTTTCTTTTTTAATTTTTATTATGGTGACATTGGTTAACGAAATCCAGTAAGTTTCAGGTATACAATTCAACAGTAAGGCATATATATATATATTGCATTGTGTGTTTACCGTGTATAGTTAGATTTCTTTCATCACTGTCTACAGGTTTCAGTGTATAGGTCTTCCACCTCCTTGGTTAAATTTATTGCTAGGTATTTTATTATTTTTTATGCAATTGGAAAAAAATACTATTTGGATGAGCTTTTTAACAGTCTTCTAACTTTATATTTTATTTAATAAATGTGATATTTTATGGATATTATATTTATAATGAGAGTATCTTCAGCTATAAGTGTTGTAAGGATTGTGATATCTTTCAGGTAATAATTAAGAATTTTTATATATCTATGGAAAATAAGATGTCCTAATAACCAGGTGGCAGAGTGATGCTAGGGAAGGAATTAACACCAGAAACAATTATTATATAATGCACTCCGGCTCCTAAAAGAAGACGTATTAACAAAACACATTGAAAGTTATTAACAGAAGCAGTTAGACAAGCCACTTTACCACAACCAGGTCCTACATGATAGATGAAATTCAAATCTTGAGCTGCACCACGAGAGAGGAAATAGTAAGACTGTGGCATGGAACTTGTTGAAGGCAAAAATATGGACTATGTGTAATTTGTGCCCTTTTGTCAACCAGCTCCCACTTTGAGATTCAGATGAAGGTTCTGTGTAATCATATCTGCAGGTGACCACATAATGGTTACATGGGAAAGCCATGGCAGCCTCTCATAAAGGGGAAAAGAGAGAGGGAACCAGAGTGGTTACCAAAGCAACCTCAGCCATGCATTTTTATTCAATCAGATGGATGGAGGCTATGAATTTAGGATAAGTATTTCATGAATTACATGAAAATGTTCATTCCTTCACACAGGCAAGCAGGAAAGGAAAAATTTATCATAAACCAAGAATTAGTATCTCACTCAGTTTACTCTTGTTAAGCAAACCTCAATTTTAAACTTGTAAAATTTTATGTGTTTGTGTGAGGGATAGACACCCTGCTAGTTTCTGAGGTTGGATGTAGGAAAGTTTTTGGGAGTTACAGAATTGCCATTTCTGGGCCTGTGGCATGTTAGCTGTTCAAGTAATGTCAATTCAGGAAATCGTGGAAATGGGATTGTAACCTAGGTCAGTCTGGCTCCAAAGCCAGAACTTTTTTCCAAATGGAAATGATTTTATCTGAAAATCACAAGATGGTAAGGAATCCCCATTGCAGAAAACACAGAAAGCTTTTTATTCAGTCATCCTTTCTACACGCTATTGAGGCTTTCCAGCCTACTAGTCCCATATTCGTGAACAAGTTTGAACTCAGTTCGGATATACAGCACAAGCAAATTTTGATAATATTAAATCTCACAACGGTAAGCAGTTTGCTTGATTTCCTTTCATTTTTTCTTCTGTGTGTAAAAACAAGTATAGTATTTCTCATTGCCAATCCATGCAGAGGCCGATTAAAAGAAAGCAATGTACAGAAGTTCTGAGGATCTTTCATTTTAAAATTAGGTTTACCATTCCTCACGGAAGAATCTGCCAGTTTTTTAGCAATCATTTTATTTCTAGAAGCAACCGATGAGCAACTGATTCAGCCAAGAAAAAGGTTCATCTTGGCAGTGAATCTCAAGAATAGACAAGTGTGGGCCCTGACGGGGACACCTGCATGCCAACGCAATTGACCTTTTGTAAACTTTGCAGTCAAGTGTTCAACTTTAAAAGCAGGGGACTTAAAATGGTAGCTTGTGTTTTTCCTTCTTAAAGTGACAAGACTTTATTTAATTTCTGTAAAACCGATTCACTATATAGATTTTTTAAACTTTTTTTTAATTTATTTTTTTATGGTGACATTGGTTAACAAAATCCAATAAGTTTCAGCTATACATTTAAACAGTAAGCCATTTATATATTTACACTGTGTGTTCACCTCCCATAGTTAGACTTCTTTCTGTAGATTTTTAAATCCGTGCATTCAGACTGCTGTTTAAAGGGCTGGCTGTATGGGATGGGCTACCTTAAAGAGAAGCATATTTAAGAAATGGTGAGATTCTCCACTTGGCAGATGATGGCCCCTGGCAACCCTCTTCACTGTCACAGGACAGAATGTCTGGGTGTTTGTAATTGCCTATATCCCCCACAGACTGAGACCTCTGAGGACATGGATCATGTTTATCTTGTTCATAATTACATCCTATCTCCGAGGTCCCTGAGAACCATGCCTGGCATAGAACAGGTGCTTAGGAAATATTTGATGAATGGGGAAAAAAAGAATTATCTCAGGAAATGCTAAAAGAAACAACAATGGACCTCCAGCAACCACAATTTCTGAAAAATATGTGTTGAGTAAGAATGTACTCTTTATTTTTTCCCGAGGGTAATAATAGCTTTCTTCAGATAATAAACTTTCTTCTCAGTGAAATATTCACACAACAGCAGTCCAAAAACTAAAAAGGCAATTTGATTTGCCTTACGATAGTTTATTCAACACTATCAGGGAAATGCCTACAGGTTTTTAGAAAATATAATACTATTTTTCTTCTAGACCTTAATAAATCATTCTAAATTTTTGATGGATGACAATAAAAAGTTGTAAATCTCCTAAGTTCTTACGCTCATATTGGTAATGCCAGATCAGGTTTTAAACCTGTCCAAGTCTTGGCTATGTTTATCAAAATAAGTTAAGATCCACCTTTTAAATTAGAAATATAGCAATGACAACAACAAGAAATGAACAACAATAACTACAAAAACCATTACATGTAGCAACTTCCAATTTACAAAGTGTTTCCACATCTATAACCTCATTTGCTTTTAAGAACACCCCTGTGAAGAAGGCAGAGAGTTACATTCATCTTACAGAGGCAGAACTGGAACTTACAAAACTGTCACTCAGTGTCATGCCTTTACTAAATGAATAGTTGGGGATTTCAAGTGTGAAATGAGAACAGAAACACAGCTGAAGGTATTTAAAAGATGTTTTATAAAACATAAACTTTAGTTTACTGTCTTTGCTTACCTAACATACCCAACAGAGATACTGCCCAGAAATCACATTCTTTACTGTTGAGTATCATTATCAAGCTTTGTCATCATTATTTTTGTTTTATACAGGGCAAGCAGAAAAGTGTAAGCCTTCCTATATCAGATAACAGGTTTTTAAATTAGCTCTTTAATTTTTTATAATACAAGCTGACAAGAACTATCGTGGAAGACGGAAAGAATCTGGAACAGAACATAAGGGGTTACGTCTCTTTATAGCAAACTAAAATCTGGCTGGATATAAAGAGAGATGTATCTCATTCTTCTTCAAACTAGAATAGAACTAATCTGGGATGTTCCAGATGGGAATATTTCCCAATTCTTTCTTTAACACTATCTTTTCTAAGATATTTGTCTGCCAGCTTTCCCAGTGACCCACTGAATCTATATGAAAACATGCTTTTGTATGCAATAACACAAAATTAAGATTATTGATGTTATGTTGATAGTTTATACTAGTGGAGTTCCTTGAATTCTTTAGTGAGACTACATCTTGAGGAGTCATTAAGTACCTACCAGGACACATTAGCTTTAAATGGTACTGTTTATCCTGATTAATAACAGTCTTTCTTTGGGGGGAAGGGGATAAGAGTATAAAAGGTATACACAAAAATCTTTAGAGATCGTCTTCAACTTCCCACCAACAAATCACCAACCTACTTGCAACTTTACCATATATTTCCCCCACCACTCCCATGAAATTGAATGAACTGTCCCAAAGGCCAAGCCATTCATCTGCACACTGCATCACTTCTCCACAACTTTGTTCTTGAAACCATCCCTTCTTTCTCCTCATTATGACTTTTCACTTCTCTACTAGATCACTCCTATTAATGTCCCACATGGTAGAATATTTCTTATTTTTCTAAAAAATATATTTTTTTCAGATATGCCTCCTCCTATTGCTGTACTGTATAGTAAATGCCTCAGAAACATGTCCATCCTTGCTATTTCCTTACCCTGTCCCCACCGTGTATTGGATTTCATTGCTTAAACGATGAGATAATATGTATAAGGAATAAAGAATAAAATACAAACACCTGTATTTCACCACTCATTTTTAAGGAATAGAACATTATTAGGAACTCTGAAGTTTATTCTGTGTCTGCCATCTATTCCTTTCCCTTGTTCACTATGAAGTAAATGCTATTCTTCCCCCACCCCCAGCTTTATTGAATTATAATTGATAAATAACATTGTGTAAGTTTAAAATGTACAACATGATAATTTGGTATACATACATATTGAGAAATGATTACAATAAGGTTACTTCCACCTCGATCACCTCACATAGTGTGTGTATGTTTTGAGAACATTTAATATCTACTCTCTTAGCAAGCTTTAGTATACAATACAGTATTGTCAACTTTAGTCACCATGCTATATGTTAGATTTCCCAGAACTTATTCATCTTCTAACTGGAAGCTTGTACCTTTGGCCAACATCTTCCCATTTACTCCACCCTCTGGCAACCACCAATCTATTCTTTGTTTCCATGAATTAATTTTTTCGTTTTTTAGATTTCACATATAAATGAAGTCATACAGTATTTGTATTTCCTTGTCTGACTTATTTCACTTAGTACAATGCCCTCAAGGTTCCATGTTGTCGCAAATGGCAGGATTTCCTCCTTTTTTATGACTGAGTAATATTCATTCGCACATACACACACACATGTATATAGTGAATAAAGACAACAGAAAACCAATTTTAAATAGGCAAGAACTTAAACGTATATCCAATCCATTTTTAAATTAATTAAGCAAAGATGTTTAACATGAAAATTAAGAAATTTGGGAACATAAAACTGTATAAACATTGATGGTAAGCATTAAAAGCAGTTAAATTTTGAGGTAAATCTGTGTAACTATTGTAGATATGAAACCAGTTTAAGAACAATTATTTAAAACAATTAATTAAATCCAACCCTTAAGATTATATTAATAAAGGCTGTAAGTAAGGAATATGGAAGGTTATGTATTACAAAAAGGAAAACAAATTATATAATTCTTGGATTTGATAGTTAAGCAAAATTTGGATTACAGAATGTTTTCAGAGAATGTAAAAATAACCATTCATATAAATAAAAACTATAACACCTTCCATATCATTGGAGAAAAAAAAAATAACAAGATATTATCCAAAGGAATAAAAAGAATAAAAATTACTAAAAGGTTAAAAGGTAGCAACAACCCTCCCCTGAAAACCTAAAGTAAGACCATTGATATAAGATCACACAGATTTCCTTCATTACCTAAAAGATTAAAATTTTATCTTAGCATGCTACCTGTCATGCTAGCACACAATTTTAATTTATTTTCTTCATAGCACTTAACACTATTAGAATTATTTTTTGTTGCCCTGTTCTCTGCACTAGAATATAAGCTCCATAGGAAAGGACCATGGCTGTCATATTCACGCCTGTACTCCTTGCTTGGAGTGCAATAAATATGTGTCCTATCAATCAGTTAATGAGTGAATGAGTGAATACTACAAATTACAGATTAAATATAAAAGTCAAACAGAAAGCAGAGGTTACAATAAAAATACATTTCAAAGTAATAGCAAAATAGTTAAAAATATAGAGAGAAGACATTTTTGTTAATTAAGGACAAAATCTATAATGAAATTTAAGTCACAAAACGTGTTAAATTAAATAATTAGGTCAACATATACAAAAGAAAGACACAAATACAGACAGAAAACGATAGAATTACAGTCATTACAGATGATGATTGACTAATATACTTCTAAATAGTCTTTGATTTGGTGGCTAAAACATAAATAAGAACAGAGTATTTAAATAATTTACCCTTTTGAATGTATATATGTCTATTTTATATGCATATAAATAATTTTGTAACAAATACTTTCTAAGTAGATATTGTCATTAAACAATCATTACTAAAAAGTATGTACTATATTCCACTGGGAAAAAAGTTTTTGTCAAGCTTTCTTCCCCATAGCTATTAGAAAAATAATTTGTGGAACTGAAATAAAAAATTTGGAACAGATAAAAATTTATCTAGATGGAAACATTTTTAAGTCTAAGTGTCTGGAAATCATTTACTAAGACTGGTCTAACATTTTTGTAAATGTCAGATTTACCTAATACCTTCTAAGTCATACACTCAAACAGACAAATAAATTGCAGAAAGATCTAATAAGCCTGAATGAGTGGCCAGAAAAATGGAAGAATGCTTTCTGAAGGTGCTAGTGCAGTACAGTTCTATAACCACTTACTAAATCACTTTTCTGCCAAAAATTGTGTTAAATTGGATTTAAAAATACTGTGTGCATATATGCTATGTCTTAAGAAGTGAATGGGAAAGAATGAAGGTAACATTTATTGAGCAAATATATATTATTCTGATATGTAATTGCATGTAATAATCAGTGCCTGAAAGTATGGCTATTTTCATCCATTCAGCAAATATTTCTTGAGCATCTCCACTAGGCCAGGTATTGTTATAAACACTGGGAAGGACATATAAAAAATTAGGTGAAATATATTGTATAACGTTAAATGGTGATAGGTACCATGAAGGAAAATAAAGCAAAAAGGAGGGATGGAGAGTTGTTGGGGTGGGGAGTCACAATTTTAAATAAAATTAGTCTGAGAAGGCTTGCTTGAGAAGATGAGAACTGCACAAACATTCATAGGAGATGAGGGAAGGGTGTTCCAGGCAGAACAGCCAATGCAGAGGCTCTGAGACAGGAGTATGAACAGCTAGGAGGCAGTGACGGTGGAGCAGCATGAACAACAGAAATGAAAGTAGGAGAAAGGGCTACTGGGAGACCAGCCTGTGTAGGGCTTTGAGGTTTGACATGAACTTGAAAGTGATCTACCTTATGTTTGAAAATAAATCACTATGTCCTTTGTGTAGCTAAGCATAGACAGCTGTGGATGGAAAAGAGGTTCTATGGAAAGTAACCTCACAAGGTGATCTGATCATAAATTCCTAGCAAGGCAGGTCATGGTGGGCAGACATGCCCCAAGCATATAAGTATTTTTAGTCAAAGATTTATCTTTCCCTTAAGCAAGCCCTGTCCATTGTTTCTGTGCACCCATGTTAACAACACACCTTTGAAATGCCTCTTTTCAGACCCCGCAAGGGAAACTACCCTCAAGAGAGCACATAATCTTGTTAACTATCCTGTACTCCAATCCCTGCCCAGCTTTCTCCCACCTTCATGTGTTCTTCCTTAGGTTCACTCCTTAATTCCAAATGCATAAGAGAAGCTGCAAAATGCTATTCTAGGAAGCGTATTTCTCAGTTGAGATCTTGCTTCTAGGCGTATCCTCTGTTTGGCTCAAATAAAAATTTATAAAAATTCTCTACAGGTTTGGAAGTTCTTATGTTGACACCACTAAGCAGCAATGATGGAAGAAGGGAGTTAAGAAACTACTACAGTAATCCAGGTAGGAGATAATGGTTGCTCGGACCCAGGTGGCAGTGAAGGGACAAGAAGTGATGGATTCTAGATGTATCTGAATGTACAGCCAACAGAGTCTGCTGGTGGATTGGTGAGAGATAAGAGGAGTCAGCATAAGGCCAAAGATTCAGCCTAAGTAACTGGATAATAAATTTTCATTATTCGTAGTTTACAGAAAAGTTAACTAAATATTATTCCAAAGCTTACGGTCTTCCCACAATGCCTCATTACTTGAAAAAGGCAACTGAAATTATGTGCATAGAGCCTCTACAAAGATCCAAGAATTTTCTTTTTATAAATGAAGGTTGAGAAGTTATTTTCTTTTAATAATTGGTAATATCTCCCTGAATTATGAGATTTATTGTTCAATGACATGGTAAAGCCTGAAAAGGTAAAAAGTCTGTAAAGAGGATAGGAAATTTATGGATGACAGAATCACATCGGGTTAACTAGGGATGTTAGGGATGCTTGGGTAGATCTCCACATTCTTGAGGGTGATGGCATGATAAATTATCCATAGAACCTCCTTGGAAACCAGTGTTTGACAGAATGAGATGGAGAACAGACTTGCCTAAGATTAGATATGAGAACAGTAATTTGCTCTGGCTTCTTCATTTCAAATGTTTCAAATAGAAACTGAAAAAAGTAACCACTGAAGATCTTTTTCAAGCATATACACAGAGCTATGTTTTGGACATTTAGCATACATGTATAGCTTTCGAATTAGTTTTTCATACTATAAAAGTTAATAGGCTCCAAGTATGTGTTTAATTCCTTCAAGCTTTCTGTCGATATTATTCTCTCATTTGCTATGTTAATAAGATGTCCAGCAATATAATTTAGTTTTGTTGTAGAGAGAAAATATAATTCTTTTCCACTATTTTTATTGGAAACATTATAGTAGATATGTAGAATTAATCTTCTATTTATTTCTATTTGTATAAGCATATCATAGTGTGGTAATTCCCAAGAATTAGTTCTCTTTTATCTGTGCCCCCACCGCCCCACCCCCGACATCCCTATTTTAATGAAAGGCACTTCCCTCTTTCTTCCCAGTCATTTGACCCCGCTCCTTCCTATCCTTTACTTCTGTGTCAGGATGGTTCCCAATACCAAGAAATGCTGACTCCATAGTAGACCTCATGTGTATAATAACTCTTTCTCACTCCAGTGCTAACAGTCCAGAGGTGACTGTGGTCTTCATTTTGGCAACCTCTCTGAATGCTTCTCCTTTCCTCTAGTCTGTCCCCACTGCACTTCATATGGCATGCTGGAGCCTGCTTAATTTTAAAGCCTGGATCTGGTCTTATCACTCCGTCAAAACCATATACTGGCTTCATGCTGGAAGCTGAATGAAGTATAAATTTGTCTGCCTACCTTCCAGGCCCCTCCACAATGTGGACCCAAACTGCCGTTCCAGTATTATCTCCTACCACTTTCTTTTCAAGGTCACTACAACTCTAGCAAAACCAATCACTCTTCCCTGAACCTGCCTCCATTTTAGCAGCTTGGGGCCCTTACTCGCACAAAACGTTCCTCTTGTCTATCAAAAGCCCTATCCTTCAGATCCTATCTTAAATGCAGCTTATGAGAAGCTTCTGCTGATGCCCCTGATCAGCGTGACCACCGCGCCCACTGAACCCCGCCCCCTGCACAGCACTTTGCAGACCTGAGCATCTTTCTTATTTTCATCAGTTTATTCTAAGCTCCTAGAAGGTGACAAGTGTGCTTTGCTCATCTCTCTCAATCTCCATTGCAGGATGGTGCCTAACACAAAGTCGAGTTCAAGGATTATCAGTGCTGAGAAGTGTTCAAGAGTAGACATCTTGAGAGAGGCTGTTTTTAAACTTACATTAAAAGCCATGAACATTCTCCTTTCACTTAATAATAGGATATCAGTGGAGGCTAACGGATATAACAATATCTTCTTGGTCTCTTCAGTGTTCTTTCCTCTCTTCTGTACAAAATTTACATTACAGTGATTAAAAGTCCCCTGTAAAATGGTGTCATGAGGCCATATCTGGGAAGAAAGGATTAGTACTAATCTGTTCCTTATTCACTATTTAGTAAGGAGAATATGAGATGATATGTTTGGATCAGAGACAGAAAGGAAATGAAGTTTTCAAGGGAGAAAAAAACAATTATCAAAAAAAAAAAAAAAACCCTGTTTCACAAAAATGCAGTCTGTAGAAAATCTTTCAGCTGAATGTCAAGATTAAGAAAAAATCAATAAAACCTTTGAAACCAGAACTATGTGAAAGGCCTTTTAGGCTTGATGGCAAAATACAAAGCTATGGCTTCAAGAAAGTAAAATCTTTCTCCAGTAACCGCAAAAGCAATTCTTCAATATTCAGGAGCCTCCATGGTCCCCAAATCTGTTTAGCACAAATTGCTTATTACACAGATAGGGACAGTCCAGATTCAAAGGGCCAGCGTTTTCAAAAGAACTTTTACTAAGGCTGTAATTAGCTGTTCTGGCAAAAACTGCATACATGTCTAATTGCATACACAATTGGCTAATTGTATCTTCAAAATAAAGGGTAAAGGGTTAATTGTATCCACATCTGGCCATAAAGAAAGAGATTGTCCTTTGAAAATATGACACTACACTTAGGTGAAAATTTGCATTAAACAACCATCCCTATTACTACTAATAATTATTATAATACCACATGCTTACAAATTAATACCTTTCATTGTGATCCTGAAAACATTTCACAAACATTAATTAATCTCACAATACTCCTATGAGGTATGAAAGGCGATTATCTCAACGGTGTCAATGAGGAAATACAGAAAAGTCAGGTAATTGTCAAAAGCCACAGAGGGAATTGAAGTCCCCAGCCCCCGGCTCTACACTGGCCCAGGTCACCAGGGAGGTTCAATGGGGAGTCTGGTTCACATAATCAGCAAAACGAGCCTAAAACAAATGCAGAACTAAGTAATCAAATTTCAGAATAGTGAAAACTGGCCTGTGATTTAGAGACCATTTTGACTTCTTTTATTCAAAGGAACATATAGAAAGCATCAAAAATTGAGCTACGTATAACTTTTTTGTTTCTTGGTTTCATTTTATGATCAATTATTTCAGATAATCAAAAAAAAGTACAGAGAATCATACAATACATCCTCAATGAATGGTACTTTCAAAAATATGTAAAAGGAATAAGTTTCTGCAAGAGATGGATATTTGGAATGTTCTGGCTATAGCATCTGTGAGATGAGGACATGCTGGACATAGAGACATGAGGTGAGGGACTAAAACAAAGTGAAATCAATATTTTACCTTAATTCTAACTGTTGTGAATTTATTTCAAAGTGCTAGTCAGGAGCATCCAATTTTCACTAGCCCAGAATATCAAACTAAATACAAATTTCCTTAGAAGCACATAAGTACCATATCATTAGTATTTGTATAACCTTAATATATTTTTTAAGAATGAGAGAGATATGAGGGTTCATTTTTAACAAAATATACATTTTAAGGACTGATTTACTTTTTATAATTAAAAAATATATTTTCATAGCCACATCAGAAAATGTTTGGGTGATTTGCTCAATCATCAAAACTGATGGTAAATTCTCTATGCAGATACTTATAAAGATGTGGAGATATAAATATGCTTAAATTCAATTCGATTCACTTATCCAGTGAAGATACGTACTGGAAGATACAAAGATGAGCGGGACAGTTCCTGTTTTCACAGACATCTGTTCTACACATTTATTTATATTCACTCAAGCCCTCTTATATCTCTTCCTACAAAAGTTTTGAGGTGATAGCCCAGAGAAGAATAAATAATATACTGAAAGTCAGCGACATAGAAAATAGAAACAAAACATGCCGAAGATAAGAATCAGTATGACTGTGTTTCTACACTTCAAAGTTGGCTCAAAGTTATTGGGTGTCCAGAGCAAAAAAAAAGAAAGACATGCATGTTACAAAAATACCCCAAAATTAAAAAAAAAAAAAAAGGCAGGAAAAAAGAGAGACGCTAGAACATATAATTGAATTTTTTAAAATGATGAATAGAGGTAAAAAATCAATATAGTGTGGGAGTGCCTAAAACGGAGAACTGACTTCCAGTGGGGGAACCTGGGTGAACAGTCACATCCTGCACTGGGCTCAAAGGTCAGAGCTGAACTCCACAATGGCTGCTGCAGAAAGGGCATTCCACACTCAACACACAGCCAGCAAAGAAGAGAGCTCTGCAAGCATGAGTCACGATTGGAAAGTGGAAGTAGATTTAGCAGAGTTCTAGGTGGAATGCAGTCGTAGATGGGCCTGGCCAGAGCTGCAGGCCCACTGGCAAATGCCATGCCTAGCTTTGTACATTTCTGTTAAGTAACAGGTAACACTAGATTTTTTGGGAGGGAGGGCAAGACAAGAATAAAACTTCTTTTCTTTCTTTTGTTCTTTACTTTTTTAAAAAAAGTATAAAACTCTGATACCATGTAAAGAATAGACCGGGAAGGCAAAAATCAAGAGGAAAAAGATCTGTCAGGATCTCTATAAGTCAGAAGAGGGATGATTAGGGTCTGGTCACTGATCCTGGCATAGGAAGAAGTAGAGGACAAAACAAGAGACTCTCTGACAGGACTTAGTGAATAATTAAATGTGAGGAAAAGGATGAGCCACACATGACTGTGAGCCCCTAAATCCTATCTGACCAAGGATATCCAGAAGGCTGATATGTTTTTTTCTGTTTTATTAGGGCTAGTGTCAATAAATTAACATACTTTTTGTCATAAATATTTTTCAACAATGAAAAGTATGTAAAATTGTTTTTAAATTATATCAGAATATGAAATGTATTTTTCTTTAAAAGAAAAGTGAAATGTGCTATGTCAGCCAGACTCATGGTATGAGACTGTGGTTATATTTCGAGCTCAGGTTTCAGCATTTTCCTTTTTCTGTTCATTTACATTTATAAAAAAGAAAATGAGCTTTAATATTTTTCCAGAGATTCATATGATTTGCACTCACGAAGTGTCTATGTATCCATCTCCCACATGGCCAGGGATAATGCAAAACTATGATCAAAATAGATGCTTAAAAATTACTTGCTGAATGAATAAATTTAAACATTCAAGTCAAATAGAAATCACCTGTTCCCCAAACATGTAGCCAGCTATTGCTGTTGGAGTTAGACTACCTGTTAAACGCAGGTGTGTAAGGGATTGCTGCTGTTCATTAAATGAAAATTTTAAGATTTCATCAGGCAAAATCTATTTCATAAATAATTTACTCTTATCACCAAATTGGTTTTTATGAAAAACTGCTAGCTGCTATACCAATGCCAAGTCTTCATTAGTGCTGATGCTAAGAATTGCTATAGAAAGAACACAAAAACATTTGGGAGATACTGTAATGCACTTATAATGTTTCCTTAGAAAATGACATGACTATATGGTCAACATTATATAATTAGAAATTTTACCCCTAATAATAGTGTTCTACCTTTGTGTTTTGAAGGAAAACCACTGATTTTTATCTATCCTAATTTGAAGAAAACATTATTGTCAGTTACCCTCTTCATCTCATACAAAATAGAGGTCAAACTTTTAGATCTGACATTCAAAGCCTTAGGATGATCTGAGCCGACAGACTTCTAGTCATAATTCCCTGTAACCTTCTGGTAAGTGACTCCTGTGGCATGAGCATTTCTACCACAGGTTGTGCAAGTACTAAGGAGGAGGAGGCTGGGGTTCGAGACGGCTTCATGAGCAAGAAAGAAGGCAGGATGGAGGACAAGACAGGTCAGGGGCTATCTCCTTTCTTTTCTAGATCAAAGCCTTTAGTGGAAACTCCTCAGCCCCTGCACGTGCAAGCATGTGTGCGTGCACACAGAGGCGAGCAGGGACGGGGTCTCTGGGGATCGACCTAGCTGCAGTGAACTCAGAGCGAGGGGCTCTGGGAAGTCTGAGGCAGAAGTGTAGCCCCTGAATCTGACTCAGTTAAGTGTTTGGACTGAGTCTAATATATGTGAATTCAAGTTTGAGCCACATGTTAGCTAAGTGACCTGAGCAAGTCATTCTGGGTTTCTGAGTGTCAGTTTTCACAATTCTAAAAAAAAAAAAAAAAAAGGGAAGAACTAAATGATATATGCACACACACTGTACTCGGCACAGCACCTAAGCACAGTTGAGGAGCAATTAAGAATAGTGCTATTACAGTGAATGCCAGATCCAGAACACCAGAGCTCTGGGAATCAGTCTCCCAACCTCATTCATTCCTTTAACCAATAGCAACTATTAAAAACCCCTTTGGTTTCTAAAACACTGGGTTGTAAACTCACTTGAAGAATTCTGTGAAAATATCCTGAACTTGATAAAAGGTTTTTATAAGTATTTTCCCAAACAAGATGGCAGTGGCAAAGGAACTCTTTTGTTCCACCACTTATTAAACATTATCCAATAACCTGACACATTGAAAAAAAAAGAGAACTCTGAAAGTGGCTTCCTGAAACAAACATTTGCCCCGCAAAAGTCATCTACACTATTTTGGTTAAAAACAGAATCTACAAACAACCTATGAAAGACTGTTAAATATATTTATATAGTTCCAACTTCATATACATATGAATTGGAATTTTTGCTGCCAGTTAATATTAACACCAGGAACCAGAATTGTCCTCTTGGATGCAGAACCTCGTCTTTGTCTTAAACAATATGCCATTGAGCCAGATATCCCTTTACCACTGACTGATCACAGAATGCTCTGTTTTCCTCAGTAAAAAAAACTTAATTTGATTTGTATTTACTATTCTACTTCATTATGCATTTGAAAATTTTAGTATCCCCATTTTCTTGTTACCTTTTAGTTGGCAAGTTCAGTTGGCTCTACATTTATGATACTGGAGTGAAATTTTCTCTTTAAATATATGTATTAAGTTAAAATGGGTCTGTTTAAAAAATATAAACAATATTTAAAAATACTAAAATATTTTAATAATATTATACATATATTAAATATATTAATATAAATATCCTAAAACAACGGGCAGTACACGTGGAAGGTGGGGGGACTGCCTCTGCCATTCTTGTTTGTCTGTCCAAATCTACTTATTTCTTACGTTTGTGGAGGGTCTTCTTTGGCCACTGTAGCTATAATGATTACTCTCTGAATTCCAAACTTCTACAGAATTTAGACTATATTATATGATTTAATTTTTACTATATGATTAACACAATCATGTGCTACAATATATCATTATTTAAATTTTCAGGTGTCTTTTTGTCCTGGACTATTAGACTGATAAAACACAATGGCAAAAACGATTCATTCATTTCCTTGAACTGAGCATAGCACTATGCAAACAGTGGGCACACTATATTTTCTGAATAGTCTTATAATTCCTTCTATTTCATGAAAATAATTATATTGTAAAGGAAATTCTATTATTATATTACCTAAAATAAACTAACTTTTAGTTCTGTTTATTTGAGTGATCTCAAAGGCAAAAGATAACAGATTTTTTCCTAATTTGAATTGATGTAAGATTACTAGTTGCATATCAGTGGGCTTTTCCCCCTCCTTTCTTAGTTGTAGATATGTAACATGGCAATGTGCCTTGCTAACAGCATTTCCCAGCTGTTGCTGTTGCTAGAGCCATAGCTATTGGATGGGGCTTTTGGAAAAGTTATTTAAAGGGGGCTTGCTTTTGCCTCAATTTTTTCCTTCTATGGTTGGAAATGCAGCGGCCGTCTTGTAGTCAACAGGCAACCTGCTATACAGAAGCTACACATTAAAGATATGGAACAGGAAGGTAGAAGTCTAGGACACTGGTGGTACATATCATGGAGCCATCGTACTAGCCCTCAATTACCTAACTTAGGACATTTCAGAGGAAGAAAAATAAGCCCCTGATTTAAGATTGTCCATTACTAGCAATCAGATGCAATTCCTTATTCGCCCATGTGCATACACATTACAGGCAGCACCTAGACAATACTATTTGAGCGCCAATTAAAAGTTCCCCAGATTTTTCAAAAACACCTTTTCCTTGATATAATAAAGTACATACTTGCTATAAAGTTTATCATGCAACTATCATTCGGAGAATGGTATTAAAAGTATCTGTTAAAATATAAATGTTGTCTGAGAAGTGTTACATTTTAAGCTATCAATATAATTAAATATCTCATTGTGAGTTAATTTATTAATAAACTTCCATGACTGGGTAGGCCCTGAGGGACTGGAACACAAGATAGATAAGTTTTCCTATAGGAAGATGTCAGACTACTATAATAAGAATCTCTTCCTCCCTCTCCTGCTTCCTGCACCCCACCCTCAAACCTGATTCAATTCCTACCCCAAAGAGGATGATGGGTGGGCAGCCTTAGGGGCAGAAGATACAAAAACTAAAGGAGAGATACAGATCGTAAGGGGAAAAATTGCCAAAGGCAAACTTATGTTTCTTTATTACATAAAGCTGCCCAAGACCACTCTTCTATATGGGAGTACTTTATTTACTCTACAAAAATATTCAATTGTTAACTTATTAGCATTGGTAGATCACCTGTCCAATTGAACACTTTTGTATTCACTAACTGATGAGAAAGGACAAAATTGTGGTAATGAGCAGCTAAAGTGAAGGACCAGGATTGGACGGTTGACCCATTCAGGCACTCAGACACTTCTCAAAGGCTTGTTAAGGCTCTGTGCTAGAAACTAGAGATTTCAAATGATGATGATGATGATGATGATGATGATGATGATGATGATGATGTCTTGTCCTCAAACTTGTATTCTTCTAAGGAGACAGACATGCAAATAAACCATTACAATAACACTGTGAAGTATGCTGCATGGGTATATGAAAGCTGACATAGAGAAAAACTCATTCTAAGGAAAGTGAAGGGTGGTCAGGGAAAGCCTCACAGAGCAAATGATGCCTAGACAGCATTTTCAAGGATGAACAGGATTTGCTAGGGAGATAAAAGGGGATATGCATTCCAGAGAGCACAGTGCCCAAAAAGCTGGAGATATGAAGAAGCATGGTATGTTTGAGGCACTACAAATATTTGTTACTGCTATAGCATCAAGTCCTGAAGAAGAAGGAAAAGAAGGGAATTAAAGTAGAGCCCAGATCAGAAATTGCACTGAAAGCCATGATAATCAGCGTGGACTTTATCTGGTAAGTTAGTCACTGACAGTGAGCCACAGGCATGGCAGGTTCACTGCTGGTTGTTGATTTGGAAGGGAGTGAAGTTGGAGGAAGGAATATCACCTTGGAAACCTTAGTAATAATTCAGATGACAAGGGATGAAGATGTGCATGCCGAGTGGTTCTTCTCCAGATCTGTTGTATGGAGGGCAAAGTGAGGGGAGAGGAGAGAGGGAAGGGAAATTAAAATCTTTCACCTGGATGGCAGTGTTCATTTTGGAAGTCATTTTTCACCCACCTGTCCTCCATAGTTACAAAGCACACAGGGAATGCATGTTCTCCCTGCATTCGCTCTTTCAAAGATTTTTTTTATCTGGAATTATACTGCTAGAGATTTCATACTAAATGAACCAAAAATAGAGGTGGGTGAGAAGGAGAATCCCAATTCTGCTATTGGTGGACTCTTAGCTTTCAGAATCAGTATTGCCATTTTATGAGAGCATTTTCTTCTTTTTTAAAATGAGAAGCAGGCAAGATGAAAACAGTGTGCCCCTTCCTATCTTCCCCAAAATTTGTCAGTAAAAGAGAAAACATACTTGAAACACTTTTAGCTTCAAGAATTGTACCTATATTATCATATCTAAGTATGAGGTTGGGGTAGGATGAACAGAAAATAGCATTGTGCAGAAGGGCCACACATAGAATCTACCTGACTCAGGAGTTCTTTGAGCTAATCAGAGAGCTGAGTTATGGTTATTTTTACCAGATTCAATAAAGGGAATTTCTTAAGTCTAAATATGACCCAAATATTGCATGGCACAATTTATACTAAAAAATTACCTGTTCTTTATTTGAAAATTCAATTTTAACTGGGCATCCAGTATTTTTATTTGCACAATCTGGAAGTCCTAATTATAGTAGTACCTTAAGGGAGAAAAGTTAGCTCAATTAATGATCTATTTATCTTATTTGTAGCCATTTTGGTTTCTTTAATACAATAGGAAATGTTTTTCCGACATGTGAAGGAATTATGTAGCACAACAATATAAAAATGTGAGCATAAATGACTAGTAAGTTATAAAAATTTCCTAACAATTTTGGGAATCTCATCCTTTAAAAATTGTGCCCTGTTTAAAACAGCAGGTGGGGGGGCATTACTGATTGATAAAACAGTATATTAACACTTCTTTAAGAAAGACTAGATGACAGCCAGAAGAAATGCAATAGTAGAATAATCTAGAATGATAAATTTTATTACTGGGAGTCTCCCTAGAGATCAGCAAACCCAACCCCATCAACAGATGAGGAAACTAAGAACCAGAGAGGCTGGCATTCTCTGCTCTACAAATTTTTAAGGCAGAAACATTTGACACCTATATTACTCTGAAAACAATCTGTTACTCACAGTTTATACTATTTCAATAAACAAATTTAATTGCCAAGAAAAGAAATAATGTTCATTGGCATGTGCATTACAACCTCAAAGATAAATATTTCTAAAATGTAAACAGCCCACAAAAATATAGAGGCAAAAAAACTTTCCTAAAGAGATAACATTTAGAAAAAAAAAATTGTAATGAAGCATACTTTCATGACGAAATGCCAGAAATGACCTCCCTGCCACACAAACACACGTTTTGTGTTCAGAGAAATCTTACTATTATGTCCTCAGCTGACTGCCAGAGAAGGCCATAACTGGATTCCAGGGCAAGGTAAAAAGCCTAATTGTCCAAATCTGGGAATCTTGCAGCATTTATACTACAGCATTGTGGGTATTTTTTATGCACTCTAAGTTCACTTTTATTAATCCCAGACCTCTTTCCTCATTAAGGCACAGATATAAATTTGGAAGCTGCTTATAGATACCAAATACCCTGTCTGTTGGTGAGATTCAGACCTCCACCTTGCATGCATATCAGCTAGAGAAAAAGAGCCCTTATTCATCAAATTTAAAAAGTGCTTTCTCATTTCATGCTAATTGTATGGTCCTTTGCATGATATGCACAAGATTGCCAAAGATGAAAGGCATTAAAAAGGAAAACTACCAGTCTCAGAGTTTTTTTGGCACAAGATTATTACTTTTTTAGAGAAAGTAAATGACTAATTCAAGTATTACATTTATCTTCACAGAATAACCTTTACAGGTTTTATTATTATCAAAGTCTATTCAACTGCCTCTCTGCCTAACATAACGTGACTTCATTCTACTAATCTCAGTGCTCCAGAACTTAGGTTGATGTTAAACAGTTCATAAATGAAAGAATTTAAAATACAGATTTTACGATTTTTTCCCACAAAGATCTCACTGGAAAAGAAAGTTTGATTATTAATAAATGCTTGCTTCCTAACTCCAACAACATGCAGGTTCTGCTTTGGCTGATTTCTTATAAAAGCACAATATCAAAGACTCATTTTTGGTTATGAATATTATTATCTAGAATAACAGGTGACAGGATATTATTCAAGGGTTGTAAATAAGATAAGCCATGATAATTAATGAATACTTTAATTTATGGTAAATTTCAAAGAATTGGGTCTTTGAAAACCTGTGTTATTTAAATTTGTCACTATAAATATAGACTGATTATTAACAACCATGTAAAAGCCATCAGGGAAGAGATGGAAAGCAGAAACAGTGGGTGCAGTTCGTTTATTTGGGCTGCACGACAGTAAAGCAGCACTTTTTCCTTCCACAACTACGCATCGATTGCTATCAGTCAGCTGAATCAAGTCTGGCAATTCCAAAAACAGCTGCTTCAACCTGTAGCCCTTGCAGGGAGCAGAATAATGGGCCTTCCCAGCTTCCAAAAGCATTGACTGATTAAGAGGTTAAAGGCTGAATCAAACATGCTATTAGTAACTAATATTTACTATACATATTGAGGATTTTTTAATGTATTAGACTGGCATTGTCCAATAAAAGTATAAAGCAAACCACATGTATGATCTGAAATTTTCTAGTAGCCATAGTAAGAAAATTAAAAGAAATAAGTGAAATTAATTTTACTGTTCTTTTTTATAAACCCAATATATCCAAAATACTATCATGGCAACGTGTAATCAACCAAAAATATTGAGATATTGTACAATCTTTTTTTATACCAAGTCTCTGAAACCCAGTATGTACACTTACAGCACATCTGAATTCGGAGTAGTCACATTTCAAGTGCCCAATGGCTACATATGGCGAGTAGCGACCACATTAGACAGTATAGTTAAAATTTCACAAACTAGGGGAAAAAAAGCCCTGTTCTTAATTACTACCTAATGTTTTCCTGTGAGTCAAATCTCAGAACACTGGTGAGATTACTTGTTCTTTGTGTTAATGAACACAGTATAAACACAAAAAGCTATACCACTAAAAACAAAGATTGAATCCTAAGAAGACCATACTTAATTTTCATTAATAACAAGTATTTACATATTAAACTACCTACTTTTTTCCCTGCCTACATTTTCATCATGCCACAAATTTCAGGAGTTTTAGTTTTTCTCTGAGGATTTAAATTATAAGTCACATCATCACCCTAGATTCAGTGAAATATTCATATCTTTATTATTTGCTATTTGAATAACATAGTTGTCCCAAAGTAGTAAATTATGTAATTCCTAAATCCAAACTGTTTTATGACTAATTGGTAAGAATCATGGAGTTTCCTCATGAAAAGAGTTCCAAAAACTCAAGAAAAGAGTAACCAAAAAACAAATTATTACCAAAATACACTAAAGTCCATGCTAACAAGCTCCCTGGCACTTATGAAACCACAGAAGACAGCGTCAGGGTGTGCATGCTAAAGTGCAACCCAACAAACCATTTTAAAGAGCTGAAGCAGGGATGATCATTAGATTAGTAGAAAAATAAATGACAAAGAGGTATCAGTAAAATCCTCATATCTGAATATTCAAAATTTAAAAGATATTTTTAAAAAATGAATGGCAGTTTTCTCCCTCTAGTTTATTGTTAGAAAATTTTTATTTCAATTTTGGATTTTAACTTGACTAGCAATTGTGATGCCCTAAAATTTGCTTGAGTGACGATTACTTCTGATGACAGAGTTATAGCATCCAGTCCTAGAGTTTAGTTACGGTCAACTGTCTTGTATAATCTTGCAATGATGAAGTTTTAGAAGTACAACACAATTTTTTTTAATCACTAATCTTCAACAGAGTAACAGCCCAGAAATTTTCAGACATGGAGAACAATGTTTAACAGACCTTTGCCCAAAATAGGTGATCGAGAAATATTTATTGAAATAAATTAAATGATCCGATAGTTCAAAAATGTACTTGGATAAGAAACAGGCTAATCAGGATTTAGTTAGGCAGTGATAAAAATGCAAATGTAAAGTTATTCATCAGTTCTTTCGATGACTAAATAACCTTATACCAGAATCTGAATCCCTTTTTCTTTCAGAGCAAAACTACAACTATTTAAGGTGAAAACACAGAACACTGGTTTTGGTTCTCAAAGCCAATGGGCAGGAAGTAGAGGTATAAAAAAATAAACAAGTAACACCCATGGAGAGTTATCCAACTAAAAATGGTACCCCTCTTCCTGATCTGATTCACTTTTGCACAAATGTGATTTCTGCAGGTTCTTTGTAAGATATGGTGTACAAGTAATAAAATTCTCTTTCATTGATTTCAGACTTGCAAGTTCACCATGGTACTGGCTGCCTAGGCACTGGTTAACTGAAATGCTTTCATTACTTCCTTCCTTTCTTCCTTCCTTTCTTCATTCTTCCCACAGCTATTCATTTGACATTATGTGTAAGTATTGTTTTTAGGCATTGAGGTTTCAGCAATGTATAAGACAGAGAAAATCCCAGCTTTCAAGTATCCTACATTCTCCAGTAATTACTTGTAACTTGTCAGATATAGCACAACATAAACAACTGTTGAATGTAAACAATACTTGATATATTAAAAATTGGGAAACAAAATTTTAAGAAGTAGCAATAATATTCATGGTTTGAAGAAAATCTCGTATGCTTATCGTTTACTTATTTGTCAATTTAATTTTTGTACAAGAAAATCTTTTAAAGAGGGTAAAACATGTACAAAAAGATACTTAGGAATCACTACTTAAAAATGAGAGAAAAAAACATTTTGAATTATTTAAAAAGCACCATTTAAAATGTGTCTTCAGTCAGGAATGGATGCCAAAACAGTCAATATAAAGGAAGAACATCCAAACCATAACAGTTGAGAGAAGGCACAATACATAATAGAGGTAAGAGCCTCTCCAGGATCTAGGAACCAGAATCATCATTGAGTTGGCCTAATGAGAATGGTTAAAGATAACCTGAAAAACTAACAAACTACAGAGAAACCTGGAAGAATAATTCAATTCAGAGAGATGGAGTAATTTTACAAATAATTCAATTCAGAGAGATGGAGTATACTCCCATTAATCCAGCACCGAAAAAATAAGGAACTTGTCCAAAGTTACTGTATTTCAGGGCTAAAGAACTGGACAAGTTATTTTGTCTTTGAGCCATTCTAAATGTCCATTCCTGCACACAGCCAACATTAAACATTTATTGAGTGGCTGACACATGCCATATGCAGTGCTAGGCATAGGGTACACAGTGCTTAATCGACCGGGATTTCACTTCACGATGCTCCTGGTCAGAATACAAGCAGCTAGAACACATGAATGTAAAGGTGCCGTGGGAACAGAATTCTAAAGAATGAATAGGTTGGAATTTCCAAGTGAACACCACCAGGGGTAAGGAATAAAGAAAGCTCTTCAGAAAAAAAAGAGAACTGCACATATAAACTCCAGGAGGCAGGAATATGCTCATGGCATAGTAAGAAAATCTGTATGGTGACGCAGAACTGGATGTCTATGCAGTGGGCAGGGCCAGATCATGAAGGGACATGCACATTAGCCAAAAGTTACTGGATTTTACTCATAAGTCGCTGAAGCATCCCTGGTCATCAAGGTACACAACGACATGATCAGATATGTGGAGGAATGGACCGAATGAAAGACGGGAGATCAGTGGGTCATTTCAGAAACTCTGCAGTAGTGTGTGTGAGAGATAGATAATAAGGCGTGAACTACTATAAGTGCAGTGGGGAGGGAGAGAAAAAGACAGATAAATGAGGTAGAAACAGAGTGACTTGATGATCAGCTGGGTTAGAGTAAAGGAAGAGGAAAAGTCAAAGATAATTCTCTGGCTTCTGACTTGAGAAATACCTGTCTCCATGCCAAGTCATTCTATCAGCTTTCAATTTTGGATTCTGGCTCCCCGAGACTGGTCACTGCTGCTTTGCCACATTCCTTTTGTCCTAAAGAAAGTTCCTAGGTGCTAATGATTCTACAGGCAGCAATACAGAGGCAGCTACCACTACCTCTGAGTGGTGGTGATGAGAGGGAAGCGTCACTGGTGCCTCTCCCAGCTTCATCTATACAGCCTTCAGCAAACAACAGCATCAATCCTTTACAGCAGCGGTCCCCAACCTTTTTGGCACCAGGGACCAGTGCTCCTAGGAGAATCTAATGCTTGATGATCTGAGGTAGAGCTGAGGCGGTGATGCTAGCACTGGGGAGCAGCTGCAAATATAGATGAAACTTCACTAGCTTGCCTGACCCTCACCTCCTGCTGTGAGGTCCAGTTCCTAACAGGCCATGGACCAGTACCTGTCCGTGCCCTGGGAGTTGGGGATCCCTGCTCTATATGATGCTCAGTTTAATTCTGTGCACAAATAAAGTCAACATATAGTTACTGTGGACCCCACTAGTACAAGGCACTATGGAAAATAAAAGCAAAGTGCAATAGCAGGTTTCCAGCAAGTTATGCAGAAAAGCAATACAGTGCAAAGCAAAGTTTTGTGGTATGTCAGATACAAGTTTGAATTCCAGCTCTATTACTGTTACTGGTTGTGTGGCCTTGGGAAACTGATATTCTTGAGCTTTAGATGTCTCTTCTATAAAATACATAGGTAACATAGCCTATCTTATCTGTAAAAATTAATGAGATAATGTATGCGAAGTTACTACCAGTACTATGCTTAACTTATCATAGATTCAAAATAAGATAATAATAATAAAGTAAATATCCTTTATTTCCCATCCCCCTTTGACTAGTCAAAGAATTCCTACCTAAAAGAGAATCGGGTTATCACCAATGGGTGTTTCTTTCTACTTCCCTCATACCCTTCCATGCTTATTGTTGGAAAATGAAGCAGTTTGCAGTCTAATATTCATCTTCCCTTTCCTCCTTATTTTTGGACCCTGATTTGGCTGGGTATAGCAAAGTACAAAGCTAAAAGATTTCCCATACCCCCTTGCCACTACATGTAACCATGTGACACAACAGGGTCAGTAAAAGTCTGTTAGAGACTTTTTTGGAAAGTATCTAGACACAAACACTTCTATTTTCTCTTTGCTGTCTTCCTCCTTCCAACATCCTAGAAAGTGGATATGATGGATGGAGCTGCAATAGCTATCTGGCAACTATGAGGAAAAGATCAAGACTCATGGGACATCGGCCTTCACATACTTGAGCTCCTAAAACAATGCTTCCACCACCTTTTACCAGACTTCTTATCACCTGAGAAAAATAAAGCCCTAAATTTAAGCTGCTACCTTTCTGGTCTCCCTTACTCTCATCTGAGCATACTCCTAACTAATCTAATCCTTTCATCTGTACTTTGGCATGATTTTCAAGGCATCAACCATAAGTTCATTCCAATTTAAAAAGAAACTGACATTCATAGAGTGTCCAGTATATGTCAGACACTGTGTAATAAATATTACATATTGACTCTAATTCTTAAAGTAACCCAGCAAGGTATGTAGTGTCATTCCCATTTTATAGCAAAAAGATATGAAGATCTAAGAGGCTAAGTACTTTATCAAAAGTACCATACCGGTATACATGGCTAAGCCAAAATCTGACCTCCAAATATGTCTGATGATCAAGTACATGTTCTGGCAGCTATCCATGCTACTGCACGGGTTCTATGAATTCACTATTGTGACGAACCAGTACTCACAAGACAGCGTCTCTCTAAATTAGTCACTTTTCCCAGATCCTCACTCTGATATCTACTAAAGTCTAGCTGGTAAACCATCTAAAAAGTATATCTAGAGCATGGGGGCAAAAAAAAAAAAAAGGTGCACAGAAAGAGATCATGAAGTCATTGATATAGCAAGAGGTGAAAGTTACAGAAGCCTGAGGTACACTTCTGCCTGAAAGCAGCTGGACAAAGCTGATCATCTGGAAAGGAGGCTCCTTTCACCTCTGTTCTCCAGTCAACAAGACTGTGAAGAAATCACACTAGACTGGAGATTAGTGTGTGAGCCAGTCTAATGGGAGAGAGTGGTTAAAGTGCCCAATGTCGCACATTCTCACAGCAAAAAAAATCAGGTATAAATTTATCAAATGATTTTTTTAACCTTTTTCCCATTTAGAAAAAAAAGTGCAGCTCACTGCTAGCGTTAATTTAACATCACACATAGGAATGCTGCGTTTTCTAGGATTTGACATTTTCAGCAATGGAGAATTACTATATTTTGAAAATGGAAATACCACTACTAAAAACAGAATGCTTTAAGTAAATGACGTCATTTGTTTTCCAAAGACTACTGATATACTAGAGTGATGTGAAAATAATAAAAAAGTGAGCTATTTTGTGGCCAACTTTAGGGGTCAGGTTAGGTCTGTAATCCGCGAATTATCTCTGGGTAAATGCTGCGGCCATAAGTACCATCTGCGAGTATTCTCAGGGCAAACAGGAAATGGGTTCAAGAAAGAAGAGAGAAAGAAAATTAAAATTGGGAGTTACATATATCTTTTAAAACCAATTATAATAAAAGGCATACTTTATAGACTTGTAGAAGTACTACATAAATATACTTATATGTGTACAAATTTTAACTCCTCTATACGGTGAATGTGAAGCAGCTAAAAAGATGATTCATAATAAATTTAAAAATCATGTACAGGAAAAGCAAATGAACATGAGATAAGAAAATTAAGTATGTAGATACGCATCCTTTAGAGTCCTAAATAATTAACTAGAACTGAGCTGTAACTTTGAGTCTGAGTTTCCCTCCTGCCAAAGAAAAATGGAAAAAATGATTTGGTACAAAATTCACAATGTCCATGAGAAAAGGAATATTACCACCGCAGTAGAAACAAAATATTTTCTGTTACTATAAAAGCAATAAGAAATCAGAAGACCTAAGTTAGTCTCCATACAAGAGAAACTATATAATGGAGTAGACAACGTCTTGGTAAAAATTCCCTCATAATAAATGTCATAAAATATGCCACACAACAGTTTCTCACAGAGTTATTCAATCAAGCTGAAAAATAGTTCAGGGAAGGCAATCTGTACAGGAGTAAGGCAATGAGGTACAATTATAAAGCTCTCCGTTGGGCTGGCTCATTCTAGTAATAAATCCCAGAATATCTAGATGAACAAATAGACAGCATGTTCTTCAAATTATTCTCCAACTAAAACCAACTTGAGAAGTAGGATTATGCAACAGTTTACTGACTATTATGTAAATGGTACTTCAGTCCACTATCATTGTGCTTTTAGGTATAGTATATGTCAGTCTTTTCTCCTTCTCCAAGTGTCAAAACAAGGCAGAGCAAATGTAGGTTGCTATTTAAAAAATTATGGCTTTTAGTTTTACATTAGGAGGTTCTAGTACATACATTTTCTATTATATAACTGGTGTTAGAGAAAATTTATGAATTCACACCCATAATGATTTAGCTAATTTAAAAGGCAATGTGTGAAAGGCAAGTTCCTGAGAATAAGACATCCCAAAAGTGGACATTAAACAGTCCTTGAACGGGTAGAAATTAATGTCAATTAATGAACAGGGTAGGAAGAACACAAAAGTTCATGAAAAAAAAATAATAGAAAAACCAAACTGATGCATAGTAATGAATGGGGCTTGCTAGGTGTGGAAAGTAATGTAAAATCTATATAAATTCACCTGACCTTAACTAAGTGTAATTTTTTTCTGTGTACTCATATTGGTGCAGTCTCATGAGCATATTCACAAAAAGAATCCTCAATAAGGTACAAAGTTTTGGAATATTCAGAAAATGCCGATTAGACTACGTATGTACCTGCATGTTACTTTTTCACTGCATAGAGTCAGATGAAATTTATCCTTCCAAAAAAAATCTCCAGTTGTGTGAAGACAACATATATATGGTTATGCTATAATGCAACCTCTATATCTAGCTGCAAGAAGTTACGACTGTAATATGATCCAAAGGAAGAAAAAATGAGGACCATTTGCTACTAATTAAAAAACAGAGGATTAGAAAAAGATGGTGTGGGAAATAGGGAACAGTTGTTCTCCCAACATGGACCTCTCACCCTGCTGGTTTTGTGGTTTTTAAAACTACAAAAGTGAAAGCTGGAAAAATGACAACAAAATGACTACCAAAACATAAACAGAATATTCCATATGGTTTTTTTAAATAATAATTTCTAAATTGGAGATAGAAAACTAGATTTGTTAAGCAAAAGCTACTATTTCCACATTAGGGTTTCTCCTTCTAAATATATATATTATAAACACACGTACTGAATCGAATGTAGTTCTGTGCAGTGTAGTAAGTAATAAGGTTCCAGTTCTGATTCTAATTGCAATCAATTGCAATGAACCAATTGATGAGGTAGGTCGTTAAAGTTATATAACTTCAACAAACTAAGATTGCTGAAGTTAAGTAAATATCATCATGGTCACTTTAAGCTACCTAGCTTCATCAAGCAGAGCTACAAAGCAGCAGGTTAGCGGGTTTCTGGCAAGGAATAATTGGTGCTGAGCAACAGACTGTGTACATGAGCAAGAAACATTGCATAAAACTCACATTACAGGCTTACTCACACCATATGTGCATTTTGGATGGAAACAGGGTCAGCTCTCATACACCTCACATAGTTGGCCTTACTGGCTAGGATGAATGAACATTATGTTTCAGTGTGGTAGTTAACCCTAATGGAAGCCAGAAAATACCAGAATTATGACCTTTCAATTACAATTTTTTCCAGCAAAACTGAAATTTGGACAAAGATGTAGTGGTAACAAAAACACACAAATCTGAAGTTATAAAAAAGATCTTTACAAATTTTGATAAGCTTTCCTCAAGTTAATTCATCTCACCAGTGTCTTGAAAAATCAACAACCTATACGAATCGGATTGTCAAATATAAAAGTCAAGAATTTATAGATTTAAAGTGGCCAAATTTATCATTTCCTGATAGACTTCATAAGCAAGAGCAAAGATCTTGCTTTACCGGCAAGGACTGTTGGACTATTTATTCCTAACAAGCATGAAAGCTTGATTAATAAATGCCTAAAATCTTCATTATGGGGCAGATTCCCCACTACCCTCCACCCACCTCCATCAAAGCAGTAGAATAAAGATTGGCATTTGGTGGCATTATCCCAATTCACTGTTCAAAGAGGTAAACAGTCAGGACTTCTGGGGAGGACAAGATCTCAGAAACTGCATCTAATCAACCTAGTTCATTGAGAATTGAAGTTGAAGAGAAGCCTAACAACTTGTCCTAGATCAGATACTTGGTAAGCAGAGGAATCCAGCAAAAGTATACTTTCTACTATATTACATAGCCCAGTAATTCAAATGAAAATAAAGTTTGGAGAAATGCACTCTACAAAATTTCCCCCCAAAGTGTCTTGCATAAGAGAATAAACACATCAATGAATTAAATTTACCATTTAAATGACATAAACAGTGCAATAATCCAACTGTGTTCCATTTCCTAGTAAATCAGAAATTTGAAAGGGTTTATATTAAGAGAAAAAACAAAGAAGCTCACACTCATCTGACAAAATTGTATTCTCATAAACTATTATAAAGGGAGAAATTATCTTCAAACTAAGAATCTCAGCATCATTGATATAAAGGAAACAGCAAGATTTTTTAGACAAATACATGTTCAAACCAGTAACCTATAACATTTTTGGGTGGGGGGAATATGACTATATAACTGATATAATGACACTGACAGTCAGGTTGATCAATGAGAAAATCACCTCACTCTTCTCCCTGCTGAAAAGGCCTCGGAGTGAGAGGACAGATGTTTTGACAAATCGTGATCTGATATGGTGCTCTGTGATCAACTAAATAAGGGATCTTTAACCTAAATGAACTAAGGCAGGAAGTACCAACACATCTCCTAAAGATCATCCTCAAGAGATTGCTCCATTGTTGGTACTGCCATACAAAACAGTTCTTCTGTTAAGCAAAAACCTTGAGTGAATACACTGTTTCCTCAGTACCAGCCATACTATCATTTAAAATATAAGATATACTTATTATACACGAAATGGAAAATGAGAACACTGGAAAGAATGATTTAACCCACGTAGCTATCATCCCAATACATGTTTTCATGTACTACGTGATCTGTTTCTGCATAGTTTTTACATAGCAGCAATCATAATGTATATACAATTTTGTACCTCATATTTTTAACAGAAATGATGAAACCAAGAGTTTTTATATTTTATTGAAAACTAATCATAAATTTCATTTATGAAAAGTGAAGAATATTCTACTGAGTAGATTGCCATCTTTTTGCACATATCACTTCTGTGGATTTAAAAGATTATTTTCTTAGAATAGAATCCTAAAAGTGGAATTACTGTCAAAGTATATTAACGTCTTTATGGTTCTTGATGCTGATTGCCAAAATGCTTTCCAAAAATGGTTGTACCAATTTAAATTGCCTTCACTATCAATATTCATTATACCTGTATTTGGACTATGATATATTGTGAGAATAACCAGCTTCATAATCATCTTTACAACCCCCAAACTTTAAATTTATAAACTTACCAACCATGTTGTACTAAAATATTCTTAAACTCAAATCCTGGCATTCGGTATTATTGACTAGATAAATGCTAGTCTTGAAACTATTCCTGAAAATCACTCCTTCCAGTCTCTTTTTTCTTGCATCATGCAACCCTAATTCTTTTCTATGCAGAACTCAGTCTTTAATGGGATAATCTTACTCCCCTTTTTAAGGAGAGGTAACCAAACTCTATATCACATGGCATTCACAAGGCTCAAGATATCTTCCTTCATTTTAATGACTATCTGAAATAAAAGCAAAAAGGAAATGAGTCCCTACAGAGTATGAAGACTCCATAGCTCTGTTAAAAGACATGAGAGAAGTACGAAAATACTTTCAAAGAAAAATGAATGTTTCATTAATAGGTGCGTTCCATCTTTTTCAAAAACTCAACTTTTGTTCCCTAAATTATGGAACTATGACTTCCCCATACAACTCAATTTTTTACAAATATACAAATAAAAAATTACAAATACTGTGTACTAGATTGAGAAATGTGCTTGAAATGACCTGAATAAACACACACTCCTAAATCCTTATTTTAATTTCCAGGGATTCTCATATATGCACTTAATTTTAGCAAACATTTTATTGTTGTTGCTACTACCTT
>NW_011888785.1:10776972-10833307 GCF_000151845.1 Pteropus vampyrus
CAACTTGTCCTAGATCAGATACTTGGTAAGCAGAGGAATCCAGCAAAAGTATACTTTCTACTATATTACATAGCCCAGTAATTCAAATGAAAATAAAGTTTGGAGAAATGCACTCTACAAAATTTCCCCCCAAAGTGTCTTGCATAAGAGAATAAACACATCAATGAATTAAATTTACCATTTAAATGACATAAACAGTGCAATAATCCAACTGTGTTCCATTTCCTAGTAAATCAGAAATTTGAAAGGGTTTATATTAAGAGAAAAAACAAAGAAGCTCACACTCATCTGACAAAATTGTATTCTCATAAACTATTATAAAGGGAGAAATTATCTTCAAACTAAGAATCTCAGCATCATTGATATAAAGGAAACAGCAAGATTTTTTAGACAAATACATGTTCAAACCAGTAACCTATAACATTTTTGGGTGGGGGGAATATGACTATATAACTGATATAATGACACTGACAGTCAGGTTGATCAATGAGAAAATCACCTCACTCTTCTCCCTGCTGAAAAGGCCTCGGAGTGAGAGGACAGATGTTTTGACAAATCGTGATCTGATATGGTGCTCTGTGATCAACTAAATAAGGGATCTTTAACCTAAATGAACTAAGGCAGGAAGTACCAACACATCTCCTAAAGATCATCCTCAAGAGATTGCTCCATTGTTGGTACTGCCATACAAAACAGTTCTTCTGTTAAGCAAAAACCTTGAGTGAATACACTGTTTCCTCAGTACCAGCCATACTATCATTTAAAATATAAGATATACTTATTATACACGAAATGGAAAATGAGAACACTGGAAAGAATGATTTAACCCACGTAGCTATCATCCCAATACATGTTTTCATGTACTACGTGATCTGTTTCTGCATAGTTTTTACATAGCAGCAATCATAATGTATATACAATTTTGTACCTCATATTTTTAACAGAAATGATGAAACCAAGAGTTTTTATATTTTATTGAAAACTAATCATAAATTTCATTTATGAAAAGTGAAGAATATTCTACTGAGTAGATTGCCATCTTTTTGCACATATCACTTCTGTGGATTTAAAAGATTATTTTCTTAGAATAGAATCCTAAAAGTGGAATTACTGTCAAAGTATATTAACGTCTTTATGGTTCTTGATGCTGATTGCCAAAATGCTTTCCAAAAATGGTTGTACCAATTTAAATTGCCTTCACTATCAATATTCATTATACCTGTATTTGGACTATGATATATTGTGAGAATAACCAGCTTCATAATCATCTTTACAACCCCCAAACTTTAAATTTATAAACTTACCAACCATGTTGTACTAAAATATTCTTAAACTCAAATCCTGGCATTCGGTATTATTGACTAGATAAATGCTAGTCTTGAAACTATTCCTGAAAATCACTCCTTCCAGTCTCTTTTTTCTTGCATCATGCAACCCTAATTCTTTTCTATGCAGAACTCAGTCTTTAATGGGATAATCTTACTCCCCTTTTTAAGGAGAGGTAACCAAACTCTATATCACATGGCATTCACAAGGCTCAAGATATCTTCCTTCATTTTAATGACTATCTGAAATAAAAGCAAAAAGGAAATGAGTCCCTACAGAGTATGAAGACTCCATAGCTCTGTTAAAAGACATGAGAGAAGTACGAAAATACTTTCAAAGAAAAATGAATGTTTCATTAATAGGTGCGTTCCATCTTTTTCAAAAACTCAACTTTTGTTCCCTAAATTATGGAACTATGACTTCCCCATACAACTCAATTTTTTACAAATACACAAATAAAAAATTACAAATACTGTGTACTAGATTGAGAAATGTGCTTGAAATGACCTGAATAAACACACACTCCTAAATCCTTATTTTAATTTCCAGGGATTCTCATATATGCACTTAATTTTAGCAAACATTTTATTGTTGTTGCTACTACCTTAATTACTGCTTTTGCAATTGCGGTCTATTAAATTTCCTAGTATAAATTGGCTGTAAGACTGCTTTAGGTCTTCATTAAGAAATTTATATTAAATATGCAATAAGCTACTTTTGTTAACAGAAGTTGGGGGAATATTAGTGTCACAGTTTATTATTATAAATAATTTTTGTGTCTCCTGTCAGTATAACCACAAGAATATTTCAATACCACCAGCTGATAATAATCTTTATAAATCCTACTTTGCAGCTATACCATCTGTTAGTTATTATTTTATATGTGGTTCCATATGCATATGTGAATTAGTTGTCACTCAAGACAAATATACAAATGGAACTGTGGTATTGCACTGAGTTTTTTATTGGCTTGTTTTTGTATTTTGCTATCTTAGGCCACCGAACTAAATAAACAAACATATTCCTCAGTCTTGGAGACTAAAAATAAATGCAAATTTAAAAATAATTTTTGTTGTGCAAATAAGAGAAATTTAAGTTCAACAAACACTTAATCTAAAAGTATCTTTTAGATTAAAATTAGATTAAAATTAGTAGTCACCAAAATTGGAAAAAAATTATATTAAAAATCATGCCTCTCAAAATATACCTACAAAACCAAATAAGAATAGGTCCACTAGTAAATTAGTAGCTATTACGGTTCCAGTTTTCACAATACAAAATAGTTCTCACAAATTAAGATTATAAAAGAATGACTAGTTATTTGCTTACTTGTAATGTTTATTCCCTGAAGAGAGGAGTCATAATGGCAAAAACTCAAAACCAGAGCCCCCATCAATCTGTGGGTTTATTCCCCTCAAGCTGTAAGTAACAAGCTCATAGACCAGCGGAAGACACTAAGTAGCTGCAGTGTCATTACAACTCACTACCAAAATTTACCCAGAAAGGTAACAAGATAAAAAGACACAAAAATGAGATGGCTAGTTCTCCAACTAGATAATTAGTTACAAATTACAACTTCTTCCCCAAGTACTGAAGTCTAACGACCTTAATTTTAATAGGCCCAAACATAGGTTTACAGGAGCTTATACTCTACACACCAAAAACATGGTGAATTCTGTTAAAAGTTATCAATGGCCCTTAAAACATAGACTGAGGCACAATTTGAAAGAAACTACATTTGATGACTAAATTAGTTCCATATTTCCTTAGGTTATCCTATTTTAGGTGGTGATACTTTGGCAATACATATAGGGAACACTAGGTAAAAACAGTTCCAACTAATTTAAGTCAGGGGTTCCCAACCGCCAGGCTGCGGACTGGTACGGGTCAGTGGCCTGTTAGGAACTGGGCCACACAGCAGGAGATGAGTGACAGGCAAGCGAGCAAAACTTCATCTGTATTTGCAGCCACTCCCCAGCGCTAGCATCACCGCCTCAGCTCCACCTCAGATCATCAGGCATTCTTATGGGAGAACTGATCCCTGGTGCCAAAAAGGTCTAGGACCGCTGATATAAGTCATCATTGAAAGAAAATCCATGGAGGGGGAGTGAAGAAGAGACAAACATACTGAGAAATTACGATTTTCTGGAATGAATGCTGTATTATTTTCAGTTTTACAAAGTAAAAGGTCTCACTGATTACTTAATGAAAATAAATATGCTGCTTTTCGGTCTTTTGTGTAAATGTATTGAAACATCTCATAATCCAACTCTATAAAAATTAAGTAATTTGATGCCCAAACTAGATCTCTTTTTTCAAATTATGTTTCACCCAGATGTTAGAATTTCCATGATGTTGGTGAGAGAGCTGTGCTTGAAAAGGGAACAGTTTTAAAGTATACTTGGGCTATAAAGTGTAAGGAAAAATAATATCACAGATTACTTAACAAAATATTTTAACCGCCATTAAAACTACAGTATAGCACAGACCACATTACATTTATTTTTTAACCCTTAATTATCTGTCATTGGGATTCATGTATGGGAAGTATTTTCATACCTTGATATACTTCTGTATTTCTAAAATATTCTTAATGAAGAATTTAATTTCACAAAATTTCACCTTAATACAAAAATGAATTGTATAAATAGTAAGAAAAAAATTTTCAAAACTCACATAATGCCTGAAATCTTTCTGGGCTCTCCAAAATGATATTTCTTCCTCCACCGAAATCTTGGTTATTTTTTTTTTTTTTTATTTACAGAGTTTAAGGAACTTATTCTCCTTGATATTATTGTGACTTGTGGAGTTTTCTAATTATCCATAAATAGATTGAGAATTTCTGCTTCTACAAGTGGGAGCCACAGAGTCTTACATATCTCTATATCCTCTCTACCCCATTCCAACAATTCCTTGAAAATAGTAGGCAATCGACATGTTTATCTGAATTCACCCAAAAACCTACTTTATTATACAAAAAGCCACTCACTATTCTTTAGAATAGTGAGTTCCATTTTGGCAACTAAGAGTGTTATTTTTAAGCCTTATGGAACCAATACTAATTTATCCAATATATTCTCATTATAAATAATATTTCAATATTTCTTGTATAGCCATTAAAAATTAAAATAATGAGAATCTTTCCTGCTAAGTACAATAATTACAACTTCTTAATCAGATTTATATCTTTTTTAAAAGAACTAATTGAAATCATTACACTTTTCCTTGCTAATGTTGTAAGAGTGCCAACAATAATGTAAATTAACAGATTTTTTTAATGGGTAATTCCTAAGAAATAGAAAACTTACAGTGGGAAAAAATAACAGTGTGTTTATAGGTGGAAAACAGAATTTAATTAAGAGATTAACTCATAAAACTGTTTGCAGAAAACCAATTATTTATCCATCCAGAAATCATTGACAAGGCATCTCTATCACATTACATGTATGACAGTATGTTAGTGGCAGAGGCTAGAAAGCTAATTAAGGTGTATTCTCCACCTTCCAGATAACACAAGTAGTCAGAGGACTTTGCAGTTACCTCTATCTGAGGGCAAAGAGTTCACAAAGGAGCTAACATTTGAACAGGGTTTGGGGTTTAGGCTTTATTCTGCAGATTTCAAGACATTTTGGCCTGAAGTAACAAAACTAGCTCTTCTTTTTTTAGAAAGAGATTTGGAAAAGAAACTGCTTGTCTAATAATAGTCTGGTGAACAGATGAGGACCGAGTTGGGGAATAAGGAACCAGATTTGGAAGTGTTTGAGAGGTAGAATCAATAGGACTTGATAGATTTGATGAAGAGGGTGAGAAGAATTAGTCAAAATGGTAACTTTAGGCCTTTAACTTGGCAGGCTGACGATGACCTTAAATGCAATCTAGATTATCAGTTAACATGTATTTACTGAGCACCTTCTATGTACCAGACACTATTCTAGGAACATAAGGTCTGTTTTCATTCTAGTCAGGGGAGGCAGACAGTAAACAAATAAATAATCTGAGATAGTGATAACATGATGGAGAAAGTGAAACAGCGTTATGTGACAGTGACTGGGGGGTGAGGGACATTTTAGCTGAGGTAGTCATGAAAAGTGACACTTGAACTAAGACCTGAATAATAAGGAGGCAGCCACGTGAAGCTGTGGTAAAGAAAAGGAGAGCAAATGCAAAGGCTAAGACTGGAAGGAGATTAACAGGATCAAGGGGCAGAAGGGGAGCTGGGGACATGGAAGGGGTTTGAAGGGTGTGGAGAAAAACTGGAGAGCGCATGGAGCTCCTTGTAGCCCAGTGTCAGGGGCCTATCATTTATTCTGGTTACCTTGGGTAGCCAGCAGATTTTACACCAAAAAGTGATGTGATTTGATTTACATTTCTGTCTGCTGTGTGGAGAATGGATTTACAGGAGAAGAATGGAGGCAGAGGGTCCTGGTGAAAGTGGTGGCTTAGACTTGGGTTCTAACAGTGCTGATATTCTGGGCATAGAGAGAGAGGTGACAGGACTTACCGATGGACTGGATGTGGAGTGTGAGAGGAAGAGAGGAACCAGAGGCACCTCAGGGGTTTTGATTCTGAACGACTATGTGATGGTGATATTCAACAGAGATTGTGGACGGTTAGGCAGAGAGAAGCTGCAGGGTGGTGGGGCCAGGAATCAATAGTTCTTCTTTGTTCAAGTAAAGACCAAACTGTCTAGAAACTTCTAAGTGAAACATTCTTAGGCAGTGGATATATTCTAGAGCTCAGGGGGATAGGTCTAGGTAGAAATATACTTTGGGAGTCATCAACATCTATACAGAATTTTAAACCTTGAGGCTGGATCAGACTCATCTTGACTAACTGAGGTAGATAATGGGGTCCGAGGAAGGTGAGGAATAGGCATCAATGTTTTTGTTTTGAGATCTTTAAAGGAGAAGAATAATGAATTCCATTTTAGACATTTAAAGATGAGGTAAATGATTATTTGACTTTTCTGTGGCAAATCATACATAGCCTCTAACAATATTTTATTATTATTCCCTTGTACTGTGATTTAACCCTGTCGTCTCATTTGCAGTCTTCCAATTTCTTTTTTGCTACGTAAGTATGCTCTCTAATAGCAAACACTGACCTCTGAGTGCCCGGAGCTATTCAGATAGAAGACATTTTTCAAATATCTGTTATAGCATGAGTATATTAATCCACTCTTTATGATTAAGAATTGATTGTATAATGGAGAGACTAGAAAGCAGCACGATAATGAGCTAGTCTGAAATATGGGAGGATCATAATCTCAAACACTTCTTAAGAATTAATCTTGGAATTCTATCAATGAATCAACTTTGAAAAATAATCGAGCACTGCAGACATTTTCAGTGAATCACATAACTAAGCAATTAAATTCAAATAATCATTGATGATTTCTAAACCTTCCTGGTGGTTCTTTCCCAAGCTTCAAATACATCATCAACCTTTATTCCCTATCAAAAATGCTACTATGGTCGGCACTCACTAACTGAATACATGAAAGAGATCAAGCTGCTTCAATATATAGACAGGACGTATTTCTTTGTCCTTGTATCTGTTTTTTTCACCACTGTATACTCAGTTCCTTACACAGTACCTTGAATACAGTCAGTGCTTAATAAATATTTGTCACATGCATACGTGAAAAACGAACACACAGTTTTATGGACAAGATGACTCTTTTTTTCCTCTATATCAATTTCTTTCTGCATCACTTCTTTAAATAAGTTTTTTTCTTAATTATAAAATATTTGCTCACTGTGAAAAATATGAATATGAAAAATATGAATATAAAAATAAAAATCTTTCTTAAAATACATATTACTTTCTACTTATAATTCGTGATTGTATTCATTCATTCACTTAACAAATGTTTTTGACTATTCGTGCTAGGCTTTGGGGACGTGGCGATGAACCAAAGTGGCAAGATCCCTGACCCCACTCCAGTTGTATACGGCAATACCCTCATGTGATACAAGTAGAATATATGTAGAGGTGTTTCGCTATGTAAAAAGTTTAAAAATTCATGGATATCCCTTGTACCCTAACAATTAACATTTCCCCTAAATTCTAAAAATGATTACTTCAGTGATTAAATAACATTAGTATGTTTCCACCTAGTATACGAAAGTATCTTAATGACATTTTCAAGAGCAAATAGTTTTCCCATGTGGAAAAAAACAAATATCTTAGTCTTTCTACTAAACAATGTCAAGGGCAGCATTGTGATGCTGGAAGTGGTAATAGAGTTCTGAATAGATTATTTTCAAAACTTTCTCTATAGGTTCATATATTATCCATTTATTCAAATGGATTATTAAATAATCACTCAAAAAGGTTCAAATGTTTTCATTTGAGTGCTCTACTCCTCTTTTTTTCAACAGAAAGTTTCCATTTCCAGTACAAGGAAAAGCTTAGCTCTTGGAAAGTCACTCTCTGTACTGTCATCCCCTGATTTGGAGCTGGTCATCTGTTTCTTGGTATCTACATACCTGTCTGCATAGCAAGAATAAAAGTTACTAGTTATCCTCAGAGAAATATATAATCATAGAGACTTGTTCAGTTGCACCCCAAAAGGATTCATCGAGTTTCACTTACCTCCAAAGGCTGGCTGCCTTCTGCTTCTGAAGTTTTACCTCTTGCTGCCATTCTTTGTTCATTTTCTGTATCTCCTAAGAAACAGAAGAAAAAACAAAATAAAACAAAAATAAAAAAACTTTACCATACCATTGAAATCACATTGTCTTCTATTTATCTGAAATACCTTCTGTTATTATGTTTCTCATTATAGAATCAACTACTTTGTTACAAAATAAATAAGTTAATATTTTTTAAAAATAAGTTAATTTTTAAGAACAGTAATTTATAGAGATCTCATAAATCATCCAGCCATCTCATATATACAACCTAAACCAGAAATGTATCTTGCTTTATATAGGTTTACTCTGGAATGTAAATCAAGCCATACATCAAATAAGCTAGAAAAACTTACAACTTAAAGGCAAATTATTTCCAAATTAAAAGTATCTATAATATACGTAACTATCCTTCAAATTAGTTTTTTAAAAAGGTTTACTCTGTATGTTTTTGTATCTCTGTGGATCTCCTTCAGAGTAGATATATATGTTTGTATGTAATAATTAACCAAATGTCGAACCATCTTTATAGCAGGAAAGAACAACAAATTAATAAATTAGCCTTCAGTCAATACTTTGATTCCTAAAGCTGATGCCTGAGTAGGTTATGTTACTAAATGAAGTTGGTGACTTAGGCTGGCTCCAGCAATATAGAACATACACAAATAAGTAAGTATAAGTATAATTTAATTTATTAATGACTTATTTTAATTTATTATCATTAATGATCTGTGATTAACACATGGTAATAAACAATTAACCTACTTCTTTAAAACATAATAAGAGGTTAACATAGTAATTTGTAAACTGCTCTTCCCATAAAATTTAAGCTAGCTCAGGAATGTCTACAATAGGTATGATTACAAAATTCATAGATGATGACTTGACTGACACTAGAGGTTAGGAATCTATTAATGTAAGAAAGGTCACAAGTCTTAATCAAGAGATAAAGTATAAAAGTCTTGTCTGAGCTTAACTTTCCAAATGAAACACAAAAGTTTAGTTTACCAATGGCTACTATCGAGAAACAGCCTTGTGATAATTGTAAAGGAAAATTCTGTTAAATTCTAAAATCATGAAGTGAGAATTAAATTGGTAGTTTAGTAAAATAGTTATTTTAAAGTAAATCTGAAAAATGTTTATTCCCATTTATAATCTTTGTTCTCATCTATGTGTAACATAACTGCTGGGCTGGACACAGCACATAATAGGTGTTCAATAAATACTAGCTGAATAAGTTAATGAACTTCTCTTTATAGTTTCCAGCCTATAAAACTATGACAAATACTAAATGGTATGTAATAAAAACTGTATTTGAGCATACAGTAAGTCTCTTTCTTCTAAAACATATTTGTAAAACTTAAAAGGCAAATTTATTAAATATCACTATTATGTATTGTTACTAGTGATCCATAATTATGGCATTATTTATTAAATTTTAAAAACAGTTAAGGATTTTTTTAAAAAATCATACTGAAACAAAACCATTAGGAATTTTTGGGTTATATCTTTAGGACAATAAAGTTAATAACTGTTAAGTGAAAAATTAAATCAACCTACTTTTGTGACCCAGGATGTCACATAACTATTCTGATTTTTTTAAAGTGTTTATTTAAACTGACCATTTATTTGCATATCAAGAAGAGTCTTATTTTCCAAAATCCCCCTTCTCTCTGAACGTTAGGGATAAGATAATCAACTCCTGATTTACAGGAGGTGAAACCAATGTACAAAGAGTTCACTTTGCTTGGTTATAGGCGGATACCATGGCAGCACGAACAGCCAAGGTACTACAAGTCTCTGTGCAATGAGGTCAAGGTGTGTTTAATAATTCCCATACATGATGTTTATAAGAAAATATGTATCACCTAATATAAAAGGTTTTTTACCTTTTAGATTAAAAAAAAAATCAGGAAAGATTTTTTTACCTTTTAAAATGATTATTGCTCCATCTCATAGCCATACAAACACTGTAACTGGCTAAAATCATTCAGCACAAAGTCTGTGCTTCCTTTGCCATTTTCTGATTTCAAGGTGTGTATCTACACAAAACTTTCTGTTTCTCCCTACTGCTTGAATAACCAGAAAGGTTATCAGCCAGTGTTCCTGACATCACACAACACACCTGCCTAGAAGCAATTATAGAATCACTATTTACTGAAATGCCATGTCTGGTGATAATTCAGATAGGACAGTAACTGATTATAAGGAAAGATGCCATCTGTAAGATTATTCTCTATAAACAACAGAAAAAATAAAAAGCAGGTCACAAAGAAATATAATTTTTGAAGTTTTTTCCTCCTGCTGAAGAATTATTCTGTCATGGTAAAAATTCAGTTATTTTATCCATTTTTAATAACCCACATGAAAGTGAGATACTTTAACAATAAAGATGCACATGATAACTGTGAAAGAAGGTACCTGAGTTTTCAAACATCAGTTAACTCTAATTAATATTCTAGATAGAGTCAAAAATTTAATTTGCAAGTCAGCTGTTTAAAAAGAACAAAAACAACCAACATTTTCACAGTATTTAACATTTCAAAGCTTTTTTTTACACCACATTTGGTTCTCACTATGGCCCAGTAAGACATCCTTCCGATCCCCCCATCTCCCCGTTTACAGGTGAGTGAACCCTAAAGCACAGAGCATTGACATGCCCAGGGTCTCCCAGGCAGAAGGCAGTGTTAGTGAGAGCAGAACCCAGTCTCCCAACATCTCTGAGGATTCTGTGGAATGTTCTGAGATGGGGCCTGAGCTGGATGGAATCAAGTCTCTGAGTTAGGGAACAGGGTTATGAAGAACAGAGCCCAGGGCTCCTGTTCTCTGAAGACAGGATCTTTTTTGTTTGTCCCAGGCCCTGGGCGTCCAGACACTTCTCTCTATTCCTTTTTCCTTCCATAGGCCCCATTCATTATCTTTCGCTTCCCTTTTCACTAATGATACCAAATACTTCTGGCCAGGGCGAGCCTCTTGTCCTTCTTGCCCGGCCCTCAAAGCAAACATACAGTCCCCTTGATACTTTTCTGGAAGTTTGTAAGGCTAGAAATAATTTTATAAAAGGAAAAAGCTCTCTTACATTCCAACCATACAATTTTCGTGGTTTAAATGTAGTTTTTATTTAGATGAGTAAATGATAAAGGTTACCTAGACATGCAAAAGAAGCTCTTTCAGAACTTAAAGGACAAGTGAAATCCAATTATATTTTAGATTAGGGGTTGGCAACTTTTTCTGTTAAAGGGCAACTTTTTCTGTTAAAGGGCTGGATAGTAAATATTTTAGGCTTTGTGGGCCATATGGTCTTGGTCACAAGTTCTTTACTATTGTAGTTGAGAGCCACCACAGACAATATATAAACCGATGAGTATGGCTGTGTTCCAATAAAAATTTATTTACAAAAAACAGGTGTCAGGCTGTAGTTTCCTCACCCCTGTTTTAGAGAATATAGTACTCCACCCCTTCTAAGTTAAAAGGTTAAATTGTGTTTGAATTATACAAGGAGATAAGAAAGGAACATCATTAGCATATCATCATGGTCCCATTCTACTGTGTGAACTGGGTTGAGGGGGAGGAGAAATGGTAGTGAAGAGTGAGCACTAGGGATAAGGGAAGATGGAAAGGAGAGAAATCCCCAGTGATGGAAGGGAAACCCAAATGCCCATCTGGGTCACCCAGAGGAGACCTGTTTTGGGGTGTTGGTGGTAGTGGGTGGGGGCGGGAGAACCCTCATTCATTCGGTCTCCTTAAATGTGGAGGACGCTCTAGTAACATCCACCCCAGGCCTCCCTCACTCCCCAGTCCCTGGGTTGGTGACTTGGAAGGACTTGCCGGCCTGGTTCCTCCTCCTCCCTTTTGTGAGAACGGGAGGACCGCAGAGAACACGTGACTGTTGGCTCTGACCCTCCACACAGACCTCCTCCCCTTGGGCAAGCCTGCCCCACCCAACCCTACATATGCTGTAACTGGATGGGGCTCAATCTAATTCTGAGATTCAGATTCGGAACCCTAATTGCTCCTTGAGAGAAGCCACATTCTTCAACACCAGCTTTATAGGCAATAAAGATGAAAATTTCGTCTCAATCTGGTTTTTTTTTCCCTAAATTGACCAGATTTTATCTGAGAAAGAGAGGTGTTAATATTGGAATGCCCTAGTTGTGAATACAGAAAACTATTCTCTTTCTTTTCTTTCTCTTTTTCTTTTCTTTGATTATGTAGGATTATCTAGAACTCCCTACCCTGAGAATGCAGTCTACAAAACACTAGTTTCGAGGAGTTCACCGGGAAAAAATATTTCTATGGTCAAAAGTATGAGAAAAAAACTGCAGAGCATGTTCCCTTTCCATTGATTTACAATGCACTATTTATTCAGGTTGTTGAATGATCTTTAATTAAAATATTTTCCTTCGTAGTTCTTAACTAGCTGGACTTTCCACTGCAGCACTATTGATGTCACCTATGATGTTATGAGGGTGGCGGCCATCAACATTGCAGCCCACAGACTGAGCAGTCCCCAGGATCTCCTTAATGGTTCCAGAGAGTTCTCTGGCTCAAGATCGGTGCCGCATCTGTTGTGCAATGTGGAAAATCTCATCAAAAGTGATATTTCACTGTGCTTTTTTTTTTTTTTTTTGCTTCTTTCTGTCTCTTGATGGTTCTTTGAGGGCTTTGATGATCAGGTCAAAGGCAGAAAGTGCTACCTCTGTCTGGGTCTCTCTGCCCTGAATGGTCAGTTTCACTATAATCCTCAGACCCTTCCAATCACCGGTTGCTTTGGTGATGTCATCACCAACCTTTTTGGAGACAGGCCCAAGGTGCCGATCTTGGGGGCCAAGGCAAAACTGGCACCGATTCCACAGATTCGGGACAACCAAAGAAAGTTGTGCCTTGGCCTCCTTTGAGCCAAAAGCCGAAAGCCCAGTGTACTCTAAAAAATTAAAAGCTCTGTGAAATTCTTTAGTAAAAAAATTTATTTATTTTTTACAACATATTTGACTTTGGAGTCATTTTATTCACCTGATACCTACTAAACACCTTGCAGAGGTCCATGAACATACTATGGAAAATGATGACATAGCATTTCCAAAGTTAAAATTGATTATGAAATACATTATTTTTACCTAACTCTTGAAGACCCTCAACCTTGCCAAATTTGTTACTTAGCTTTTGAACATTCATTTTACACAATACTAACCCACACTTACTTTCCTTTAGATGATTCTTTTCACAACTCCCTGTTCATCCATTCAGTTGCATTTGGGCCAGACTAGCATCATGTGACTGTATTCTACTACATAATTACAATGCCAGAATAGCCGATAATCTACAGAAGAGAGAAGGGTAGCCAGGCACCTTGAAGACAGGAGGAAACCCCAGTGCTCAGAAACATCTCCCCCACAAATTTCACCAATTAGAGATTCATTAGAGTTAATGAGCTACTCTTTTAAAATGCAAATACCCCCTGGGAGAGTTTGCTTATTAGTCATTCACCAGTGAAGGAGTGGGAAGAACAGTGGAATGGCCACTCCATTAACTTTCATTCTTCATTCACATACTCATTACACCAGGCAGCCTGGCACTGGGGCAAGAGAATGGCTTTGGAATCTGACAGATCTCCACCCAAATCCTTTACCAAATCCATGACCCTATGCAAGTTAGTTAACGTCTCAGAGCCTCGACATCCTCATCTTAAAAATGGGAATAATGATAAATAATAAGGTTGTTATAAAGATTACATGAGAAAATATGTTAAACCCTAATTGTGGAGAAGAAGGGAGGGGAGTTGGAGCAAGATAATAGTTTTGTCTTGGTGTCAACTGCTGTTCTACCTTTGTCACGTAGCTGTGCCGTTATCTTCAGCACAGGACAGGTGCTAGGAGAGGCTCTCACATGTCAACTCATTTAGTGCTCATGGTGGCATTGTGAGGTAGGTTTTATTATGTCCATTTAAGAATGGTGACTTGTTAAAATCCAAGTCTGCTGACAGGGCCAAATCATTACATAATACATGACCTTTCATTACTTATCAAAACTTGAGTTATTTTATCCAACTCAATTTAATACACTTTATATTTAAGTCTCCCCCAGTTCAGTTTAGTTTTCCTTTCTACTTTTCCTAATACTATCTACTTACTCCCTGAGAAAGGAGGAATAGTGCAAAAGCAGAAGTACTAATTGCTGAAGACATGTCCTGCCCAGGATTCTAATGACGACTGTTATAACCCTGCAAAAAAAATTAGCCAGAATAGGAACAGCTACACCACAGAGGGAGGAATGCAATTAGCAAACAAATATAGGAAAGGGTTCAAGCGGACTAGGAATTAAAGAAAAGCAAATTAAAATGGCACCAAGAACATACTAAATTAGCACACCAAAATTATTACACCCAAAATTCACTAAGAATGGCATATAACTAATAAAGTGGCATCATTCTGATAATGAGGTGAATACTAGATCAACATTGGACTGTACGGGGAGATAATAAGAAAGATAATTCTACACACGCACTCACTAAGGGCTTATAAAAATAATTATAAATGGTTGTTAAAATATGAGGAAATTTTTAAATTAAGGGTTCAATAGAACAGGTAGCCTATAAGATATTAGTGTGAATCTTAATATGTATTTATATATACCTTTTAGGCATCGTGTTAAATTTTAACTTTATGACTGCTACTAAAATCACAGAGCTAAAAATCTTGCTTGCTACTTTAAAATTGTAGGGTCACACTGAATACTTAAAAGCATTTTACTCAGGGAAGTAAGAATGCCAGCAAATCCAACTGAGGTCAGAACCACTTAAGAGTCCTACCGGCCTGCTCTTAATTAACTTGTCCTGGATTCCACAGATGTCTTTAGGTCTGAGTCGTGTTACTTTGTAGTTATGGGTAATAATTTTCCTGGAAGATCTTAAAGCAATCCAAAAACATCATTTAAGCATTTAACACTATGTTAAACAGTTAAGCTTATGCAATTTTTACTTTTAGGCTCTAAGACTAGACATACAAAAGGCCAAATTCATTTAGTAGATGTACATTTGTACAGTATTGTATCATGCTGTATAAATCTGCCTTCAAAGATTTTTTGTTAATTTTTCTTAAATCAGAGTAAATTTATATACTATGAGAGTAAGCTGGGCTGATGATTCCTAACCCTGGATTCCAAAACGCTACTGAAAGAAATCTTTACAAAGGGCTGCTGTGAGCAGCCCACTGACAACAGGTTCTATAGGCTCTGCTGAAAACAAACAGAACTGGCACAAAAAGGATTTTCAGTGTGCATAGCTTAAAGCCTAAATTTGTAAAGAGAAAAAAAAATAGGTTCACTCTACCAGGGTTATCTGGTATCCTGAAACAAAAATACTGCCTGTTGTGGGTGAAGATGATGGCACTGATCCATCACCAATATACAAACCTAGGTTGGAGATACACTGGCATCAAGTCACTCACACTCATGAGCGTTCAGCCTCCCTTCTCAGCAATAGAATAAACTTGTGAAATTACTGGTTGGTGTCAGGAGTTCTGCTCAGTCAGTTTTCAACATAGAAAAATAAGTGACCCTAGAATCAAATGTGTGTTTCAACCTGTTGCACCAGTTGGTCCAACCAGAGATATTAGGTAGGTAAGCCTCTCGATCTTTCATAATTTAGGTCATAGATTGATGAAAGTTGTGACAGAAAAGTGCAAAGAAAATATTTATACAATATAAATATGTGAAATTTCACATATTTATACAATATAAATATTTATACAATATAAATATGTGAAATTATAGTCCTGAGGACCACAATATACTATGTCATATTTCGAATGTTCATATAAGAAATGGCATTTGGTCCCTTTAAGAACTCAGGTAAGCCTAATCACAGGCCTGAGGGAGGAAGTCCTAACCTCTTCACCGGCCCACTGACTAGAAACAGGCAGACAGCAACAGTGAATCACCAATTACCGTCCTGAGAAAGGACCCCGAAAGGACCTGGATCAAAGTTTAGGGTTGCAAACTCAGGTCTGGCTACCATTCGCTAAATTTATGAAACTTTTAGTTGGGCTACAATACACAGACAAGGTGGATAAGAAAGTGAATCATGGGCTAGCTTGGGATGAATGTGCCCCAGAGGAAAGCAGGGGCTGAAAGCAGCAGAGAGCAGGGGGCCTTCCTCTGCATAAACGGAGGAAAATTCTGAGACTTCTTGCCAGAGGTATAGTGCATCCCACATTTCAGTGTGCATAAGAGTCACTTGGGGGTGCAAATTCCTGAGTCTCGCAAGAGATTCAAACTTGTAAAGTTGGGTGAAGGGCCCAAGAATTTAACATTTTAGCAAGTATTCCAGGAGGTTCTAATGCACGGTTTCATGGACAATACTTTGAGAAACACTGAAGCAGACTGAGATAACTTTACATGGCTAACAGATTATCATCTGCCTAATTTTTGAAATGACTGTCTCCTCCCTCCTTCTCTCCTTCCTTCCTACATTGTTTAAATATTTAGAGAGTACATATCTCTGTGCTAAGGATGGGGCTCAATAAGATAAGTTCCCAAAAGAATAGAAAGCAGGGTCTGAAAGAAATATTTGTACATCCACTTCATAGCAGCAAAAGGAGGAAGTAACCCAAGTGTTCATCAGCAGACGAATGGATAAACAAAAAGTGGTGTATATATACAATGGAATATTATTCAGGCTTAAAAGGAAAGAAATCATGACATATGCTACAACATCGATGAACCTTGAAGACATTATACCAGTAATAAGTCAGTCACAAAAAGACAAATACTACATGATTTCATTTACGTGAGGTGCCTAGAATAGTCCAGCTCGTAAAGACAGAAAATAGAATGGTGGTCGCCAGCGGCTGGGGGTAGGGGCAAATAGAGTTTTGTTGTTTATTAGGTACAGAGTTTTGAGTTTTCAAGGTGAAAAGAGTTCCGGAGACTGGTTTACAACACTGCGAATGTAATTAACACTACTAAACTGTACACCTCAAAATGCTTAAGGTGATAAAATTTATGTGTATTTTACTACAATTGAATATAAAAAAAATTTAAATAAGATGTGTTATCCTCTATTTAGAACAAGAAAATGGTGGAAGTTAGAGATAAGTCTACTACTGGTTAATACCGTATTTTACAATTTATTTTAGTTTTGTTCTAGTGTGTGTTTACATCAAGATGTTCTAATTAGTCTATCTCAAATTCATAATATTATTTTAATAAATATATGAGGAAAAATCAGGTGAAGGAAATTGTGTTTTCTCTCTCTCTGCTACAGAATTGGTTATGGCTCACTAAAGGGCCTGGCCACCATAAATGGTTTGACCTGCTGCCCAATTACAATGCACAGCAGTAAAAAAGTTAATAACCAATATCAGGAGAATGCACTTTGGCCACTTGGTACTAGTACAATAATGCTGTTTCTGTTGATGTGTTTCTGTAAGCTTATTTGTATTTCCATTATCAGGTTACAACATGGTGTTAGTGACACTGAATAGCAATGTGCTATGCTTTATAAAAATCTCAACTACTAGCTATAAAAATTGAAATTTCTGAATAACTTGAATCAAGAAAGCTAAAATACAAAGTACTGGATAAACAGATAAAGCATAAATGTAGATTACATAAAACTTCAGAGCTAATATGTATATCCTTTAACGATCTAAAGCAAAACACCTGAAGTTCCTCTAAGGAAGAGACATTTTTCAATACCTTTAAGCCTTGATGTCACTAGGATGGGAAGGGGCGCTTGCTGACAATGAAATCCAGGTGTGTGGGGGGAGGGGTTCAAGATCAACAAATTCTGAAGTCTCCACTGCTGGCTTCTGCTTCTTTTCCCCACAGAAATCCCACCAAGTTGGGGGAGTTAAGGGAAGCAGTTTAAGGGAAGGAAAAGAAGGAGAGTAACAGGGTAGGAAGCAGTAGACAAATCAGACTTCGAGACTGGTAGATCCTATTCTAACAACGGGGGGGGATATTGATCTCAGGAGCTCCAACATAGGTTGATAGCACACCATCAGAAAGGTGTAAAGGCAAAAGCAATTGAAGGAAGAAGTGCCCTGGTGAGAGTGAGCAGGTGGCATGGCTAAAAAGTATGAGAACTGGCTTGATGACAGGGTAGAAGTGATTATGTTATGATGATGAAAACAGTAAGGACCACTCTTTGAAATGTTCCTCAACCTGGACTTCGACCAGCTATCATGTACTTAATCTTCACTTCTCAGCTTCAAACTCACAACCTCAAGGTGCCCCCAAGAGAATCCATTATCCTCTACATTTTTCTCCAAAAAAATTCACACATTTGCAATCATTTAATTATATGCACTCACTTGTTTAAAAGCTGTTGTTCCCACTAGACTGTCAATTCCACCAAGACATGCTTGTTTTATCTGCCAATGTCTCTAACATTTAGAACAGTGACTGGCACTATGTATGTACGTGGTAGGCCCTTATGAAATGGGTATTTTCCGACTGATGCATTACAGCAAACATGGCATTGTCAAGAGAACGGTGGCAGATAGTCTCGGAGAAATAAGTTTCTCATGCAACTAGAGAATACATAAAGGAAGCTAAAGAGGATGCTCTATGATTGGTAAAAAAAAAAAAAAAAAAAAACGTTTATTTACAAACTTAGAACTCAGTGAGAGGTAGAGGCTGAACAAAAGGTTTAAAGAGAGATCAATAATCGCAGCTCTAATGTGAAGTTTGGACAGGATTTCTGCAATAAGGACAAGGTAGACCAGCTATGAAACTTGGAAACACTTCTCAGCAGTTTGTCAGGGTAGAAGAAAAAGGACAGAGAGTCGACAGTGACTTTGAAACCAGAGAAGAGATTTTACCAGAGTCTAGGTAGTTACAGTGAGTCTGAGATAACTGCATGAAATGTAAACGGTGCTGAGATTCCAAAGCAATTCTAATATTTTTATCATATTGTTATTTAATGCTGTATTTATGTTTACTACTGATATGCATTTGACAAATTTAAAAATACCTTCTTTAAAAACATAGTACGTTAGAAATATAGACTAACATATTTGTGATATTTAAAATTCCTCTAAAAACAGTTGTAATGTTCAAAAAAATTGAATTTCTTTTAATTTATAAAGAAAAAATCACTAACTTTAAGATTGGTTAAATAGTAAAACCAATTGTCATTTTAAAGTTATAAAAACTGTATATGGTTTATAAACTTTAAACTTATATTTCTAATTTATTACCACCAAATGCCACAGACTTGCTCAGTTTCATAAATTCGATATTCTTAAAATTAGGATTCATTTATTAAATCCCCACTATATATTTGTATTTTCAGGCCTAAATGATTTCAAATAAATTCAGTAGTCTTCTAGGGACAGGTTCAATGAAATCAGAATTCATTTGGACAGGTGCCTAATTGCAACACATAAAAAAAACTCCATATATAATGGAGTATTACTCAGAGATAAGAAAAGATGAAAGACTGCCATTTGTGACAACCTAGATGGATCCTGAGATTATCATGCTAAGTGAAACAAGACAGAAAAAGTTGAGAACCATATGATTTCACTCATATGTGAGATATAAAGCTGAAAGCAACAAACAAACAAGATGAACATAAACTCAGACACAGACAACAGTTTGTGGTTCCCAGAGGGAAAGGGTAGGGGTGGAGGTAGATGAGGGTAAAAGTGGCAAAATATATGGTGACAGAAGGAAATTTAACTTCGAGTGGTGAACACATGATGCAATATACATATGACGTCTTATTGAATTGTACACTTGAAACCTTTATCATTTTATTAGCCAATGTCAACCGACCTATAGACCATGCATCTACCTACCCATCCCATAGCAGAACAAGTCAGGAAGAAAAGCATAAAGGACATGGTTCCCTGTTAAGCCTGATTCTAAGATTATAGCAAATAGTATGCTTAATAAGAAGTTTCTCAGATTGTGAGATAGTATCTAGACACAGTGAGATAAAAAACTAGAGAACTTTGGTTGGTTTAGGCCCCGAGTTCTCGAAAACAATACATGGACCGATATTCAAATATCAGTAGAAAACAAAAACATTCCACTGTGGTCTGAATGTATCCCTTCAAAATTCCTGTGTTGAAATCCTAACCTCCTATGATGATGGTATTAGGATGTGGGGGCTTTGAGAAGTGATTAGGTCATGAAGGTGGAATCCTCATGAATGGGACTAGCGTCCTTATAAAGAGACCCCACAGAGATCCCTAGCCCCTTCCATGATGTGAGGATGTGGTAAGAAGTCATCAGCTCTGAACTAGGAAGAGGGCCTTCATCAGAAGCGACCATGCGGGGGCCTTGATCTTGGGCTTCCCAGCTTCCAGAACTGTAATCAATAAATTTCTGTTGTTTATAAAGCTACCCATTCCCTGGCTTTTCGTGCTAGCTGCCTGAATGAACTAAGACACATTCCAAAATTAAAAAATTGGGGGCTTATTCATCATTTCTGATTATCCAAATATCTGTTTCCTTCTAAGACTGGTGAGCTAGTCTTTTTATTTCCCAATTTCTATGGACAGAACATTTTTTTGAAGTCAGTTTGCCTGCCTCTCTATCATCTATCTAACATCTATCTAGTCTTTCTTCCTCCTTCTCTCTCTTCCTGAATAACTGAGTCCCAGCAAGAAGGCAATGGCAAGATGTTGGAACCTAAGTGAGGAGAGGACGATGTGGGGGAAGCTGTGGCAGCAATGGACTGGCTCAGGCTACTGAAGTACAAGCAGGGCCTGGATCATCTCATTGTGCCATGAAGTGTTTAAAGAATGAGAAGGACAATTTGAAGGTGCTCCCACTGGTCAAACTGGGACCTTGCAAGCATCGAAATAAATAATTATAGTAACATTATAATCCATTAAAAATATACACAAATAATAAAATTATTTTTAAAATCCATGCACAGGTATTGATATAAATAAAAAATTAACAGATAAATAAGAGGAGGCGGAAGCTTTTCCTTGCAGTGGAATGCCAAGTGAAGAATTGAGAATGACAGAATTAGAAAATTACTATTTGGCAACTATCATGGTAATAGTTAATTCAGCCAAGAAACACAGTTAGATGCTAGAACTAGTGGGTGGGAGGTTGATAAGGAACAGGATATTACATAGTCTCAAAGCACCATCTCCCAAATACTGATTATAAAGACAGCATGAGTAACTTTAACAAAGCATAGTAACAAAGTCTGTTAGATATGACCTTACGTAAGTGATCATGATAAGCATCTCCAGTAATATAACAAATAGGAATTGTGCACTACCCAGTAGGATGCAGTGGGAACACATCACTTCTGTAACATTCCTAACGAAAATGCATAACCTAAATGTAATTTTGAGGACATGTCAGACAAACCCAAATTGAGGGATATTTAACAAAATAACTGACCTGTAATCTTCCAAAGTATCTAGATATTGAAAGTTAAGGAAACTTTCTCTACAGAAACTAATCTATACATTTAGAGATTACAATAATGTGTAACCAGGCTGGTCCTGTTTTCTTATGTAGTGCTTTTCCTCAAAAGATTTTAAGCAAGTATTTTTTTCTTCCTTTAAAGAAATTGTGACAACTTTGCGAAAGGAATCTCTTTACAATGTTACGAAGAAGGAATAATTTTGCTAATTTAACAGGTGAAGAAAATAATGAAAAAGAGATCTTAAAGTTCCCAGTACCACAAAATGTCTACATGGTAGAGCCAGCATACATACTAAACTCTATCTAGGTTCAGGACCCACATTCTTTCTAATATAAAACAGTTCTCTCTAGACTCTCTCCATGAACAATATCCACCTTCAGAATGGCATATTGTCATGGGCAAATGGGGTCCATTTCTTGTCTTAAATTTCTTCTTTTTTTGCCCCCTTTTTGTGAATGTACGGAATTAGAATAGACAGTACAATGTCTATTTCTGGGTTTGTTTCACTTTACCAGAAATACACTAACCATTTTATAACACTGGGCAAAACAAACTGAATAAGACATGTAACAGGGTGCCTCTTGAAGCAGTTTTGTATTGGTTTTTAAGCATGACATTGGTGTAATTATTTCTGTCTCTGATGTTACATTTCTATTTTCTCTTAAGGAACTGGAACCAGTTTTACATCTTTCTAATAAAAGCACATCACTTTACCTCCATAATTTCCAACAGTTCATTTTTCAAACTAAAAATCTTGTAGTTAAAACGCAGAAGCAAATTTTGATCTTATCTTGACTACTGCCCTCCATCCCTGCTTCCAACCCCATTTTATAAGTGAAATCTGGAACACAGTGTCCTTATTGTTCATTCTCACTCTCACCTCCCAGCCCCAAAGCTTAACAAACACCCACAGATACACACCCTCTAGTATATGCCTTTTTGAAAACATAATTTCTATTCTACATAAGATAGGATTCTTAAGATCTCATACTCCAGCTCTATTGTCATTAAAAAGATAGTGAATTCTTTTTATTTTGACAGGAAATATGTATTTTAATAACACCGGCCTTGGTTTACAGACCACTTAGAGCAAGTTACAGCTATCTGTAATTGATCTGACCTAGTTTCATTTTACAAATTAGACAAGACAGTGCAACCAGCTTGCTTTTATAAAGATTAAACAAGACCCTAGTCTCTTCAGCAAAACTACCATCTCAAAACAGTACAGTTCACTTCTAGAACAGACGTGGCCAGTGAATATGTATATCCACACAAGAGATTATGCACCAGACATTCTGCTATTGTTGCTGATACAGGCACAGAGGGTCAATAATGTGGATTAACTAGGATTAAAGTATTATTCTGATTACATTTGTGGCTCAAGATTCTAGGTACTTTAAACATTCTTAAAATTAAACAAAAAAATCTACAATTCAAAATAAATAAAAAAGAAAAAAAAACACATTTAAAAGTTAAGAAAATTATGAGTAAACTAAGAAAAAGCTTAGTTTTATTATATATGCAGCAGCATGCATGTACATAACCTAAATATATTTTCTCACCTCTGGTGATACATAAGACAGTATGTGACACAAACATGTGTATCTCACATGTACACATGTAAAGGTTTCAGATAAATAAATGGCATAAGGGATAGAGAATCATGAAAAATATTCAGAACAGAAAAGTATCTGAGAATACAAGAGAAAAAAAACAAAAAACAAAACTGAAAGATTTTCATTTTTCCCTTATTTATTCTTGTTTATTTTCTATTAGTATTTTAAAAGTTTCTTCCCAAACTAGTGTATTCCTAAAATAGAAGATAGAGAAGTAAAATGGAGAATGGCTAAGAAAAGGGAAGCTTAAAAAATGAGTGAATGGAAAAAAATAAGTTTAGAGTGATATAAATGGTAAATATGTGATTTTTTTCCATTGTATGAGTAATTTACTTAATGTAATAACAGGTTATTTTCACATTTTAAAATTATTAATTTTATGTTTAACTCTGTGACTTGCTTCTTTGCTTCTTTATTCAAAATACGAGGCTAGAGAAAATGGTTTAGATTTGACAAACGGTACCTCGATGCATTAAAAAAAAAAAAATGGAGTTTTGCAAATGATCAGAATTATACACTTTTAAAATAGTTTTCCAGGTTGCTGTTTTTCCATTTCTTTATTCCAGACATCAATTTCTCCCTTTCTGAATTTAGAAAGTAAATGGTCCAAAGCCCAAACAAAAAAAACTATTAGCTCAGTAAGGAGGATAAATATAAAATTAATATATAAAATTCAACAGCTTTCAAATAACTAGTTATAAAATATAATGGAAAGAAATTATACAATACCAATAGTCACAAATATAAAATATTTGGAAATAATTTTTTTAAACCAGGTGCTGTATGAATAAACCTATAAAATTTTACTGAGGCACATTAAAAATACTTGAATAATTGGAGACTCATTTCTGGATAGAATTATCTACATATAAATATGTCAATTCTTCCCACATAAATGTATAGAAATACCAATAAGGTAATTCCAAATAAATCCCCACTTTTTTTTCCCCTGAATTTGGCAACATAATTTAAAGTTCTAGTAAAAATTTTAAAAGATCAGATAATTTTTGAAAAAGAATGGGGGAGGATGTTCTGCCCTATACACTACTAAATTTTCGAAAATCTAAGTTAATTAAAACTAATGAACTAGAAAGAAAACAGATCAATGACACGAAAACTCAGAAACAGATCCTAGGATATAAAAAAAATATTTAATATATTCAGTACAAGTCAATATAATTTTATTAAATACCTATGTGTCAGGTACTGTGTTAATAGGAACGTAAACTGGTATAATCTTTCTAGAAAGCAATTTGGTAATCTGTATCAAGAAAGAGTTGATATCCTTTTAGCCCGCAAATGCACTTCTAGAATTTCTTCTAAGGAGAGGTCGGAAATTATTTTAAGTATTTACATAAAAATATCCATTATACGGTAATTACTAATAGTGAAAACCTAACAAAAAACAAATTAATAAATTAATACGGTAAATCCATAAATGGAATAATACACAGCCATTAACATTATATGTTCAAAACATTTAAAGTCACATAATAGAATATTGTATAACAAAGAGAATAATTAACTATAACTGCACATAACAATATAGGTGAATCTCACAAACATTTTAGTGAAAGAGCAAGACACAAAATGTACACACTATATGATTCTATTTACATACATTCCATACACATATAATAATCTATGTTGTTAAAACTCAGAATACTTTTGGGGAGTTGAGTGAAGTGACTAAAAGGTATGGGTTGGGAGGAGATTCTAGGATTCTGTAATTTCTATTTCTTGATTGGGATGCTAATGACATTTTATGAAAAGTTACTGAAAACGCTTGTACATGTTTCTGTATGTATGCTATTCATCAGTAAAAAGTTTTTCAAAATTAATGACATGGAAAAATGTCCATAATATTAAAGTAGAAAAAAAGTCACTCTACAAAACTATGCATAAAATATAGTAGAAAGAAAACAGAAAGTTGGGGGTGTAAGTTGGGAGATTGGGGCGAATTAAGGTGAATTAGTAAGAGACAGAAAAAGAGTGCCTGGTATCTTGTAAGAGTAATTTGTTAGTAAAGCTTGGTTTGAAGAAGCAGAGATGGTGGTGGCTTGAGAGTATGTGGAGTAAAGGGGGATGGTTTTACAAAGGAAAAGTTTGAACCTGTTTAAGTTCTGATGGAAGAGTCAGTAGAGAGGGAAAGGTACTGGAAATAATCAGAAAAAGCAATAATGTCCCTTCAGCAGGCTGGTAAATATATACAAAAATAAGCAACTTAGAAAAGGAACAGGATGTTTTGGAATACAATATGTACACAAAGCAGTTCTTTTTCATACAGCTTTGCAAATTAATGTGTCAAGGGACGTGTCCATTTTCCTCTCTGTGAATATCCATTTATAGTCTTGCAGGAGGCCTTCAGATTATCATAGTATCTGGATTGGGTCGTTGTTATAAGAGTTTTAGCCAGAGGATAGCCTCTCACTTTAAAATACTTCAGGCCAAAATAAAGACAAATTCAAGTGAAGAACAGGTCAAGTACAAGGACAGAAAGTCTGGGGTCGAACAGTATTTCTACCACATTCTAGCTGTGTGACTTGAGGCAAGGAATTTAACCTTGCTGTGCCTGAGTGGCCTCATCTAAAATATGATGACGATAATAAAAACTAGATAAGAGGCTTAATAAGATCATTCAAATAAAATGCTTAGCCCAACATGTGGCACAGAGGAAAACCTCAATACTTATAAATTTCTATCATCGCTTTTTTTTTTTTTGAACTGGGAACAGAGTTTCTAAGATGTCTGCAGATCTAGAAATAACAAAAACCAAAAACATAATAGGTGATAAACACAGTCCTAATACACAGTAAATAATCTAATTAAAGAATATGCTTTCTCTCAGCTTTTTAATTTGAAAAATGTTATGTCTATAGGAAATTTCAAAGAATAGTACCATGAACATTCTAGATTATTCGCCCTTCACGTAAGTTCACAAATTGTTAAATTTTGCCATATTTACTTTCTATTCCTCTTTCTCTCTCTCTCTCTCTCTCTCTCTCTCTCTCTCTCTCTCTCTCTCACACACACACACACACAGATGACCAGTGTTGAAGAAGCCAAGACTCCGATTAGTTGGTTCATTCTATAGAAGAACCTACTCCATCTATTTGCCATGTGTATAAAAAGCCAGCCTTTTTCAGAGAACCTGTATATTGTATAAGACATATTATGTAGTAATATTAAAGCTGCGATAATTGCAAGGACGAAAGGAGGAGCAAATAAAAAAGATATATTTTCTTCAATGCTCCCTTGGGAAAGGTAAAGGGTCTCAGAGCTCTATTCTTAGTTCTGTTAATAAGGAGAAAGTAAAGGCTTTCATCAAGAGGCAAAGAAGCCTGATAGACCTGGATGAGGGCTAGAGCTAGACATGTTACTGAATAAAGTTACTAGCAAAGGACTTTGAGAAATATCCCTGTGTGTGCACAGGTATTTCTCCCTTCCCTATACTGAACAAAACATTTAAATGAAGGTTCTCCACTCTCTTTAAGCATCAAGTTATCATGCATATCTGGCGGTAGACCAAAAGGACACAAAATACTTTGTCTCGAGTAACTATATACCTGAAAATGTATTCTGCAGATTTTAGGTTGAACCACATAAAATGTTTTCTAGTTAAAAAGTCAATATTGGCAATTTTGTATATTCACATATATTTGTTCCAGTGGGAAATGTCACATGTACAAGGATATACACTGCAGTATTGTTTACAAAAGTGGAAGTCTGGAGATAACCTAAATGTCAATAGATAGGGGAGCAGTCGATAAAGTACGGCATGACCACACAATGGAATATTATGCAACTGTCAAAAGAAAACGAATTTAGAAGCTCTCTATGTACCACCTGGGAAATTTCTTGAGATACATCATTAAGTGAAAAATGTATGGTACAAAATATTCAGTAAACTACCTTTTGTGTAAAAGCAGGGAGAAGGGTAAAAAGATATATTTGCATTTCCTTATATATACATAAAGAAATTCTGAGAGGATATACAAGAAATTAATAATAGTTGTATAATTTCAGGGGAGTGTGAACTGTGCAGATGGAAGACAGATGTTGGAGGAAGACTTTTAGTGTATCCCTTTCCATGTGCATGTGAACCAATTGTATATGTTATCTAGTCAGAAAATTTTAAGTAAAAATCTCTGGGAAGAAAAGTTAAGGTATTAAATGTTTAGATGGCGAAGCAGAAATTGGAAAACGATTCTTGCTATGTCTTCTATCTACAACAATGCAGTTAAGTTCTAATCATCTCTATGACAGCATACTAATGTTTACATGGTAACCATTAAGATATAAAAAAAAATGATGATTTTTTTGGCATGCTATCTTTGTGTTACCTTAGAGAACACAATAATTTATAAAAGGCATTTATTAAAAGAAAATTTGATTTTGAGATATTTATAATATATATATAACATTTATTTATTATATAGTTGCAAAAAATAAAAATTCCTGTGAATATTTTACCTAGTTTTCCCCATGATAACCATCCCCAACCACTAATCTGTTCTCTATCTCTAAAACTTTGCCATTTGAGAATATCATATAAATGGAATATTATATAAAAGGAATCATACTGTATGTAATCTTTTGAGATTAGCTTTTAATAAGCTTTTGCAACCTCAGTGCCCATATTTCATGTTCCCATATGCTCTTTTTAAGTCAGGGTTATTGAGAGATAATTTACATGTTGTAATATTTATCTTTTTCAGTGTGTAGTTACATGAGGTTTTTTTATAGTTTCATGACAGTATAATTAATGCATAACAAACTGCACATTTTCAAGTGTTGGATTTGATCAGTTTTGACATCTGTATACATTTGTGAAAGCATCATCACAATCAACATAATGAATCTATCACCCCAAAAGATTTCCTCCTGTTCCTTTGTAATCCATTTTTCCTAAACCACAATCTCATCCCCAAGCAACCATTTTGCTTTCCATACCCACAGGGTTGCATTTTCCAGATTTTTTACGTAAAGAGAATCATACAGCATGTAATTTCATTTCTCTTGCGTAAATACATAAGAGAGGAATGGACGGGTCATATAGTAGGTATATGTTTAACTATTTGTAAAAACTGCAAAACTTCCAAAACGGCTGTATTTTACATTCCCGCCAGCAATACATGCAAGTTCCAATTCCTCCATATCCTCACCAACATTTGGATCAGTTTTGATTTTAGCCATTCTAGTGGGTGTAGTAGTATCTCACTGTGGTTTTAATTTACATTTCCTTCATAACTAATGATGTTGACCACATGTGTGTGCTTGCTTGCCATCTATATATATTCTTTGATGAAGTATCTATTCAAATCTTTTGCCCGTTTTTTAAAATGAGGCTGTTTCTTATCACTGAGTCTTGAGAGTTCTTTATATTCTGGATAAAGTCCTTTATCAAATATGTGTTTTGTAAATATTTTCTCTCAATCTGAGGCTTTTTCCATCTTTTTAGCAGTGCTAAAAGGCACTGCTTTTAAAAGAAAGCAGAAAATTTAATTTTGATGAAGTCCAATTTACCGATTTTTTTTCTTTTATTGATCATGATTTTTTCTGTTATATTTAAGAAATCTTCATCCAAGGTCACAAAGATTTTCCCCTACATTTTCATTTATCAGTCTTAAAGACTTAAGTTTTATATTTAGGTCTATTACCCAATTTGAATTAATATTTATATATTATATGAGCCTTGTACAGAATCCGAGGGAACATCTGCTCTTAGGGCCTGAAGCAAAGAGAAAAGCAGTCAGTGAGAGAGTTGGAAGAGAACAAGCAATGTACTGACACACAGAAGCCAAAGAGGGAGATGGCTGCAAATAAAAGAGTTAAAGCTGTCAGAGTCTTTATGGAGCGTTGCATGAGGACCAATGGAAGCAAACAGAGTAATGGTCGCTGGATTTAACAAAATGAGGTCGGTGGTGGTCTTTGAGACATCAGTTTCAAGACAATGACAGACAGAAGCCAGATTGAAGTGGATCAAAAGAAAGCATGGATGGTAAAGAATAAAAGCTTTAAATCACTCTTTTGAAAATTTCGGCAATGAAAATGAAAGAAACACATATGACACTGAACTCAAAGAGTTTCTTGACTAAGGAGAAGGACCAGGTAAACAGAGATTAAAAGAACACAGAAACATATTAGATAATTGATGAAGCAAGGTTTGAGATGAGGTAGGATGAGAATTTGTTAAGACCACAGTTTACCTTTTGCAAGGAGACAGAAAGTGAGAAGAAAATTGGATAAAAGCAGAGACGTTTAAAGATGGTGGCTAGGGAAACACAAGGACCTGGCTCAACCTTCCTGGCAAAGTAAGGGAGGCACTGATCTACTGAGATTAAGAAAGGTGCGGTGGGTCTTGAGGAGTATAAAAGGGTTTAAAATTGGTGATGTGAGGGAAGTGGTGGCTTGGGAATTGAATAGAAATAAATAATGGGCTTATCAAGGAGCTCTGACAGCACTCCTAGAGAACGAATATGTTTGTAAATTTTAATATTTCCTATATTCCCTTTCCTTGGCTGCCAAGAGTTCCAAAAAGAAAGACACAATTGGATTGTCGTTCCATAACTACACTGCAGGACTTCGCTACCTACAGCACTTGCGCTCTCTTTTCTAAGACTCACAACCTGTTTGGTATGTAGAACAGGAATTGCAGTTCCACTTTATACATGAAGAAACAGAAGGTGAGAGAATGACTTTCCCAAAATGCTCTGCTAGCTGGGACTTGAATCCAGATCTTTTGATTCTAATTCCAGTAATTAGTATTTCCAGTAATTTCCTGACTGCATCATGTTGCTCTCTGTCTTCAATGCTCTTCATCGCCATTCTTAAAACCTGGACTTTTGAAAGTTCCTTAATTGCTATTCTACCTTTCCAATCCACCCCACGCTCTCCTCCATTCACATTCCTAAACCCAACTTTGCTCATACTTTGTAGAGGGTAGAGTCTGCAGAAGAGTTTGGGGCACATGAAGGCTCAGTTTGCAAACAGAAAAATGAACTCTCAAGCTGCAGCCATGCTTTGCCATTTAGAATGAATTCATGCCTGATTCTCGGTGTTTTCTTCAGGCTCTGGTGAAGAAAGACACAAGGAATCAGGAGAGAGCAGCCATCACAGAGTGAGGGAAATGACAGTTCGGGTTCTGGAAAACACCCAATGTAGGGCTGCAAGACTGGAACCTGCTAGAGCTTTGGGGCTACAATTCCTGCCCACCCTTCTCCCTCCATCCAGCTTTCCAAATTCCCCTAACTGAAGTAAAGCCCAAGAGTCTCCCCTAGAAAATCATCAATGTATGATAAATTCTTAGAGCAAACCTAAACCTAGCGCCTTTATTTTGCCTCGGGTGAAAATTTTGGTTTTTAGTGTGTTGGGCAATCAGTATAAAAACTTACAATGGGTGAGTGGTAAGAGTCTTGGTTACTTGTGAATACAACAGTTGTTTTTTTTTTTTTTTTTAATTCAGCTCCCTCTGACCTTGTAACAGTTATTTTGCTACTGTAGACTGTGATGCAAATTAAGGCATTTCTATTCTTATTTCAAAGTCCACTGCATAAAATAAGTATACGCTTTTCAAAGCAATTGACAGCCTAATGTTCCACATTGAACTACAACAAATCAACACGTCACCAGATTATTTCATTATGATTTGACTAAATCATTTAAAAATTTATCAAAAAAACTAATTTTCATGAACTCTCATATAGTTTCTGGTCTTAAAAAACAGATACTTCTCCTAATATTGCAAATTATATACAAAGCGAGTCCAAAAAGCAGCCTCATGTTTTTTTTCTACAAAAGATCACTAATTTTTTAAATGCATGAGTTAACGTAAATATAACTGTGAAAGCAGACCTCTCACAAGCTAAATCATCCTACAACCTGTACTTTTTAGTTGGCACTGGTTACAAAAACAATTATTCTGTAGTAGAGCATCTTATATTTCCAAGAACTAAATGATACTGTGAAACAGCAAAATCTAGTAGACCAGAATTAGTGATATTTCTGCTTTTAAGCACTAAAGGAAACAAAGACTAAATTTAAGGTGAACCCCCAACCCCCGCTCCAGCCTTTTTAAAGGGCTGCTTCTGTTATATTTAATCCACTTTCACACAGTTTTTCTTAATTACACTACAGCTGTCTGGTAAGGCACAACTGACCACTTCCATCATGAAAACAAACTGTACCCCACCATCTAAAGTTCTTGATTAAAAAGCGAATGTTTTTGTGAGCCCAGAGAAAACGGTGCAGCTGCTCCATTTCACGAGGCAGGCACCTCTACTCCATTCAGCTGTGAAGAATGGCAATGACTGTAAATTGTTCTTCCCGATCGGTTCCACAATAAAAACAAACCACACTACTCTCAATTTTTCAAAGCCAATTTTTTTAAGCCTCCAGTACACTAGAAACAAGAGTTGTGTTCTTCTGATTCATGGCCTTTGATTTCTACATAAACGTCCCTGTATGCATGTAAAAACAGGTCCCTGCAGGATACTCACAGAGACTGTATATATTAACTTACCAGATGTACCAGAAGATAGAAACGCCATCAGCCTACCTTTTAAAGCAAGATGCTATTTAACAGCTTAAACTGCCTGTGACTAAAGGATGACTGTAAAGAACATACCGTATGTGGAGAGGCAGGCATTAGGTGGTTCATGAGAAAGCTGCAGTGTTCACAAAAACTACAACAAATGGTTTTGAACTTGAGTTTTAATGCTCTTGGTTAAAATCCATACTGTGGAATTAAGGTCAAGTCACACATCTGCATTTGCAACTAAAACACTAGGAATCTGATTAAAAGCTAAAATTATTGTTAAGAAACTTCTAAATGTTCCCAATTTAATCACTAGCTCAAACAACATTTATGGTTTAAATGTGATCTCCAAAGTATATTCTCAAACACTTATTAAAAAATGTTTGATCACATCTCCCCTATATTTATATAAATGTATAATTTACTTATTTACAAACAGAGCACTGTACTAATATCTAATACACATTCTAAAACATATGCAAAAATAAATGGTTCGTTAAGGATGGAATAAAAATAATTTATAAATAGAAGTTTTAAGACTGTCTCTGCACACCTCCAATGGGCCCTGTTGCACAGCTCCTGGGGCACTGCCCACCTCTTCCCCATCTTCCATGGAGACCCTAAATGGACCCTCACCTTGGCCATAGCTAATGTGAGGCCACGCTGGTCTAAGAATTCATTTGGATGAATTCTCTGATTGCTGTAAATTTCTACCCCTGCACCCAAGAAGATATTTTGTGGAAACATAAGGCTATAATCTAGTTTAGAACAGCTTTCAATTCTGACTCACGACTAGAGTGTTGCAATGGAACTTAAATGCGATCAAACGTTATGGAGATAAAAACAAGAAAATATTCAGATTTGTGAACCCCCACTTTGATGGCAAAACTTCTGGCATGAAGCTACCAATGATTCCTCTCTAATACAAATAGCAATCGATATCGCCCACATCAACAAGTAGGTTTCTACTGAAAACAACAATCTGTGGCCGCTGCAGTGATTGCACACACAACTGTGCTGGTCACCAGCCTTTCCATGTGTCTCCTATTGACACTTTATGTTTCCAAACTATCTGATTTACAAACCCATTCTTTCCAGGAACACTAGCAATATGTGATTTCAGGCAATGGAAGTTAACATCAAGTGAAGACTCTTTGTTTCCACTGAGCCCTGTCAATAATGGTACGTGTTAGATATTTATTAAGTCTACACGATTTTGCCAGGTTTGGCTAGAAGCTGGTCATACAAATATCTTCGTCCTCAAGGAGCTAGAAAAAAAAATCTAACAAAAATTATCCTTGCACAGAAACGTCTTTCTTGCCTTCTTTCTCTCTGACCATTTGTTCTCAGTCTCCTTCACAGGTTCTTCATATTCTACCTAGTCTCTTATTCACCTAGGTTACAAGACACACCTCGTTTCATTGCACTTTGCTTTATTGGGTTTCATAGGCTTTGTTTTTTTGTTTGTTTGTTTTTTGTTTTTTTTTTACAAACTGAAGGCAAGACCCTCTACCAATGGAAAAATTATGACTGGCTTTATCACAGGACTCGCTTTGTTATGGTGGCGCAGAACCGAACCCACAATATCTCCGTCGTCTGCCTGTATTCTCTTCTCACTCCACCTCTAGGAGAGCTTATCCAGCAGTATAACTCAAGACAGACCAATATGCCTTTGACTACTAAAGTTATTTCTAAAGCACACTTTCTTGAGCTACAGACCACACTTCCCATACTTCCAACTGCTTACTTGATTTCTCCAACTGAAAGCCCCAAGAGCACTTCCAAAGTCTGGCCAATTTTCTCTCCTTGACACCTCTCAAAACTTGTCTGCTCCTCTCCATGGCCACCACTTTAACTCGGCACCATCCTCACTGAGCTTTTCCCTCAAATATCTGCCCTCCTTGACTTTCTCTTCCACATCACAGTCAGAGCCATATTTCTAAATACTCTGACCCTTTCCCTTGCTTAAATAAGGAGAAACAGAGGACATCCTGAGGAAAAAGAAAAGTCAAAGAACAGAATCTTAAGGCTACAAGAGATTTGAGAATTTTATAAGCTGAAAGGAAAGAGCCTGTGATAAGGAAGAAAAGAAAGAAAAGGATAAATAGAGCAAGGTCCCACAGCATCGGGCAGTCCAAGGGCCTTGGAGGAAGGTCTGCCTCAGAGGCAGAAAGAAAGGTTATAAGGATGGCTGGGATGGAGGTGAGTCTGGATGTGGAGGGAGGCAAGCTGAGGGAGCATAAGCCAGGTGTTACCTATTTCCTTGGAAAAATGATGAAGGAGATAGATTATTATATCCTTTTAAAGGAGGGGGTCATGACAGTTGAGTTTCTGAGAAAAGATGTTCCAGTTTGGAATAGTCACTATGGTTAATTTAAAAAGCAGCTGATTAGGAGTAAGTCTGAAAAATTAAAAAGAGAGGCAAGTCATCCTGAGTGCTGAGCTGAGGCTGGAAATCATAAATCTGTACCTGAGTCAATCAGCACAGCACAGGTTGCAACGGTGGTGGGCAGGAGAAGGGGGAGGAGTATGATTATGGTGCTAACTGGCTTTAAATCACCTACAGCTCTCAACACCCACCTTCATCCATTGAGCTCAGTTTCTCCCAGGCCAGTGCCATTTCATTCCTCTTCCTCTGCTGGAACCTGTGTTCCAATCATAATGAACATGCTATACCATTTCTAGAACCTACCATGCTGTCAGAACTCTGTCTTAGGACATGCTGCTTCCTCTTTATTAATCTGTTTCTCTCTACCCCTCTCTACTTCCCTCCACTATCTATGGAAACAAAAAGGAAGACTCCAAAATAAACTTGATTGGCCAAGGTCAGCAGGCCAGTATGACAATTAGCTGGGTACACAGTGAGCACTCTACAAGCATTTGATTGGTGAAGGGATCATATGATATGTAGGAAAAACCCATCCTATGAGGGAGGCAAGTTCTCTACAGGATGTCAAGAGAAAATAATGGTATCTCCGCCTCCCCGCCGCATCGCGTGTAATGAACTTATATAGCATTTCTGAGGTCCTTCTTTCCATAAACGATTCATTCTAAAACTTAAAATTCAATACTTAAAGTTCTCTACATCTTTAAAAAAACAGAAGTCTACAGCCATGCTACCCTGAACAAGCCCGATCTCATCTGATCTCGGAAGCTAAGCAGGGTCGGGCCTGGTTAGTACTTGGATGGGAGATCAGGTGCTGTAGGCGTAAAAAAAATAAAAAATAAAAAAAAATAATAAGGGATTGTAAGCTGACAAGGTCTTTGCAATCTTTGAGGTCAACCAAGGGTTGCCTCGCCTAAAAAATAAAAATTTTTCAAAACTTAAATAAATAAATACATAAATATTGAAAGGCACTTGTTTTTTTGAGATTTTTGTGTAAGTTAATGCCACTTAAGTCTCCCCGACTAACAGACACACATTTATGGAGTTTTCACTGAGGGTTTCTATATTTACAACTATTTTTCTTAGCATGTAATTCAGAAAGACAAATGAGTTTCTGGGACTCATTTTGACTGGTATGCCCAAATGTGCAAATTACAGGTATGCAGAAGCTACATTTCTGGATAGATGAATGAAAAGGGACACTGGTCTTGGTGTCCCTGCTCCTCCTTTCCTGACTCCAAGTTCAGAAATTCACAACGCACTGGTCTCTTTAGTCACTACCCAGTCTTGCCCCCTCCTTTTAATCATCTCCAGCCAGCACCACAGAGATGAAAAGGTACTAATTAATCACTCACTCATTAATTTAATAAACATTTACTGACTACCTAATACGTTACAGACATTGGGGAAAATAGAAAGACAAATAAAATGAGAAGCTTACAATCGGGGAAGGAGAAAAACATATACAATTATTAAATACAATATAGTAAGTGCTAGAATGTAGGTATGCCTTTACTCAACAAATATCAAACACCTAATATGTATACCTGGCACTGTTTAAGGTGCTGAGGACTTAGCGGTGAAAGAAACAAGAAAAAACAAAGAAAAAGAAAGTTGTCCTCAAGGAGTTTAATAAACAAAGAGCAAATGAGCAAAGAAAATAAAGGCAACACAATGAAGGCAGCAATTCTTCCAGACCAAGCAGAGAGCACAGGCCTTGCCAGAGAATCTGCCATCGGCTGATCCTGGAGGATGAGCACAAAGGTAAGGGCAGGAGAAGAGGATGGTCCAGGAAGCAAACGGCACAGGCCTGTGAGAGAACAGGGTGTGGAGCCAGAATGACAGAAAGACTTGCTCCAGCAAGAATCCCAAAGAGAGGGAAGGCAACCAGAAATACTGCAGTGAGGAATCAGGAAATCCAGCTCCAAACGTGAGGTTGGCAAAATTGTGCTCTTTATGGAAAACGAAAACGGCTTTTCTGTTTCCACTGTTTTCCAGAGGTAAGGAAAAATAAAATTTCGTATGCAATGAATTTGACTAAATTTTCATTTTATATTTGATAAATTTACCAGGGTGCTAGGTATAAAAAAAAAAAAAAAGAAAAATATTAATTAATCAACAAATAAGCAAGCAAACACAAGGACCAAAACAAACTTCCAGGTTACTATCTGCTGGACTTAAAATGAAAAAAGAAAATCATAATTAAAAAAGCTAGCATGTTGACTTTCATATTCAGAGTACAATGTGTGTGCTACACAAATTGGTATTTACATATCTGAAAGAAAGCAAATTACAACATGAAAAATCAAGAAGACAAATAAGAAAGCATATATTTAAGTATAAGAAGGAATAGAGCATAGAGGCTGGGAGCCGGACTGCCTGGGATGTCACTGCCTCTTGCTAGCATTGTAACTTTGGGCAAGTTATTTAGTCTGAGCTTCTTCCTATGTAATACAGAGGCATAATAATAGTATCTACCTCAAAGAATTATTTTGAGGGTCAGACTAGTAAATACATGTAAAGATCTTTAAACGGTACTTGGCAACTAAGCATAAACTGTTACTGGGGGGTGGCGGATGGGGTGGTTATTGTTTTTATGATCCAGAGCTGAGTACTTACTCTGGAATCTATATGAGCTGCTGCTGATTCCTGGGAAGTTGTTTTTCCTCTTATTAAACTATATGAAAATGCTGCTTTATTAATGAAATAATTCCAGCTACTAATACTCTAGAGTTGAAACCTAAAATCAGCAAGCATGCTTAGCAATGCAAACTGTTTAATCCTACTTTTGGTTTAGAGCTTAATTTCTTGGAATGTTCTCTATTCACAAAAAATAGCAACAGCCATCTCTGAAGCAACACACTCATGCTATCTTTTTAAGGTGACAGGATTTTAAAAGACAGAACTTGAAATAGTTGCCTAAATTTCACCAGACCAGAGGTTCTATGAAAACAGAGTAGGCAAGAATGCTTATAGGATCCACCAGAATATAAATTCCACTAGACTGTACGTTTCCATGAGGGCGAGGACTTTTGTCGTGTTTACCAATGTATCACCAACATCTAGACCTGTACTGGAACATGGCAGGAGCATATGTTTGAATAAATGAACAATGTGGTTAAAAATGAACTGTCACAATCCTGAATGATCAATTACACAACTGTAGGAAATTACATCTATATTTAAATGATGAAAAAAAGGAATACTAGGTAAATTTTTAAACAATCACACCTTTGAGTTTTACGTGAAGTGCTGAGTTTACCCTCAACACTAACCAGCTCACAATATACGAGGGGAAAAAATTAAGCACCTCCGAGTCCTTGTAGATTGCCTGAAGAGAGTTGTATGTTTTAACCAAAGCAGCACCTGCACCATTTAGAAGAATAAATTCAACAAGAAATGGTTATGAATCTATAAATTATACAGCTTTGGGGGTTCTGTCATTATGTGAGCAACAGCAAGTGTTTTCTGGACTTGCAGCTGGTGCACTATTTCTAAACTGCATGAGGACTTATTTTATTCACGACAAAGTTTGAAACCTGAGACAATATCAATTTATTAATCCGATGAACTTTAATGTTAAACAGCAAAAGTTTTATTTTCTAATATAAATTGTTGGCCTGCAGATATAAGTAACAAATAGTATGTCGTTGAGCTTGCCTGCGATACGCAATAACTTGTAGTAAAAAATATTTTTAAAAATTGATTGAATTTGGGAGGGAGAGATTACTAGGGCTGAGGGTTACCACCCCTCTTAGCCTCCACTCGCCCACCCCACAAACATATCCTGCCCTTTCTCTGAAAAAAAAAATTGATTGGATTTAACTACATATGTACCATGAAAAAGAAAAAAACACAAGTTTTGCTACTTATTGCAAATTTGCTCTTTTATAATCTGATGTCCTGACATAATCACAATTTTATTAAAATTAGAAAATTTCTACTTTTGGGTTCTAACTGCCATATTTGTATTCTAACATGCATCTATCCCAAAAAATGACCAGAAGGCTAATTCTGATTTAAATTATTATTCCATATTAAAATAACTTGTAACTGAGAACTGTTCTACCATTTATTTTACATGTGTATGTAATATACGTAACATATATAATACATACATATTATATATACACTACTTTCTCAGTTAAGAATTTAATAAATATTCAGAAAAATATCACTAAGATAATAAGTGTGAGAAAGATTAAAATTTGGTGTAGGGCATTTTATTTCTAAAACTTAGATGGATAGATGTGCTTAGTAAATGAGCCTGTAAGAATCCTAGGTCTCCTTCCAGCTACCAGCATTCTTTTCTAACAATCGAACTCACACTTCCCCAACAGAATCTACATTAAATTCACATCAACCTTCTTTTGGTTCTACAACTACCCTGTGCTCTGCAGTACTCTTCCATGACGTCGCCCCTAACTTCCATCCTCCTATGGTTCCTGCTCACTCATCTGTTAGGGTAAGTGCCCCTGAGTATACAGCACTTCTTGACTTCCCACTTTATTAACTGTTTAATGATCTGTCTCCCCAACTGATTGAAAGCCATGCGGGCAGTGATTTTATGTGTCTTGCTTATCACACTGAATCCCCAAACCCTAGCACAGTGCCTAGCAGAGGGTCAGAGCTCAATAAATATTCATGAAACATAATTTCTCATTCATTTAACTAAAATTATTGCCCACAACAGAAATGCGAGTTTTGTAAGGCCAAAAACCATGCCTCAACCATAATCCTCAGTACAGGCCTAGCCGAATCCCTGACACAAAGATAACTCAACAAGTCATTGATACGTCAATAAAAGATATCAATTCAATAACCTAAATGATTCTCAATTTTAAAAGGCAACTTTTAAGGCTTTAACATTATTACAAAAGCTATAAATACTATTAAATTTGCTCAATGCAACTAATTTGTCATATGATTTTAAATAAGAAAGTGTCAAAAATAGAGATTTAATCTAAATTAGAAGTTTTTGTGAGTCGTCAATAGTTTCTGAGATAATGGTATGATTTTATTAAGTATTAGTATTATTATTCAGCACTGGAATATTATGCAAGAAAACAAAAAGAATATTTTGAAAAAAAGATCTTCAGAGTTTGGCTACTGGAAGGGACAAATACATAAAGAGAAAAGTGGTGAGAGACAGGATATGAATGAGGGGTAAAGGAGTTCGGGCTTTTTGATCAATGAGATGCTTTCCTTGCTAGCATAAGTGGAAAGCTGCGTATTTACTGGATTTGGGAAGAGAAGGCTAGGAAGAGTGCTTCAATAATTTAAGTGTGAGAAGCCAAGACAACATCTGATTTGATGTGTTCTTTAAAAAAATTAATGACAGTAAGAATCAGAACAAAGAAGTGTCATCAGTAGCAGGCAGTAACAGCTCAAGCACAAATAGGTTCAGGGCTGAGACAAGATAGCAGGTATAGACATGGAAGGCGTGTTTTCAAAGGAAACAGAAGGCCAGTTGCAGAGATAGGATGTAAACTAGTCAAAGAAATTCTAGGAGCCAAGATCAAAAAGGTAGAAGGAAAAAGGGCAGGGTACCCTGGCAAAGACATATGAGTGGTCCTAGAGAATAAACTCTGAGCCAATAGATTGTAAACAGTGAGGCAGAGTGATCTGACCAGTATAGACAACATTAGAAATATGACCTCATTGTTAAGACAAGCTGCTTCCAATCAATTCTGGCACTGTCACCTACCAGTGAACTCCAAACTTACCTTAAGTGATCCAGTTCCCATCACTTTTTTTTTTTCCAGACACTCTTGTGCAACCTGCACAACTGGCCTATATGTTGAGAACTGCCTACAAAAGTGTTCACATTACTCCAAGCTTCCATGGTCTCAGTTAAATCTAAACAAATTTGTCTTCCAACAAATTGTTTATATCCATCATATAACTTCATATTGTTTTGTTACTTAATTAAAGAGAAGATATTTATTTTTAAAGTCTTTTTTAATTAGGTCAGTTCTTCCCTATTTTAAGCATTGTAATTTCTATTTTCCAAATTACTAAAAATATTGATGGCTACTGGTTTGGAATTCCTTACATTGGTAAAAGACAAACATGTTCTTAATACTTTCCACTTGTAAGAGGTTTCTGCTTCCCTTCTTTATTGTAATGAGCTTGCAAGATTACTCCCCAAATGGCAATGGCTTTCTGCCTGCCATATCCCATTACAACCTCATACCTACTTTGCTGTCTGATATCACCTTGGCTCCCTTTCAGCATTACTAAGCATTTTCCCCCACTGAATATCGATTTCAGATTTGCTCTTAGATGTATTAGCTTGCATTTCTAAAGCTGAATCTCACTTATTATTTCCTGTGGTACTTCTAAACCTTTTTAGGTATCTTGGTGATACTTCTCTTATTTCACTATCTGAGATGCTTCCCAATTGACTATCATTTGTAAAATTGGTTGACACACTATTCATTTCCAATTTCAGATTTTTAATGAAAATGCAAAGGAAAACTAGGTACTGTGCCTTTACAAAGAAGTTGCATTTCACCTTAGTAAGAAGAATACATTTCTTTAATAAGAGTTGCAAATTATCAGGTTATTAGGTCAGTAAACCCAAATTGTTTACTTATGATACAAAATATATACTCTAAATTGTGTGACTAGCTTTAAACAAAAAATAATTTTTCAGTAGCATTTATTTTTATTTAATGTGTATTCTTGGTTCGATTTCACTCTTTGAGATTGAGTTAATGTCAAGGTACTGATTATTTGAAAAGAAACAAAAGTAACATTTTTGGTTAAACTTCAAATGTTAAATATATTTAAATTTCTAAAAACCCAACGGTCTTTGGCTCTCTAATGACTGTAAGAATGTCATTGGTTTTAACTGAATAAAGGGGACTTAATTAAACAGCAATGATCCACTCAATATTTTAAATAATACCTCATTGTATTTATGACTTATATTTATTCTTTCTTATTATGCCATGTATAACTTTTTCTCCTGTGCTCAAAACATATTTTAAAATATAATTTGGCTAGGGAATTTTAGGATACTTACTTCCTAAATATTGGGCTTACATAACATAAAACTCTTGTCTGAGATCCTTCTTTATTTAATATCACTCTAGTTTTCTCTAGTTTGACAGTGCCAACTTGAAAGCATTTTAAAGATCAAGACTGCTAAAATTAATGTTTTTCAATGCATTTTTGGTTAAATTCCATTAAATCTTAATTATCATAGTATGTTTTAACTCTAGAATCTTTGAAGAAAACGCTTTCTAATCCAACTCAGGTAAATAAAGAGTTAAACATGTGCAGTTTAGGAAAGAAATATGGCAAGTCCATGTATGTGGCACAGTCTTAAAGAGTGATGTTTACACAGGGAATCCTGGCTCTGCCTGCACTATATTATGACCCTTGTCATCACCTGCCCTGGAGCAGTTACATGTGTGTCTACTTGTCCCATTAAGCCAATCTCTTCTGAAAGGCAGAAGCAATCTGAAACCTTGGTATCTTCCGCGAGGCCTCCCACAGTGCTTTGCACAAAGCAGCCACACAATAAATGTTTGAGAAGTTGTTTCAAAAAAGCAAAGTTCTTGGGTTTGCCTTGACACACAAACCCCATGAGAAATGAAAGCAAAAGTACCTAGGTAAGTTTGGGGGGCAGGGAGGTGGTGGTGGTAAGAATGTTAACATATAACCTCCAATAAAATATTTAAATGTGATCTTTAACTCCTCACTAATGTACTTGAACAAGAGTTGAGATTAAAAAAAGAAAAGAAAAAAAAAAAAAGGAACTGTTCATCTTCCCAAATTAGAAGCCAGGGAAGCTTGATTATTTTGTTTGAAAGTATTTTCTGAATTAGACACACCCGTATGACACAGCCAATGTAAATAATTTGTTCTCCTGGTGCTGCCACTGCTAACAATGATGACCAGATCAACAGTACAAGAATTCCCCAGTAAAGAGTGACCCATTGTGAAGAAAACAGATCCTGAAACAAGGAACTGTATTTAGGATAGGTTTCTACTTTCTGAATTCTGGCACACCCTTAGTTTGTAACGCCTATGAGTCATTGTCCCGGTAAACCTGAAACTAATCTTTCAAAGGCGACTTGGTTTAATTCAACAAATATTTATTGTGCACTCACTGTATGCAAAGGCAAAGAATGGAAACCTGAGAAAAAAAGAGCCTGCAAAGGAGACTGAGAAGAAGCAGTGATCAAGGAAGAAGGGAAAGATACAGAAGAGAAGAGTATATGGATGGAACCCAAAAGAGAAGAGAGATTGGTCAACATTCTCAGATGTCACAAGTGGGGAAAGCTGAAACCCTAGAAGGAAAGATAAAATTCTTAGTGAGTAAGCGCAAAGTACTGGGATCAATGAACAAAATTATGAGCATCTTGAATTTTCCGTATTTAGAATAATTCTGTTTTGTGAACCTATTCCTTAAGAATAGGTTCCAGTTCTTTTTATGTTTTTACCAACTTCCCTACTACCCAGACATGAAATTTCTTCCATTTCCCTCTGATAACTAATGCAATCAGTTACCAAGTCTTATCACTCACACCCACATGACTACAGTCACAGGCATGGCAGTTCAGGTTGTGTACTGCACAAGAATGCCACATCTACAGGAAGGAGCATTCACATCATTGATGTGTTTATTTTAACAATTTTCCAGTAGATGGCAGTCAAGAGTCTTATTCTAATTAAATAAATATATTACAATTTTTTAGCAGATAGAACTAAAATGTCTTGAAGAAGAGACATCTTTTTAACGCCCAGAATGTACCGAGTGTGTTAGTAGTGGCCCTACCCTAAACGTTTCCCATTTATTTTCTAGTCCTCATTCGACCTGCAACGACCACAAGTCAGACTCACATAACATCTTGCAATAGCTTCCAAACCGATCCCCTAATTTCTCCACATTTGAGTTCATCCCTCAAATATCTGAAAAATGTCCTAAGAAGAGTTCCACTAGAATAACTTCTCCTTCCAAAAAGTCTTCAGTGGCTCTGTCATCAGTTTCTTCAATCTCATATTCAAGGCCCTTTAAACCACATCTTTACTCTTTCTTTCTAGCCTAGTCTTTCACAACTCCCCAAGAAATGCCCTGAGAATTACTGTCTGCCTGACATATATCCTATTCTTCCCTACTCCGCTATCTTTGCTCACGTCATTTCCTCTGCCCAGAATTCTCTCCAAAACTCAGACTTCCTGATAGAAGTTCTAAATTATATTCAGTAGCATATTTGCAGGCAGGGGGGATGGGGAGGGGTGACTAAATACTGTCTTCAGCAAACATCCAAAAAAAAAAGTATTCCCCTCTTTGGCTTTGGTTGGCATTCTTGTTATTTACTGATATGTAACAAACTACTCCAAAATTATGATTGAAAATAATGACTATTTTTATTATACCTCAAAAATTTATGGGCCAGAAATCTGGACAGAGCTGAGCGCTTCTTCTGTTCTGTGTAGCAATAATGTTAGAAGTTGTTCTGGTATTGGTATTCAGCTAACAGATGGGCTAGTCTGGAGGGTCCCCATTTCTCTCTCTTGCCAAAAACCTTTAAGGTCTTCATTCCTTAAGGCCCAGCTTAAATTCTCCTTCTTCCAAGAATCTTTTCCAGGTCCTTCAGTCAGGTTTAATCTCTCATTGCTTCAAATTCTCTCGTACTTTTTTCTTCATTATAGTACTTTTCCTACTCATAATCTTACATTGGGTTTTCGTTTATGTAACAAGTGAAAGAGACAGAAAGGCAAAGGGAGCAGCAGAATGCTGTGACCCTATTAATTTTCAATTTAAAGTTTAAAGAGGACACAAAATGTTCAGTGTGATTAGACTGAGTTCTATGTCTGGGCTGATGCCAGATGTCTTGTGTCATTGTGCTTAAAGATGATTTCTAATACTGCATATATTTTTGTTCTTGAAAATGGAACTTTCCCTTGAAAAACTAAAATCCATATCCTATCAGGTGTACTGAAGAGCTACATTAACGGGATTGTGAAATTATACTAAGAAGAAAATCTTGAAATAACCTATATAAAAAGTACAATGCTGAGCTAGAAAAGATATAAAAGATGTAGTTAAATTTTATTATTATGATTAAAAAACTGAGACCCACTAAATATGAATGGACTAAAAAGAATTCATTTCCTATATAAAAACAAACAAAACAAAACCAAAGCTACAAAGATCTGTGAAGCAACATATGAATAGAAATGCTGGTGGCGGCACTGTCTATGAGAGACAGACTCTATACGCCCACTACCAGGAGAAAAGATAAGTAAATTATGAAATCTTCATGGAAAAAAATACTATATTACAGTTCAAGTGAAAGAACTAGAGTTACAAATATCAACATGGTCAAATCCAACAAACACATTTAATGATTTAAAAAAAGCAAATAGCAGCAGAAAGTAAAGAAAATGATAGCATTTATGTAAATTTTAAAACAAGCAAAACAATACTATACTTAGTTTGGAATTACACACCATATGTGGTAAAAGTATTAAAAAAAAAAAAAAAAAGACACAAGAATGAGTGGCTTCCATGAGGGTTAAAGGGATAGTATACAGACCGCTTGCATGGTATCCATCCATGATTTATTTTTAAAGCTAGTAGTAGGCATGTGAGTGCTTGTTGTATTATACTTTATAACTTTTGTAAAGCTTAATTACTGTACAATAAAATTTCAAGATAAAAAAAGATTCATAAAAACATCGGTTACGTTTTCGTCTTTTGAGATATTCACTATAAAAATTCAGCACAGAGAGAAATAAAGATTAAGCAGTCTACATGCTGAAGGGCTCAAGACCATTGGGGTAGGCTATGTGAGAAAAAGGAAGCAAAGAAGTCTTTGCTTCTCAAAATAAGATAACAGACAAAAAAAGACCCAATTAAGCAAACACATTTTTTAAATTTTTAAATAAATCACACTTCAAATCTTTCCCTCCACTTTTGCATGTTGATTTTAAGAGGGACTGTACCTTTACCCCACAGCCCCTGCTGGAGGTAGACCGTAAGGAAAAAGGATGCAATACAACACAGACCATGCTGTAGCCCCTGGTATGGCGTCAGAAGCAGAACAAACAGCGTAACAGATTTAGTGAGCACAAACTAGTACCACACATTGATTGATTCAAGCTTTATCTGCGTTCTCTGCATAATCTACACAACGCCCCTAAGAGGCTGGGAATTACTACCATGTTTGTTTCAGAGAGGCTAAAGGATTTGCCAAGGCCACACAGCTAGCAAGTGGTAGAATCAGAATTCTAGCCAGAGCCTGACACTTAATCAGTGTTATTCTGCCTTGCTGTCTATCCAAAATTATAAATACCAAATATCTGTAAATTACCTCATTTATATCTGGCTCCAAAACATGTTTAATTACTTTAAAGCAGCTTTGCTTTGGTAATTTAAGTATTTCTCCTTCTGCAGCACAGCACAAAGAACTTTACAGATCCCTCTCTTACAAAACCACCTGTCCTACGTCCACATGGTTGTCAAGGTTTAAAAACGAATACAAATAATAACAGAAGCAATTCCAAGGGAGAATTTTTCTTTTGTGGGAGGGGATTAGATGAAAACATTATAGAAAATGAAAAAGGAACACCACCTGGAATAATTTTCTCTTCTCACATCTTGGACACCGCATAGGGTACAACAATGACAAAAATAAAGGATCACAGAGTCCTGAAGTTGAAGAGACCTAAGATCTCGGAAACCAAGATGACACCTTGAATAAATAATTGATTGCTGCTTATGAATAGAGACTCTCCAGACTTTTCTCCTTGTATAACCACTAACGCATTCACATCTCTTAATGAAAGTAGTAACTTATCTCTAAAAGAAAGGCAAAATCCTCTTAATTTAAAAAAAAAATGTTAACGCATATTAGTTTGCCACACAACAGGTCAACCAACGTGCAAATGTTCTATCAAACTGGTCATTCCTTCCGGGCTGAGCAGGTATCCTGGGCTGTGTCAGTATCCACGAATCTCGGAAAGACTCTCAGTACCATTGAAGCCAGTGGTCCCCAACCCTGGCTGCACAGTAGAGTCACCTGGAAACTTTAAGGGACTGCCGCCGAGCAGACTGTAAGTCTAAATGTGACTAGTAAAACAGTAGCGTCCAGAAGAAAACATAAAGGAATATTATCCTGATCTTGGGATAAGCGAAGATTACTTGCATAGGACCCAGAAAGTGCTAACCAACAGAGGAGAAGACTGATCAATTCAACATTAGAATAAAAAATTTATTTATCAAAAGCCACCCTAGCGGAGTGGAGAAGCAATCCACAGTGTGGGAGGTAAGAGTGACCAAAGTATACACCAAAGAACAGTGCAACGGGCTCGAGGCTGCTGTAGCCATCCAGCACCAGACGGGGACAGTTGGTCTGAAGACCAACCCTCCACAAGAAGGGAAAAGTACAAAAGCAAAGATCCTAGGCCATCTTTAGAACCTGAAGCCAGGGTATGCCTACAGTCAGCCCAAGTCATGGACTGTTTGGTTATATGAACCAATAAATGTCCTTTTTCATTTAAGCCAGGGTATGTTGGATTTTCAGTCACTTTCTTCATAAATAGTCTCAAATGACACTCAGTTCAGACCCACTTACACTTTAAATCTCAACTCCAAACACAATGACAAGCTCTCTTTTGGTCAATTCACCAGGCATAAATCTACCACATGTCTTCATTCCTGATTTCATTAAAACCTTAAAAGTCCTGCTAACTCCAAACTGAGGTTGTCACTTGCCAAATCTCACGCATAATAGGCTATCTTTCCATTTCACAATAATCATTCACCCTTTGGAGTCCTACTTCATACTATCCTTAATTTTACAGTTCACTGCTTCTCTGTCTTCACTTCGTAGTCCTTTCTTTCTGCTTAATTCCTCCCTGATTTCTTTAGTCCCCAGCTCCCAGGGCACAACACTCTTATAAACACTACTTATTGAAAGCAACATGGTTTCCTGTTTGTTCATTGGTTCATCCAACACATTCATGCAATGATAAATGTGTGCCAGTCCATGTATTTGTAAGTATCACCCTATTTTGCATCATAATCCCAGTAGCTGTCAATAATTGTATATCCTCCAAAATTTTACATTCTTAAATTTTAAGTGAAAAGAGATCACAGGAGTCTGCCTTATACTGCTAGCACTGCAACACTAATATTACAGACACACTGAGACAATACGTTTTTACTTTTCATTGTTTAATTTTTTAAATTGTTTATTTTGCATCACTCCAATTAAAAAAGAGTTCTTAAATTTTTCTGCAAAATTCTTCCTTTGCTTTTAATGCACTTGGAACCCATTGTGGAATTTCTTTGTCAACACAAAGCTTTTTCCTTAAGACTAGCATAGGCTGGACCATCGTGAGAGGCATGGAAAGAAGGGAGACAGATTTTTCTCCTTTTCGCACAGCTGGTTAAAAAAAAAAAGTAACACCAGACGTGAAAAGTAAAATTTAGACTCTAAATTCTAAAATTTAATCTAACAATAAAGAAGCACCGAATTCTTAAGACATAGTATAATTTAGCTATCTGCCATAACACCATTTCCTCCTTGATTAGAAAGGCCTACAACATTTTTTACTTGGCCAACAAGGTTTATTTTACTTCAGTGAGCACCACTGGTATAGAAAAATAGGATTCCTTTGCTTTTTAAAAGGAGCTGGTGGTGGTCAAATAAGTGAGAAACTAAGTAAGAGTTTAAATTTTATAAAAGGCTTTGCTTTATTGATAATATTTCTGAGAGTTTTTAAAAATAATGAAGTAACGGTGTTTAATCTCCACATTACAGATTAATAGATGTATACCCCACCCTGCAGTGAGCTGAATAGCAGTGAGGGAACAGACCACATCAGGCCTTTGAAGTACACTGAAGACTTGGGATTTTATTTCTAGATAGATCTAAAGCTATGGGAGGGTTTTGAACACAAAAGTGACATGATCTCACTTATACTTGAAAAAATCACTCTAGCATCAATGTAAAAACAAAGACTACACAAATATTATGCCGCTAATAAGTGAATGAGATAAATACATAAGTTTCTGTGGAAAGATGTATAAAACATGTAGTTAACTTAAAGAGCTAAGATACAAAACAGTGTATGCAGTCTATGATCCTCTTTGTGGAAAAAAGTATATACACACACACATGCACACACACACATGCACACACAAACCAGTGCCATACTTTAGATTTCACAAAATTTACAGCTGAAGAAGTAAATTCACAAAATCAAATTGTTCTAAACCTACTTAAAAGTTTTCCAATTAATCGAGTGATAGTTTTAAATTTAAACTTAAATTCATTTAAATTAAATTTTAATGAAATTAAACAAAATTTAAATGTAGTTAAAAATTGAGGAACTTAGTCACATTCCAGGTGCTCCACTGCCACATGTGCCTAGTGTCTAATTTATTGGACAAAGCAGATCGAAACACCTGTAGAAAATACACATGAAAGGTTAAAACCTGTTTTATTCTGGGGCTTAGAAATGAGGATGGGGGAGGGATCTTCTCACATTATACCTTCTGGAATGTTTATGCCACATAATAAACATTTTTTTCAGATTAAAAACTATTTACAGGCAGGGTGCATGGGGTCTGAAGCTTATACAACTTGTAGAGCCCTTTTAAAGAAGAATATAAAATTACATAAGAAAGTGAAAATGCATTTAGAAGAAAAGCAACCAAGATTTACAAATTTTAAACACTTGAAAATATCACAAACATCACAAAATCCAGAAAAAAATGCCACCCTATTTTTTATTAATCATCTGGCAAACCTCTATACTTTTTTCATAAAATTTTTGACTTCACGTTTCTACGATGACAAGTTTGTAATATAATTTCTCATATATAAAATTGAAGAATAATTTGATGTTTCTTCAATTTTGATATAGAAATAAAATCTCAGGGTATTTCAAATTCTTATGCAGTGACTAATCCCAAATATTCTTTGAATTGAAGATACTTGTTAACTATAAACTGATTACAGTCACATATTATGAAGTTTTATGTTACCTTTCTCCATATCAGTATTTTGTGCTTAAATCAAAAAAGCAAGAACAAAAACCATAACTTTTCCGAATGTATTCATGAAATTCACTCTTCTTCATTAACTAGATTTTTAAACAATCCATCAAGCATATTTACTACTTCTATTCAAAATTTATTTCTTCTTCTCAAATATTACTGCTTTTGGAATAATTTGAATACTTTTACAATATATTTTTTGTCATCACAGTAATTTCTATTTATTTCATCATTCATCTTTATTGCTTTAGCCTTATGTTCCATTATCTGAAATTTCTTAGTTCTTTAATAAAGGTAAAAGTAAAAAAAAAAAAAAAGTAACTTCTTATATGCCTAAATTGGGAATCTGTAATTTCTCAGTTTCTTACTGAAATGTTCTCAAAACATCTTTCAAACTGCAGTTAAAGTTGCATATTCCCAGCTCAACTTCCCTCTAGCCTGCTCAGAAAAACGCCTTTGATCACTCCAAAGCAATCCAACATGTGAGGAAATGTGATGGAAGGAAGGTCAGGGTAGAAAAGAGACAGCAGTCTTAACCAATTGTGGTTGAAATATCTTAAAATTCTTCAAATTTTGCAAAACCATATGGCCATGTGAACAGATGGCTAGACATCCTCTCAGGGCCCGTGGGGGAGGGCGGGGCGGGGAGGGGGAGCTTTGTAAAGAAGGGGCTCTGAAACCTAAATCCCAGCAAATTAGCTCCAGTAAACTTGCCTCTGATTACGGGTAAACAGAGTAATTAGAAGATCCAGCTTAAGCCAAAGGTCCTTAGCTCTATCCCCAAGGAAGCTGGGTGTTTCTCCCCACCTGTCCCTCCACCCCCACGTAGAATATTTAATTTTAGGCTGAAGTATACTTCTAGGAAGTCTTATTAAACTCTAACTTAATTTCCCACATTGCACAGCTAGAATTGCTCAATCTTATTTTTGCCAAAACTGTGATTCGCACAAGGCGAAATCTTAATTAACCAAAAATGTCTAACTGTTTTTCAGAAACTTCTTCAGTTTCAGTTTCACCAATCCATTGTTCTGAGTGACGAGTCCAGACTCCCTCTCTCTAAATCTCTGGAAACATCAGCCTTGTTTTAGCATAACAACTCTACAAGTCTCATTTGCCCCACAAATCCATAAAAAATATCTCTCATTTATAACATAAGAGCTAAAGCATTGATACATGTAGCTGAGGTAGAAACAGTCAACACAGAGCTCAGTACTTCATTAATGGAAGTAATATAACTAGTGGTGCAACACAGGAAACAATAACGATGACATTACATTCACACTGCTCAGCTATATACACAAAGGGAAGCCTGCACAACATCAAACAGATCTATAAAGTAGGAATCTCAACTGGCTTTTCACACAATTAAACCTGTTTTCAGTTTCTCTTTACAAGTCATCTTTTATTTTTAACAAAGAATTCCAAGATCTTATTGGGGGTCATAACTTCTTACTAAATATTTTATTGATACTATTTACTCTCTCCATTTACCCTCTTACACTTGTAAGTCCAACAACAGGTTTCAAACAATCATCTTCGCCAAATTTTGTAAGATCTGAAAATCAGTTAAGAGCACAAACTCTGGAGCCAAATTGACTAGGTTCAAATCCCAGCTCAGCCACTATAATTTTGAGAAAGTCACTTAACTTCTCTCTGTCTCAGTTATCTTACCTGTAAAATGGGGATAAAATAATATCTACCTCACAGAGATGCTGTAAATACTAAAAGAATTCATATTCAAAAATACTGAGAGCAAACCTGACACATGCTAGGGTTATATATATGTTTGTTAAATACCAGAAAAATATGTATCCATATGTAATATAACTGGGGAGTGGTCAGAGAAGCTGAAGTCAAAATATTCATACTAATGAGTTGTTTTACTATTTTCTGTCATGTAAATTCTCAACTGCTAAAATAGTTAATTTAAATTTAAAAGCATATTTCTGAGTAAATGAACAATTTGTACATCATCAATACCTTACCTATCTCTGATCATGAGGTGGTCAAACAATGACTAGCAGCTAGTGGAGTCTGATGTACGCAAAATGGACTCTAGCTGGGCAGCTTTAGGCATATCATTTAATTTTCTGGAACCTCAACTTCTATATTTGGGCAAATGGATATAATATCATCTGAACTTCTTAAGATATTTGCTAAAATTACAATATATAAAACATACATAAAGAGGTGTTATGTGGCCTGGCATCTAGCTCAATAAGTAGTAGTTATTATTATAGCTGCAATTAACCATTATCATTCAATTCTGTTAATATTCCTCTCTATGTATTATACTATATATTAAAGATCGTTGCCCCTCACTATTCCAGCAGTGTAATTAAGAAAATCTATTTTCTCTATTCACTTTTGTTAAGACTGTCAAACGTAATCAATGTCTGACCTTGTCCTGGACTAAGATTGAATAACACTGGTGAAAGAGATCCTTCATGGATATTTATGAATGCAAATGTGACACACAAGGTCCTTTCATTAGTATTTAACGTTATGAAAGTTTTTAAAGAATTTAGATAAACTATCATAGAAAAGAATGATTCTATCTTAGATGTTTTCTGCATAATAGTTTCAGTTTATACCACCTTTTGTGAGAGCTTCCAAAAAACTTCATATATGCTACTTTACAAATCTTTTCATCATATCTGCATATTAGATCACAGCAAATATCAATGCCCAATTTTATTTTAGAAAAATATGAGACTAAAGATTTATGACTTGCTCTCCTAAACATACCAAGAAGGGAATTCACATAATTTCTCACTATTTCTGGAGGAAGTCTTTGCCACCAGTACTGTGAATGCTATAAAATTAAATATGAGGCTCAAATCACTAAATATTCTATAAGCTATGAAAAAAAAAAAAAAACTTACCTACTCCCATTCCTGGAAAATGCATTAACTAGTATCCCTCAACTATTTTTCCTTGGATTAGGTAGAAAGAGTTCAAACCCCAAGAAGACACATAGCTTTAACTTGGAATGCTGGCTGCTAAGAGTGTGCATTGCTGGAAAGTAATTAAACCATCTTGTATCCTCACTTGAGATTATAAAAACCCAGAAAAGAGTCCGTCAAGGAAAGAATGTCAAAACTCTTTAAATTAATTAGCACATTAAATTTCACTGTATTTATTGTGGAGTTGTTAGGCATTCATTTTAACTTCAAAAAAAAAAAAAGAAAGAAAGAATAGCTGATAAATTGCATTTGCCTTGGTATCCCACATGATTTACCTTGAAATCTATTATAAAATACCAAGTATGGAAAGTTATAGGCTAGAACTTTTAAAAGCACTAGCAAGGGCAATTTTTGAAACAAATTAAAAACAACAAATAGCAAATGTAGAAATCAATGCAATCACATTAATCTAGGTGAGGAGGAGCCCAGGGTGAAAGAAAATCTTGTGTGATGAAATGTCTCTAGCACAGGGAAAAAGGGGGATAAAAAGGGAGTATTAGGAGTGTGGGAAGTCTGGTGCTTCCTAGACTTAGTGATTACCATACCTGATTCCAGGCTGATAGAGCTAAATTCCAAAGCATTACTGTGACAAATATATTCTTTCCCCAAAGGTTTTGCTTCTAAAAATAACAGAAAAGATTTAATTTATAAATTAAAATGTACTACTAGTCTTAAAAGAGCAACATGACATATAGTATTTAAACAGGCATGAAAAGGTAATATAGTTCACAAAATTTGGTAAATGGGTAAAATCAGCATTATTAGTATATATTAATGTATCGCCACAGCACAATATTGATTACTTTGCTCTACATGTAAACCCAAGGCAAAAGTAAGTCCTAGCTCACCTTCCTCTCTCAAAAATGCAGCAGTTCTGACAATCAGAATGATTAATTCATATTCCAATTCTGGAATTGGTCATCTGGTTCTATAGCTGCAATTGTTTCAAAATGTCATCCTTAGTCTCATGATATTTCTATAAATCTTTATTTTATGACTAGGTACTAGATTTATAATATGTTCTAATCCATGGAATAGAATTTGGTTTAAGGAATTTTTACATCATTTAACTTTATGACCTAAATAAATATATAATAAAACATAAATTAAAATTTTAATTTGATATATAAGATAAAACATCCATAAAACAAAACATATAATGCGTTATTAGATGATTATGCTTTGTTTTCCTATTTTTTTGGCCTAGAAACAGCATATTCACTAATAATTCGATGGCATAGATTTAATTTCTTTGCTTTCTTTCAAAAACACAGGCAAACCTTCTTTTTACATAAGAAAAATTATTTGTTAAATTGGAAGTAATGAAGACTGAGTTTTCCACTATATGGAGAAACAAGGCAACTCAGCAAACAACAACTCCCCAGTTCCTGAAACCTTGACCTGGTGGGCTCAGCGCTGGAGATGAAAGGACCAAAAACCTCCAACTATGCTCTGTTTTGAGTTACTACCCCGGCAGACTTTCTGGCAGTTTCAATTGGTTAAAAGGTTTATTACTTCTTGGCAAAAATTATTTCATAATTGCTAAGAATCACAATAATCTAAGGTTTGAAGCTGAGTGGTGCTGTGGAGTAGTGGAAAGAAAATCATCCTCTACTTTACTATCCCGTGACCTTTACCAAGTCACTGGGTATCTCCCAGCCTGTTCTCCTTATCCACACACCAGAATAAAAGCATCTGCCCTGCCATGTTCTGGAAATTTCTGAAAGGCTCAAATAAATTAGCATGCATGAAATGCTCTATAAGACAGATAGTATTCGAGAGAGTGGTATTAATAACAGCAAAATAATAGTGATTATTAATGAAATAAAATAACTATAATTGGGCCTTCTAGGACCATCTGGTTTTAAGAATTTTAAGAATTATAAAAGTAAAAGGGTAAGTAACCTTTCAAGAATGTAACTTAACTTCAAAAAAAATACCACAACCTCTGAGCAAAACAAGGCCAGGGTTGTTCCCTGCCCTGGACCAGACGTGAACATGTCACTCCATAATATGGTCTATTCTCCCATGGCAACTCCAAGACAACAGTAAGATTTATCAACCCCTTTCATCTCTATTATTTTGAAGAAAAGTCCTCATGGCCTAATGGCTAACGAAGGTATCCCATTACTATTTCTCAATGTGCCCTTGAAGCCCACTTTTCCTTCTTAACAATCAACATCATTTCTAACTAGATATATGAAATAAACATGGCAATAACTTTTGGTAACAATTTACACATATTCATTCTACTTTTTAAAAGGAATATAAACATTTTTAAAAATTCTTTTAAATCTACAGACCTTAATACCTCAAGATAGCAATAGAAAGGGGGAGTCTTTGTGTAAATTACACCAAAATGAGACATTTCCAAGTTTGTGTCTGAAGTTCTTTAAACAACATGGCCTTTTTAGTGAGTTGAGATAAAGGTTTAAAACATTTTAGGGACAGAGCATTTGGTTGGCATTCTGCCACTTTCCACACCAGATCATTTCTGTTGCTGCTATTTGTCTCATATGTTTTCTATTCTCCCTCTAGGGAAGTCAAAGCCTTTTCACTTGCAGGCAAATTTTACTGCAGCTCTGGTAACTACTTTACAAGGTGATAAGCATTCACAAGAGGCTTTCATTAGGTCAGTAGCTGAAGCAAAAACTACATGTACATATTTAGACAACATGTGTGAAATAAAAAACTTTAAACATATGAGAGTTCCAAGTTAGCCTACTAAAACTGCATATCCCATGAAAAATCTGGGGGTAGAAAGAAGAAACATGCTAAATAGCCTAAAATACAACTCAATTTGTATATTTCCTTTGCCTTCAACTCAACATAACAGCTTGTTTAATTAACTATGTCAACTCTTGCATCTGCTAACCCATTGCTATCTGATTTTACCCAGAGTACATTTCCCTCCATCACTTTTCCAAATGATTTTGCAAGGGTAGAACAGAAACCCTTCTTTATTCATGTTTCTTCCATGCAGTTCCATGAGTAGTGTTCCAAAGAATAAGTAAATGGTCTCAACTCTGGTACATGAAAGCTATGAGGGCAACTAAGCATTCAAATATAAGACTATTAGTTAAGACACAACGTCTTAACTAATTGGAGAAATAAAAGATCATCAGTTATCAGAAAGGCACTAGTCATGAGGTGTCTTAAAATAGGCTTTGGTTGCCAGATAAAACTTGGGTAAATGGAGAGAAGAAACAACGTGGGAAATGACAAAAATAAAGACCCAACATGATACACTTCTAGGGCTCAGAGAGACTGAGCAAATAGTTCTGATGAGGGACAGTGGAAAAAGTCACACTGAAATTAGAAACCAGAAAGAAGAAATAATAGAATCTCAAAAAGAAAGTTTTATGAAAGACAACCTGCAGAATGGGAAAAAATATTTATAAACCACATATTTGATAAGAGACTTATATCTAGAATATATAAAGAATACTTACAACTCAATAATAAAAAGATGAATACCCAATTTAAGCACGAGCGAAAGATCTGAATAGACATTTGTCCAATGAAAATATGCAAATGGGCAATACACATAAAAGATGCTCGATGTCATTAGCTATCAGCTAAATGCAAATCAAAACCACAATAGATACCACATTATACCCACTAGGATGACTACAATGAGAAAAACAGTAACAATTAGTACTGGCCAGGATATGGAGAAATTGGAACCTTTGTACACTGCTAGTGGGCCAGCCATTTTGCAAAACAGTCTCATGTCTCCTCAAATGGTTAAATGTATAGTTACTATATAACTCAGGAATACCATTCCTATGTATAAACCCAAAAGAAATGAAAACATCTCTACACAAAAATCAGTACACAAATGTTCATAGAGCAAGATTCCTAATAGCTAAAATGCAGAAATAACCCCAATGTCCATCAACTGATGAACAGATAAATCAAATATGGTATCGCTATATAAAGGAATATTATTCAGCAATAAAAAGGAATGGAGTAATAATACTACATGTTCCAACATGAACAAACCTCAAAAATATAAAAGAAGCCAGTCACAAAAGATCATTTAATGTATGATTTCATTCATATGAAATGTCCAAAATAGGCAAAGAGACAGACAGTTGGAGGAAATGAAGTGACTGCAAAAGTGTACATGGTTTCTTTTTGAGGTGATGAAAAATGTTTTAGAATTGACTGAATAATGTTGTACAACTCTGTATTATGTTAAAAGCCACTGACTGTACACTTTAAGTTATTTAATGTTATGATGTGTGAGCTATATTTCAACAACAATTTTTCGTTGAATATGGAGACAATATATAAAAAAGAACCAGTCAGAAATGAAGACTACAATAACTGAAGTGAGGAAAACATTAGAGGGAGTCAACAGATTAGATGAAACAGAGGATCGAATCAGTAATTTGGAAGATAAGGTAGCAGAAAACACCCAATCAGAAAGAGCAA
>NW_011888785.1:10833602-10842734 GCF_000151845.1 Pteropus vampyrus
CAAAAAAAAAACCCTAAAGGAGTTCATCACCACCAAAACAGTATTACTAGAAATGTTAAAGGGACTTCTTTAAGAAGGAAAAATAAATAAAAAATATGAATAATAAAGTGGCAATAACTACATATCTATCGACAATTAATTTAAATGTAAATGGGTTAGATGCTCCAATCAAAAGACATAAGGTGGCTGAATAGATAAGAAAACAAGACCCTTACATACACTGCCTACAAGAGACTCATTTCAGATCAAAAGACACACACAGACTAAAAGTAAAAGGATGAAAATAGATATTTCACGAAAATGGAAATAAAAAAGAAAGCTGGGGTAGCCATACTTATACCAGACAAAACAGATTTTAAAACAAAGGATAACAAGAAACAAAGAAAGACCCATTAATTCCACTTCTGTGTATTTATCCAAAAAAACCCAAAACGTTAATTCAAAAGACATATGCATCCATATGTTCATTGCAGCAATATTTACAAAAGCCAAGATATGAAGCAACCTGAGGGTCTATCAATAGATTAATGGATAAAGAAGTGGTCCATATATACAATGAGATATTACTCAGCCATAAAAAGAATGAAATCTTGCCATCTGCAACAACATGGATGGACCTAGAGGGTATTATGTTTTTCTCAGATGGAGAAAAACAAATACCACATGATTTCACTTATATATGAAATCTAAAAAAAAACAAAATAAATGAAAGAACAAATAGAAACAAATTCATAAATACAGAGAACATTTTGATGGTTGACAAATGGGATGAGGGTTGGAGGGATAGGTGAAAGGAGGGAAGGGATTAAGAAGTACAAATTGGTAGTTATAAAATAGTCATGGGTGTGTAAAGTACAGTACAGGGAATATAGTCAATAATATGGTAGTATCTATGTGTGGTGTCAGATGTATACTGGATTTATTGAGGTGATCACTTTATAAGTGATATAAATGCCAAATCACTATGTCATACACCTGAAATTAATATAATATTGTATGACAACTGTAACCGAAAAATTAAAAATTATTTTAAAAAATTTAACTAAAAATATAGTTTGTTTGGAGTGACGAAAAAGTTTTGGAAATAGACAATGGTGATGGTTTCATATCATTGTCAATGTAATTAGTACCACTAAATTATACACTTAAAATGCTTAAAATAGAACTTTTTGTTATATATATTTTACCACATTAAAAAATTTAAAAACTAGTGCAGAATGGAAAAAAATATATTAACTTACTTTCCCCAGCTTTAACTTATTAGTAAAATCTTTCTCCAATAGATTCACTTTGTCCAAAATAGGAAAATTCCACATCTAAAAGATTTTAAAAGCCCATACATATATGGGAGGAAAATAATAACATAATTTTAGAAAGTTTATTGAAATAAATCAATCAGTATAACAAAAAAATCTGTAAAGGATATCAAAATCAAATGCTATTGAACATTCTGTTTTCAATTTTATAAATTTTAAATATCATATTTGTGGTTCTTTAACTTGCCTTAACACTGTTTTTGACAGATGATGTTTGTTAACTGCTTTGCTATTTCCTGTTGTGAGGAAATTGACTGTAAAAATTCAGGTTTTAACAAATAGCATTCCTACTCTCCTTTGCTAATTATGCTGTGCCTGGATTTTGCGTAACATTTCACAGTACATTTATTCTCCTATTTTGATTTTAGAGCAACTTATTTGTAAGAATGTAAATTTGTACACATTTCATTTTGACTCACCAGACCAAATCTGATTGTGTTTCTTCTAAACCAATTCTAGACAAATATTTACATAGAAACACACATTGATGTGGATAAACTAAAAATAAGAAATTTAAATATATAGCATCTCTTTCAAGTTTCAACATGAGTGTAAACACATATATGTACCGTCCAAGCAAAAACACCCCAGTGCATATTGTGTAAAACCATGTGCTTTACAATAAATATTTTTCTACAAGTCATCTCTACTTTAGCATGATTATATTTCAATGTATAGCGCTTCGATGGTTTCAGCTTAAAGCAAATCCATTATGGCAGAAAGAGGAGTAAATATTCTACCATAACACTATTTTATACAAAATAAAGCACATTAATATCATAAGCCAGAAAAATTTAAATGTCAAACAACAGTAACTTTCTCATCAATCAAACTTCTTTTAGATAAACGAATACAGAATTCCAAATCTCTGATTATTCATATTCTTTTCAACTGACAATCCTGGAAATTCCTTTACCTAAAAATTTTAGTTCTAAGTGTTAGGCTCATGAATTAGCAGAATTGATCCTTCTAAGAAGTTGTGACTTAGAAAAAGAACCTTGGGAAACTAAGCAACAAATACTGACATAAATCATGGTTAATAAAATATAAACATGTAAACAATATCATGTATGATGAAATCTCATTTTCTGTGATAAAAAAGAAATGTACTCTTTAGATAAGAAAAATAATTACTGATCAACATTAGATGCAAAGGCTAGGAGACACCAAAAATTATATTTTTATAAGATTAAAAAAGTAACCATACATTAAGTGTATACTTTGTTAAAAAATATTTTCTTAAACATTTTACATACTTAATTTCATTTAATTGTCACTAAATTTTTGTAGGGTAGGTCTTCATTATGTATGGGCATTTCATACATGCGAAAACTTGAAGATGAAGAGATTCTATAGCCTGTACGAATTTGCAGGAGTAAGTATTAGAGCTGGGATTGATGCCAACTCCATGTTCTTTCCATTATATCATTCTTCCTTCCATTAGCAAACATTCTATCATTTAGCAAGATAATTCAGCGGCATCAGCTACTGCAACTGTAAAAAGGACTCCAGGATACCAGACACATTCCCGAAGTCTGCTTGGTTCAGCTATATTCCCCAGGTAGGAAGGAGAAATAAAATGCTATGCATAGAGATTCCTATTTTTTCAAGTTTTGAGATATACACAATCAAAATTAAGTTAAATGAATGCTTAATATTTATATTTCTTAAAGTTCTTCTCATCCAATCAGCAGAGGCAACTTAATGACAATACATGGAAAATAGGATGCAGGTTTTATAAAAATCATTTATATTTGGATTCTGCATGTTGGATAGTTCCTACTCTGTATGTATTTTATATATGAGTTTGAACACATCTTTTACAGTTGTATGTTAAGAAAATTAATCTAACAAAGAGATCACCCAAGGTCATCTCACTGGTTAACTTCATTTTTAGTTATACTATAGATTGTTTTCTGGATACCAACACATAAAAAGTCAGGAAAAAATATATATGTATGTATATACATATATAATCATAAAAGTAATACATGCTTATTAAACTACACAAGAATGGGTCTAATTCTTACTGAAACACTTCTTTGAGCTTTCATAGTATCCATTCTCCTCAATATTTTCCTCTCAACTCTCTAGCTGTTCTTTCTCAGCCCCTTTTGTGAGCTTCTCCTACTCTACTCAAGCTTTAAATTTTAGAGTTCCCAAGGGTTAGGTCCTGGGTTCTCTTTCTTAGCATTCTCTGCCTAGGTGATGACATCCATTCACAAAGATGTAAATACCATTCTGTATTCTAATAATCCCCAAATTTATACTATAAGCCCAAACCTCTGCTAAAAAGCCTCCACTACTACATAACAGTTACTTTGTCCAAAAACTAAACTCCCAATTCCCTCCCCCCAAATTTGCTCCTTCTCTAGACTTTTGTATCCTCTACCCTGTGGCTATGCCACCAGACACCGAGATTAATTCTAGAGTACCTCCCTGTCCTCACATTTAATCCATCACCAAATTCACATATACATACTAAATGTGTCCACTTCTATCCATTTCTACTGTCACTACCTTAGTACAAGTCACCCATATTTCTCACCCAGACTATTTATTATTGCTTTAGGCTACTTCCTAGCCATTCTACTCTCCAACAACCAATGAGGTCTCTAAATTCATCAAACGAACAAAAAAAAACAAAAAACAAAAAAACAGACATTATCATTCTTCTGCTTAAAATTCTTCTAATAATCTCCCCTAGTGCTTTAGAACAAAATTCAAACTACCAGGCCTTGTATGTTCTGACCTGACCATCTATTCCTCTCCATTCCCATCCCATGTTCTTTGCTCCCCTCTCTGTACTTCCACAGTGCTGATCTTGTGCTTCTTCCACTAAGCCAAGTCTTACTGCCTCAGGGCTTTTGCACATGCTGGTTCCCCGACCTGCAACACCTTCCTCCACTTCTTGCCTAGCTAACTCTGATTCACTCTTCAAGTTGTAGTTTCAAATACCACTTCCTTGAGGAGGCCACCCTAAACTGTCCTGCCCCAAAACAAATTAGTTCCATTTTGTAAATTATTTCACACAGCATCCTTTTATTTCTTTCATACCACTCATTACAATTTAGAAGTAAATAAATATGTGTGTATGTATGTATGTAGGTAGGTATGTACGTATACATGTGTACACATGTATTAAATGCCTGACTCTTCCACTGGGTTGTAAAATTCATGAAGACAAGGACCATGTCTGCCTTGGTCGCCCCTGCATAGTCAAGACTTTACACACTGTCTGGCACGTAATAGGTGCTTTATAAATATTTGCTGAATTAATTATTTAGTGAAAAGTCCCCTTCTCTACCAACATCCCATTCCTAGATCCTAAAAGCAACTACTGGAACAGTGTCCTTTTGGAAAATATGTTTAAAAGGTAAAGAGCTCAAACATTAACATATTTTAGTACATTTTCCCAGTACAAATTTTTACCTTCTAATTAAGTCTAATAAAAAATAGTTTTAGAAACAGAATTAAATAGAAGCGAGACCTAGATAATTAAAATACAGTAAAAACTGTTAAGAATTTCACTGCAAAAAGTAAATGTTACACAGAAAGAGGCCAGTACCATGTAAACCTTTACCATATCCATAAACATTTGCTGAACATCTATTATGTGCCAGTTCCTATGCTACACAACGGTGGAAGCTCACATCAGTAATGGCTTAACAATCATATTTTATCGCTATGATAAGTTTTAAGAGACAGGTGGTAAAAAAATATTTCTTCAATAAAACTATAATTATTTTTGGTTAATTTTATTACATCAAAAGTTAAAATATTTTATTTAGGAGTAGAAAAATAACTTTATTTTGTTATTTCACCGAGGTGTTAAATTTTTAATAAGTTGATTTAAAGCCTTATACTTAAGAGTCCCATTGAGCAGGTTTTGCTTAATCTATATCTTATTAATTGTAGTTAACTGAAAAGTCCACAGTTGTTTTTCAGCAAGCCAATGGTTTCAGGTCTACTCAAGTTAATGTTGGCTCAGTAAGCACAGAGGACCTCAACTGTCATTCTTATTGTGCCTTAATTCATTGCACTAAAATCTGTTTAAAAAAAAAAGAAACAAAAATAAAAACCTATTATTTTTTCTTTGTACATAAAAGAAATTAAAAGTTCTAGAAAGTTCAACACCGGGGGAAACCTCATTAATTGCTATTCCCTGAAATTACTGCTTCATCATGCAAAATAGGGGCTTTAAAAACTAAAGAATGTAATATGTAGTATTACTCAGGCATTCACAGTGGCACTGGGAGATGCTGCCAGACTATTAGCCTAATTAATGTTTCCATCAAATGAACAGAGTGCAAAACGGAAGGAAGGAAGGAAGGAAGGAAGGAAGGAAGGAAGGAAGGAAGGAAGGAAGGGAGGGAGGAATTGGGCTTAAAAGTTAGGGTTTAATGAGGATTTATAGAAACAATGAATTCCTGATTTCAATATTAAGTGAAGAAGACTTTAAGCATATTTCTGCTCTTAAATTCTTGCAGTTAAATGTCAAGACATAAATTAATGCTGGATAAGGGCCAAAGAAACTAAAATGAAAACTATTGATCACTATAGACAGTAAACTATAAAAAGGGTTATGACTCTTCAGAATGGAAAGAGTAATGCAAAAGGCAGATTTTAGGAGTATATAGTATTATGAACTGTTATGAAAGGTATGTCCTACTTGAACTTGCTTAGCAAATTTCAAAAATCTAGAATTTCATATTTCTACAACAAAGGCACTATCAACTTAAATTTTGAAATTATTTAGGACAAACATTATTTTAAGCTGTAGATAACAAACATCAATTTTATAAGAAATAGTATAAAATTAAATTTATAATAGTTTGAAGAATTTAGGTGATTTTTATGGATTTTATGGACTTAAAAGTAATCCTGTAAATAGATTTGGGTGGGGACAGAGAATGGCTAACTTTTTAAGGCTGTTATTACAAAGCATAGTCATGAATTCTCACAAAACATCCTTTGTGGTAGATACAAAAAAATATAAATTTGGACCAAACAATGGAATTTTTTTTTTGCTTCAGATTAAAAGTTGCTACTGACCAGTTTTCAAATGAAAGTTTTAGCCTACTGCTCAGAATTTCAAATCTGTCTCATGCCTTGAAAGTAGGCACAATTCTAGGATTTCAAGAACTTTTAACAATTATGCTTCTATTTAAGGAAAAAATGGATTCACCATATAGTAATTAGATGTTTTTCCCTCCTTTTTAGTTAAAATTATTGGGGAGGACATTGGTTAATAAAATCATATGGGTTTTAAGTGTACAATTCAATACTACATCATAGATATATTGCGTTTTGTGTTCACCACCCGAAGTTAGATTCCCCTCTGTGACCATATATTTGATCCCCTTTATCCCTGTCTACCTATCTCCTCTCTCCCTTCCTTCTGGTAACCACTAACCCACTGTCCATGTCCATGAGATTCTGTATGTCATGTTTGTTTGTTGCTTTCAGTTTTATATCCCACATATAAGTAAAATCATAGAGTTCTCAACTTTTTCTGTCAACTTATTTCGCTTAGCGTAATTTCAGGATTCATGTTATCACAAATGGCAATATTTCATCTTTTCTTATGTCTGAGTAATACTCAATGGTATATATGGACCACATCTTCTTTATCCAATCTATCAAAGGGAGCTTCAGTTGTTTCCATGTCTTGGCCACTGTGAATAATGCTGCAATGAACATCAGGGTGCATATATCTTTGAGGATAATGTTTTCAAGTTTCTGGGTAAACACCCAGAGAGAGACTGCTGGGTCATATGGCAATTCTATCTTAATTTTTTCCCTACTGCTTTCCATAGTGACTGTACCAATTTACATTCCCACCAGTAGCAATCTGGACTTATTTAAGGTGCCTTCCTATTTTTCCCATTGACACAGGAACTGTGAAGCTTACTTATTTCTCTTCAGGCAAGCCCTTCCTGTGCTCCCCTTTGTAGAGACAGATACATAGAATCTGAATGTCCTTATAAGTTTCTCTAACTAATGGCAAGCTGGGTCTTTTTTTTTTCTACTCTTCACGAATTCATCATCATTCTAAATATTTTTAAAATTCTATAATTTCTCTGAAGATCATGAAATACTCTGATTAGTATAAATTCAGCTTCCAGTTTTTACATATATTTTTCAAGAAATACAAAATGCCTTTGTCCCTAATATAAATATACAGACTTTCTAAAGTTATCACTTGATTGGCTACATCATTAGGAACACCAATCAGCTTTCTAGAGGAAAAAAGATCTTAAAGAATTCAAGTTTTGAAAATATTTGACCATTTTTAAACAGCAAAGCTGCATGAGGTTAAAATCATACTGCACAAGAGTAAATAATCAGTTTTTCCAAAGAAACATTTGTTGAAATACTGATACTTGTTAGAAAGAACTGTTTTACAGTTGACCCTTGAACAACAGTAGGATTAGGTTAGGGGCGCTGACCCCGTGCAGTCAAATGTATATAACTTCTGACTCCCCAAAACTAAACTACTGTTATCCCTTGATATCCCCAAAAACTGATTCCAAGTCCCCCGTGAAACACAAAATCCATGGATGCTCAAGTCCCTTATATAAAATAGGGTAGAATGTGCATACAGTCAGTCCTCCGTATCCATGGATTCTCAATGCCAAATTGCAGATGCAAAACCCAGGAATATGAAGGGCCAACTATATATTTATTGAAAAAATGTGCATATAGTAGAACTGTGCAGTTCAGACTCATGTTGTTCAAGAGTCAACTGTATTTTGTTGCACACTACATGAAAAGGGCAGGTTCTAGGAATGGGAAAAAAAAATGCCAAATTTCACCCAAAGTTACAGCAAGTTACTGACAATATGGTGAATTTTACAGAGACCAGGCAAGGTAAAGACAGTAAGATATAAACTGACTGCGTGACTAAACCTCAAATTACTGCCAACGCTGCAGTTTATTACTAAGTATTTATATGGTCCCATCTGTGAGGTGTCAAATTAAAAATTTGATATTTTAATAAACTATGCCAATTTCCTGATTAAAAAATACATTAACGTAAGCTACTTAAGGAATACTTATGTAACAATTAAGCAAAATCTGAAATACTTTATTTTAATTTTTTTTAATTTTTTTATTATGGTGACATTAGTTAATGAAATCCATTAAGTTTCAGGTGTACGATTTAGCAGTAAGGCATATATATATATGTTGCATTGTGTGAAATACTTTATTTTAAAAGTTTATAACTAGTTCAGATATTGTGCCTGAATAATGGTGCCAAGAAGTAAAACTAATGTCTTACCATTTTTCCTAAAATTTCTTCCTCTTCTTTCAGGAATCCAAACAGGATTTCATTGCCTATGTGCTTTCTACTTTTTATTTCTTTCTCCCATTATCTATCTCACCTGGCAAATCTATCTTACATGGGAACATTGACCTTAAAGCCAGTGGCTCAACCTACTCCAGCTACCACCTAATTCCAAATGCAGCCATGTCAAAGTAGCTGCACATGGCAGATGTAAAAAAAATGCTGGTACTTTAGTGTCCAGGGTAAAGAGTGCCATTTTTGAACAACATCACCATCCCAGAGAGGATAAAAGATTGAGGGTTCTGGCCAGTAGAAAATATGAAAGTGGAGAAAAAAAATAAAGAAATGCCTACATGTGTCATTGTTAGCCACAGCCCTTAATGCAAAAAAGGACAAATTATTAGTAAAGCTAAAGCAATAATATTTTCTGATGCATAGCATTTAGTTACATAACCATAAAAAATAGCATATTTGATTACAAGGACAAATAAAGTTCAGTTATATTCATTGCTTGAAGATGTTATA
>NW_011888785.1:10842784-10888444 GCF_000151845.1 Pteropus vampyrus
TCATTAGGAACACCAATCAGCTTTCTAGAGGAAAAAAGATCTTAAAGAATTCAAGTTTTGAAAATATTTGACCATTTTTAAACAGCAAAGCTGCATGAGGTTAAAATCATACTGCACAAGAGTAAATAATCAGTTTTTCCAAAGAAACATTTGTTGAAATACTGATACTTGTTAGAAAGAACTGTTTTACAGTTGACCCTTGAACAACAGTAGGATTAGGTTAGGGGCGCTGACCCCGTGCAGTCAAATGTATATAACTTCTGACTCCCCAAAACTAAACTACTGTTATCCCTTGATATCCCCAAAAACTGATTCCAAGTCCCCCGTGAAACACAAAATCCATGGATGCTCAAGTCCCTTATATAAAATAGGGTAGAATGTGCATACAGTCAGTCCTCCGTATCCATGGATTCTCAATGCCAAATTGCAGATGCAAAACCCAGGAATATGAAGGGCCAACTATATATTTATTGAAAAAATGTGCATATAGTAGAACTGTGCAGTTCAGACTCATGTTGTTCAAGAGTCAACTGTATTTTGTTGCACACTACATGAAAAGGGCAGGTTCTAGGAATGGGAAAAAAAAATGCCAAATTTCACCCAAAGTTACAGCAAGTTACTGACAATATGGTGAATTTTACAGAGACCAGGCAAGGTAAAGACAGTAAGATATAAACTGACTGCGTGACTAAACCTCAAATTACTGCCAACGCTGCAGTTTATTACTAAGTATTTATATGGTCCCATCTGTGAGGTGTCAAATTAAAAATTTGATATTTTAATAAACTATGCCAATTTCCTGATTAAAAAATACATTAACGTAAGCTACTTAAGGAATACTTATGTAACAATTAAGCAAAATCTGAAATACTTTATTTTAATTTTTTTTAATTTTTTTATTATGGTGACATTAGTTAATGAAATCCATTAAGTTTCAGGTGTACGATTTAGCAGTAAGGCATATATATATATGTTGCATTGTGTGAAATACTTTATTTTAAAAGTTTATAACTAGTTCAGATATTGTGCCTGAATAATGGTGCCAAGAAGTAAAACTAATGTCTTACCATTTTTCCTAAAATTTCTTCCTCTTCTTTCAGGAATCCAAACAGGATTTCATTGCCTATGTGCTTTCTACTTTTTATTTCTTTCTCCCATTATCTATCTCACCTGGCAAATCTATCTTACATGGGAACATTGACCTTAAAGCCAGTGGCTCAACCTACTCCAGCTACCACCTAATTCCAAATGCAGCCATGTCAAAGTAGCTGCACATGGCAGATGTAAAAAAAATGCTGGTACTTTAGTGTCCAGGGTAAAGAGTGCCATTTTTGAACAACATCACCATCCCAGAGAGGATAAAAGATTGAGGGTTCTGGCCAGTAGAAAATATGAAAGTGGAGAAAAAAAATAAAGAAATGCCTACATGTGTCATTGTTAGCCACAGCCCTTAATGCAAAAAAGGACAAATTATTAGTAAAGCTAAAGCAATAATATTTTCTGATGCATAGCATTTAGTTACATAACCATAAAAAATAGCATATTTGATTACAAGGACAAATAAAGTTCAGTTATATTCATTGCTTGAAGATGTTATATATTCGTACTATTGTGCAATACTTTGATATCAATGCGACAACCTAGTGTCAATTGACCTTGAACAACAGAACATCAAATATCATCAGGTCCTGCTTGAACTAGTGGTTAGCATCAAATACTACCCTGAGGTATCCAACTCAAATAGAGATGATTTAAATTTTATAACTAGATGAATACAGCGACGATATACTTTTTGGCACTACAGGCATAGAGAGAAAAGGTTTCTGTTTTGTTTGTTGCATTTTCAAGTTCTGTGAATCAGATACCATACTAGAAAAATTTCATAAAGCATAGCAAATTCTTCCAATGCCTAAACTAGACTTTGGTCATATGTTAAATATCTTTAAGAAACTGGATTCTTTCAATAGCTAGCTACTCTTTAATATTCTATAGACTCTTTTATCAATTCAAAATCATTATAATCCTAATATGTATCAAAATGACATTTTTCTATTAGCTTGGCTTTAGTATTCATTTTCTCAACTGATAACATGAAAAACTTGATTATGTTGTTGCTTTGTTTTAAGATAGTTTTATTAACACTGCATTTTCCATTATATAATAATGACTATTTATTGAAGACAGTGTACACAAGTACCAGATTAAAACCTTTGACATGTATTATCTCATTTAATCTTTACAACTATCTGATAAATTAGGCATCATTATTCCATTTCATAAATAGGGAAACTGAGACATAAAGATGGTCAAGTGATTTGCCCAAAGCCTAACAGCTAATCAATTCTTTGCAAATCACATTTGAACTTAGGTCTACTGAGCTCCAGAAGCCAAGCCCCTGGCCACTACGATGGGCTGTCTCTCACTGGGTTCTCCTACCTTAATTCACCAGACTACTTTGCAGTAAATGACCTGATCCAATTAACCAAAGGAATTACTCAGCCTAGCCCCCTACCAAGTATGAATCACCATTCAGCAAGGAAAACCTACATTAAATCCCAAGGTGAGTTCTTTAACTCAAATCTACAGATACCTATTGAGAGCATGCAAAAGAGATGAGAGGCAAAGCCAAGAAAATAGACTTCATTTCAAAAAGAAAATATTCAGGATTACTTAAAAAGAAGCAAATGTGCCAACCTTATATTATGGTTTTTCCACATTTTATCTTAAAATGTGGCTAATAAAAAAGCATGATACCTGCCCACATTCCACACTCCTTAAGTTACTACATATACAAAGATAATACATCAAGCTTCAAGGACATCAATTCGGCTAGCAAATGCTTATAGCTAAACAAAACCAAAATAATCACTTTCTGATAGATAGAAATATAAGTGCAATTAAAACTTTATTAATCTCAATGTATACATTAAAAAAACAGTACAGTCACTGGTGTGTCACCAAAATAAATAAATAACACTGCCATAAGAAATGAATCAAATAATACTGAGTATTTCCTATAGATTTGTGTTTCACCTATATCGTGGTGGTAATTTGTTTTCACCAGGTTTTTGATCCTACAACATGACATTATTTGCTCTAGAGATTAAATCCATAATGACTAAAACAAAACAAAATCCAAATTTAAGAACTGGTGGTGGGCTTGGACAGAAACCTCAGCCTTCTGCTAGAGAGAAAGAGAAGCTGCTGGTAAGTAGGCATCCATTCTGTCCCCAGCACTAGGCTGCATATTTCACGTTATTGGATCTAAACATCCGAGCAGCCCTACTGAGACCATGTCATCATCCTCCTTGCACAACAGAGGAAACTGAAGCCCAGAGAGGTCAATTAAGTCACCAAAGTCCCAGCTGGCAAGTAGCAGAGCTAAGATTCAGATCCAGATGTCCAACTCACTTAGACAATGGGGTTTTCCTCTAAATGAACATATAATAATCATATATTTTTTGTAAGTTTAACTCCTTTCTCTCTAGAAGACTATAGGATTTTTAAAATGTAACTTTAAAGAAGCTGGTGGTCAGTTGTGCGGTCCCTCACAGAGCGAGGCAGCTACTGTAGCTAGAGAAGCAGCAAGGTCTGTGGGGAATCCAGAGGTTCAGTGACCTCTGGCCACCTTGGTCGGTTTCAGTTTGTTTCCTACCGTGAGGGAGTGGAAAGTGGCCAGCTCTGCAGTCGCCCATGGCAGCCAGGCTCCAGCCATCCTGGACCTGGACATACTGGTAGAGAATGACATCTACCTTTTGAATTGTGGAAAAGCTCTATTGACACAGCGAATCCCATCTCAATACACTGAGAAATGAGTCTATTGCTTCATATTTTGCCATCATTCTATATGAAGACATTAACAAAGGATCTTAGAATTCAAAGAGAGAGAGAACTCTTTCTTATAGAAAAGAATAAGATTTTTGGAAGAAATATTTATAGGAACTCCATTAAAAAAATGTTTTGTAAAATGAAAACAAGTAAAGAAGGGCTATCATGCACATCAGAAGGCCTACATCAATAAGATAATTTGAAGAGCACACCGGAATAAAATGAATAAAGACAACTGAATCTTTGAAAGGACTGCATGAACTGATGCAATTAAATAAGCAGAGCTCCTCCAACTAAGGGCAGAGGTAAAAACTCAGTAGGTGAAGAGGCATTTAAATCCTCTTTTATCACCTCGTTTTATAAAAGGAGGTGGAAAAATAGAGCTGGGCCCTAAAGATCCATAATTTAGCACAAAAAATGGAACTTAAGAAGAAGAAACGTAGTGATCCCAAAACTGAGATGCAAAAATCTGAAAGGTTCAGTCTCAGGAAGTTTATCTCACCAGCAGACATCTCCAAAGACCAAACTTTTCAAGTCATAATATATAACATTCATACTGGGAACTGAGGTAAGAAGCAACTAATTTATATCTGGGACTTAAGTGCAGCTTGAACTAAGTACTAAGTACACTGAAAACCCCAATTGCAATCAAGGAAGCCTTCACCCCACGAGAATGTTGAAGTCATTGGGAAGAACAGCACAAAAATCCATTTGATGCATCTTACTGCAGTGATCAAAAGATAACTCTCTCTCACCAAACGGAAAAGCTCTTATAATAAATACCACAGCTTCCCCTTTACCAGGAGATACTAAGATTTTATCAAAGAAAGCAATTCTCCAATCATGGACAAATGAGAGAGCCATTCCTAATGATGGCACTAACTTCCAGGAACATAATTACTATTGCAAAAATTCTGTGGGAGATAATTCATGGGTGTGTCGGAGTTCTCCTAAATATGAGCTAGGCAGCCTTTGGAGAAACTAAGAGTAAAACTTTTGGATCAACATAATTAAAATTGCCTTTATAGGAATTAATATCTGGAGATGAGACAAGGATGTGGGATCCACAGTGTTTCTCCAGGAAATGTGTATAACAAACTGCAAGTGGACTGGGAGTAAAAGTATGCAGAAGTCTTCAGTATGTATACACACATGCACACGTACACAATATATTTGCATATGTTACCTTTAAAAATCACCTTTATGTTATACTCTCGGCATCAAATCTGATACCTTGATGGGATATTGCTAGCTATAATATTTGTGTCCTCGAGAGTAGTATGCTATCAATCACCCAATGTCAACTTTTCTCGTTGACTGACCTTGCAACAATAGTTATTTAAGGCCTGATCACTCTTCATGGACAAATTATTGTCCATTAAATAGTAATTTATTTGATGTGTTCCTGGAAATTTTTTTACATCTTTGGTTTTATGACATCCAAATGTTCCATGATAGTGATAGAAACTACTAAAATAACACCACCCTATCCACAATATATTCATTAAGAACATTTTTAGGAGTACATGTAAAACATTACATATTTACTATACAATTAAAATGGAATGAAAATGCTTTTGAGTATCAGCCTTACATCTTAGATATTTCCTAAACATTGGGAGATTGCAAAGCATTTTTATTTAATGCATTTGGGATTAAAAACATTGCTTTATAAATGAAAAAATTAAGTTAGATGGCATTAACTTGGCTTCGAAGACTAAAACATATATCATAAGGTAGTAATGCAAATTAATGAAAATAATAGATAACTATTTCATTTTAAAGGAGAGAATGGAAAACAAGCAAGATCATAAAAGCCTTTTAGGCTAGGCATTTAGTTTCAGCATGGTGTAATGAAGGGCTTCATTTTACCTTTATTCTTCATGATCTTGAATATTTATGATGAAACTTAAAATGCATAGTAACACACATACTTTCTCATAAAGTAGAGAAAAATAACTTTAATTTACTTAGGTGAAAGCTGAATAAGAAGAGAAATTTAACCATGGAAAGTAAAAGCACTAAAATATAGTTTAATTAAGTAGAGCAGATAATTTCAAAAGCGTAAGCTTCCTACATTCATGAACTTCTTAAGGGTTATTTAGTTATTGTTTAAAATCTTAAAAATAATAAATATGTTAACTACAACCTCAAGATACAGGAACCAGAGAATTTCTGGAAACGGAGAGAAGATTCGCCACTACATTAGGGTAAATCTAACAGTTTAATTTTGCCTAGCATTCCCGAAATCACATTACTGTGGACTCAGCTCTGAGACTCTATGAGCTGAAAGGCTACAAAACTAGGACAATTATAGAACTGAGATGATCCTGCAAAATGAATGTTCTAATGTAAGCTTATAGCCCTACAGTAACTTTATAACAACTTTGATAATAATAATGTAGATCAAAAGTTTTTTTAAAAGGTGGGGAAGAACAGCTCTATACTTTGGAATTAAAGCATACATTGTTAATTCTTAACTATAACAAAAAAAAATGAAAATGGCAATTACAATCCTTTGAAAATGCAAGGAAATTAAAAGTCCATGATTATCTAAAAGAATCAGAAATTATACTCATATTTTCTTCTCTAAAAAGAGATATTCATATTACATATGACAGAAATCTATAATTTTATCAACAAATAGAAATGTCTTGGTGTGTGGTATCAAGAGTCGAGACAGTTCCAAGCTGATACAAATGGAGCATGTTAAGCATATAAAAGGCATAAGCATAAACAACTCGCGTGTTACTAAATATTTAAAGAAAGGTTCAGTGACAGAGTTGAAAAGTTAGGAGGTATTTTAGCAGAATATCTAACTTCAATTGACATGACTGACTAGTAGTAAAAACTGTCTGGGATTAATTCTGCACAATATCTGGCAACCTACCAGCCTGTGTAGGTATAATTACCACATATTGCTAATATTTTCTGTGTACCATCCATTTCTTATGATCATATTAATTTCAAAATATGAGTAATGTCTAACAAGGGAACTACAATTTCAACTTAGGAATATGAAGTTAATATTGGTTTGCTTTGTTTTCTAGGATGACAAATGTCATCGCTGGGTGAAAGACATTCACGCTAAACCAGTAAATAAAATCAACAAAGGAAATGTCATCAGGGAAGCACCAAAATGTTGTTCTCCAGTACAAACCTGTAGCCTAGTGGTACCTTCAACTATACACCAAGACCACTGATGTCTTTCCAAGGTTTAACTTGGCATTCGGCTAGCTACCCAGAGATTCTGAGCTTCTTGCTAGATGAAGGACAAACACACCAACTGGATATGGTGTGCTACTTGATGCTGTTTTAAAAAACAATGCGAGATTACAAGACTCTTTGTCTACAAAAATGCCTGACATTTCTGGCTTAAGACCTTTTGGGTCTAATAAATAACACCATTTCTTATGACAAAAGTTTCTTTCATTGATGGATTTATTAAATAAATAAGTAGTTCATCAGTTTACAGAATGTGTTATTTCACACAATTTAATATGAAAGAACTAGCAGGTGGTACTATTAAGAACCATCAGTAGTAGGAATTGTTTCATAGATGCCCAACTTAATCTATGTCTGGAACACTGCCATCCTTTATATAAAGTTTTTCCATATAACACATTCAAAGCTTTAGTGCCCATCTACTCAGGGTGTTTATGAAATCCTTGTGCAACTTTAAACTTGACCTATCCCACTGAACTATATTTTATGGAACTCTGTTAAAACTGCTGTGTATTCATCCAGACCACATTCTTTAAAGGAACTTAGAGCCAGAATCATGAATGCAATTTATGAAATCACTCAGCAGCAGCTGGAGAATGTTTTCAATGAGGTGGAAAATCAGACTGAAAGTTGGATCACCAAAAAATGGTGATTATGTTGAAGTCTATAAATTTAAACGGCAATGTTAAAGTCTTATTCACACTGATTTAAGTCATTTTAATTTTTTTCTGTCACAAAAGAACAAAGATTAAGGTTTAAAGTTAACATGGAAATTTTAAAAGCACCCAAAATGGCTATACTGACATATATTTCTATCAGAAATTTTATTATTTTTCCCATGTTAGGCTGATAACAACTCATTAGAAAACATTTTACAATATCTTAAAAAGGCTAACATGTATTTTAGAGATCACTGATTCTCCAATTGACTTAAACATATATGTTTTAAATATAACTATTTATAAAGATGCATATTCATAAGAGAAAAATCAGTAGGAGAGAGAAATTGGTTAACATGTTAAAACAGAACATGGTTAGATACAATGTAGTATCCTGGATTTGCTCCAAGAATAGAAAAAGGACATTAGTGGAAAAACTGGTAAAATACAGATAAAGTCTGTGGTTTAATTAATAGTATTATACTAACACTAATTTCTTAGTTCTGACAAATCTGCCATGGCTGTGTAAGATGTGAAGGAAGAATATAAAAAACAAACTAACAAACAAACAAAAAACCACTCTATAATATCTTTACAATTTTTCTGTAAATCTAAAATTATCCCAAAATAAAAAGTTTATTATTTTTTTAATGTAATGAGACTACTAGTGGTTTCTCTACCCTTTGCTCTTCTCACTGATTGTGACAAATTTTATTCTCCAGAATTAGCCATATCACCTCCCATCACACATGTTCTTTAGCAACATTTCTCCATTCAGAGCTGGTACTTCTCTATATCCTTGAATGTGGGAACATCTTGATGCTACTTTGACCAATGAAACACGGTGGACGCGATGCTGTATCAGCTGAGGGTGTAATGTAACTCTTATGTGGCCTGGCAGCTTCTACTTCCTGTTTCTCTGATTGCTGACTCAGAATACGGCCACCATTTTACGAGAAACCCAAGCAAACGGAGGGGCTACGTAGAGATATTCTTTTTCACAGCCTTAGCTTGAGCCAGCATGAACTGGCAGTCATGTGAGTAAGATACTCTGAACATCGAGCCCAGTAAAATTTTGTAATGACAACACAAGATTATAACCACACAAAAGATCTCAACCAAGAACTGCCCAGCTAAAGCCAGTTAACTCACAGAAATATGAGATAATAATAAATTATTGTTTTATGCCTGTAAGTTTGTGTAGTTTGTTACACAGCAAAAGATAGGACACCAGTAATCAACGAAAAGGAAGCTACTGGCCAGGTGTATTCATGGAAGTGTTTAAAATAGAAGGTCTGGAAAATAGATCTGAAAAAAATAAAAATATTGTTTCCCCTTTTACTCTACTATTCTGCCTACCTTTTCCCCTTCACAGAATTTACTGACTAAAGCAATTAAGGACAATAAGCAAATTTCTGGAAAAAACACACAACTGGAATTTCATGGGAAAATCAACATTTTTACGTTTACCAAGAGTCAAACATGTTGATTCACAAATGCTCAGCCAATAAATATTTTCTTAAAAGAGACATGAATTACTCATTGCATTTGCCTACTAAATAATATTTAAGTGAATCTCAATGGCTAGAGCAAGTTATCCAAGCAGTAGGTATAAGAATATTTCTCTCGAATTGATTATATAACACAAAATAATAATAGCTAATATTTATCTCAGATATTCCTCTTACTTTCTCTATTTTACAGATAAGTAAAATGAAGCTTAGCAACAGTAAGCAGCTTGCCTAAGGTCTCCAGGTCAGTGAGGGTACAAGCCAAGCTTCAAATCCAGTTAGGGTACAAGCCAAGCTCCAAATGCAGTGTGTGTACACAGTTCCACTTCCTTGCACAACGCTTCTCCTGATTACAGGATTTTTCTTTAAGGCTTCTTTCATACATTTTAATAGACCATAAAAAACATTCTGTAACACTAATCAAATTAGCATATTTCAAATTTGGTCTAACATTACATTTCAGAGGAGATTTATATTCTTTAAAAAAATTTTATGAAAAGTCTCTTTTATTGGGGCAGTGCTATAGACTAAATGTTTGTGTCCCTCCCAAATTCCTATGTTAAAACCCTAGACCCTAAAGTGATGGTGTTTGGACATGGGGCCTTGGGAGGTGATAGGATCATAAGCGCAGAGCCCTCATGTATGAGATTACTGCCTTTATAAAAGAGATCCCAGAGAGAGCCCTCACTCTTTCCACCATGTGAGGACACAGCTAGAAGACGATCAGCGGCAAACCAGGAAGTGGGCTCTTGCCAGACACCGAACCTGATAGCACCTTGATCATGAACTTCCTAGCTTCCAGCACCATGAGAAATATATTTTTGTTGTTCATAAGCCACCTAGTTTATGCTAATTTTGTTATAGCGCCCAAATGGACTAAGACATATAAATAAATAGGCAATTTAGCAAAGAATCTTTTGGGTTAATTACAATGAGAACATTATATACCTATGAGTCTTTGACATAATTAATACTTTTTTTTTTCAGGCGAGGTAACCCTTAGTTGACTTCACAGATTGCAAGGACCTTGGCAGCTTACAACTCCTTATTTTTTTATTTTTTACGCCTACAGCACCTGATCTTCCATCCAAGTACTAACCAGGCCCGACCCTGCTTAGCTTCCGAGATCAGAAGGGATTGGGCTTGTTCAGGCTGGCATGGCTGTAGACGACATAATTAATATTCTAAAATGTAAAATGACTCTTGATTTTACCTCTAAAAATATCTCTAGAAGCTGTTTTTCCCATTTCACCTTCAGGGCTGCTACTATGGTCCAGGATGTCATCACTGTTTGTATTCACCATTGCAGATGGCTCCTAAATGTCTTTGTATCTCGAACCTGTTTCCTCTACAGACCATGCCCCAGAATGCTACCATAGTTTTATCCTTAAAACATATATTTGATCACTTTCTTCCACTCAGAAGAAAAAACTTGCAAAGTATTTGAAAACCAAAGTTCAAAAATTTTAGCATAATATGCAAGGCCCCACTCCAGTCCCAGCCATTTTTCAGGCATCACTTCTCAAATACATTCATCAAATATTATTTGCTTTGAAAATGATCGTCTTTCAATATACTGTTTAATATTGCTTAAACTTGGTTTGTTTTATTTCACTGTTTTCTTTCTAAGAGAAAATGTATACTTATCAGGATATGCCTACTTTTTAAGCCTAACCATTCAGATCAGCTAGCTCAGATCAGGAGTGGAGGAGGAGAAAGACATTCAGTGTACTTCTGAAGGGGTCAAATATTAAAATGTAGGCAATTTATTTTTTCTCTAAAAAAAGAACGAACTAGGCAAGTATATAGATGAAATTAAAAGTAAGTAGGTCTAAAGACCATCTGCTTAAAGTGAGAGCTAGCAATAAGCTGAAAAAGAAGGGAACATGTCCATCAGCCTCTGCGGGCATGTTAGTTAACACAGTGGTTCTCAGCCTTGGCTGCACATTAGAATCACCTGGGGAGTGTCTAAAAGTCCCTGCGAAATACGCTCCAGCCCAATTACATCAGAATCTCTAGGGGTAGAACCAAGGCACTGGTATTTTTTAGAAAACCCCCAGGTGATTTCAGTGTGCAGTCTAAATTGACATCCACTCTGCTGAGACAGAGCTGATAACAAAGGACTGAGGAAGAGAGGTGACAGCTCAGATGACCAGAACGCAACCGTGTATTATAGTGCCCATAAACATAATTCAGATTTTCTCTAGGAATGCTCAGTAGCCTGGAAGCAGGAGCACAAAAGGGAAAGGTTGGGTTTATCCAGAGTTGTAAACTGGCAGAGATCAAAATAATTGAGAGACATGATCTCACAACACTGCAATGATTAACTACAAACTCCAGACCGGATAAGAAGTCAGGAAGCAGTGAGAGACTGAACAAATAACAGTTGTCAATGAATTAGCTGAACAGGCATGAGTAGTGGCATGAAAGAGACAACTTGATATCTGAGAATACGATTTCTGGATTGAAGATTTAAAGTTTCAGAGGAGGCACCATTCATATCATCTAGAGCAAGGCCACAGCAGAAAACTGCTAGAGTAGGAAAGGCAAAAAGTCATTGGCAGAGTCTTTGGAGAACAAGGGGTTGAGGTTAGAGTGTTAGCTAGAGCATCATCATGGATTTTAGAATTGCCCAGGCTGACTATTGGAGCTGGGAAGGGGAAAAAGCCACGTCAAAGGGCCCTATGAAGTCTGGGGGCACATTCTCTGCAGCAATTAGAGGATGAAGCTCAGAAGATGGTGTCATTAATGAAGTGGAAAAGAAAAGAACAAAAGTGTCAGGGTGGCAGCAGGAGAATGACAACCCTGATCACAGAAGTCCCAAGTGTGTGAAAAATGAGCAGCATCCATCTGAGAGGGCTGAATCCTCTCGACTAAAGGAAGAAAATAGAAGAGCATCTTTTCAAATCCATATTTGTTCCTTGTCACCCTCACCCATAGCTTAATGCTCATCTATGGCTTCCAAGTCTCTTGAGATAAAGACATTGCCAGGGCCCACATTGTCTAACATGATCTGCGGCTGCCTCATTCACCAGCCTCATCAAGTTCCACACTCCCTCTTGGCTCTCTGCCCATCAGCCTAAGGGTATTTTTCCAATTCACCAAAATGCTATGTGCGCCCCCACCAAGGGGACAATATGATTCACTGTTCCATCAGTCTGGAACTCTCTTACCTCCCTCCCCTCTCCATTCAGTTAACTCTTAAAGATGTTTCCACTCTCAATTTGAATGTTACTTAGGAAAGATTCCTCAAACTTCCACATCTGGTCACCTGCTTTCATATCAATGCTATAATTTTACACTCATTTGGGTGATGACATAATTAATGTCTTTCTCTCCAACTGGACTTTCACTTCCATGAAGCCACAGACCGTATCATTCACAATCGCCACCTATTCCCAATGCCTAGCAAAGTGACTGGCATATGGTGGGCCCACTATAAATGCTGTTGAATTAATAAATGAATGAATAAATGAACACAGTGAAAACGTTGATGGAATCTTGGTACTATTTTTAGAGTAGCAAGAAATACTATTTCTTGAGTGCTTCCTATATGCCAGATATGGCTACTCATTTAATCCATGCATCAATCTCTAAGATAGGTTTTATCATCCTAATTTTATAAATAAGGATATTTATAATCAAAGAGATTAAATGACTTGCCTATTGTCTTCTAGCGGAGGAATACCAGAACAAAGATTTTCTCACGTAGAAGTAATTCTATGTAGAAGTATCCACAGGGGTACTTACAGTCAAAGCCAAATTATTCCTCAAAAAAAGCAATTCTAGATGTGCACACATATCTGAACATGTATCAGTGCTATGGGCTTCAAGCTGGAGCTCTTCACCATGACATTTTATTACAATATAATGGAGGTCCCAAGAGTTGGAAACTGGGTCAGTGGAAGAGAATTAAGTTTGGATGGGGAGCTCAGTAAAATCGTGAAGAGGACAATATCCAAAATCCTCATGGGCAGTCATGAAAGGTCGGAGAGAGGAAGCAGTATGAAAAGTTAATTCATTGACTCTGCAGAGACCTTCCCTGAGGTAGAAGGGAATTTTCATTCTAATAGGAGATTATGAAGGTGAGTAGCTCCTACTAATAACAAAAGTCTCTACAATAGCCCTTAGGTCAAAACTCAGACATCACCATTTAGTCCTTAAACAAATACATGAGCTTCTTTTTAAGGAAAAACTAGATTCTACTGGCAGGAACCCCTATGGCTTGTACGCATGCAGAGGTAGAGAGGCTTCATTTGGTAACAGTTCTAAACCAGCTCCTTGACACCGCAAACAGAATTCCGACTTGACCAGAATGGCAGATTCAAAGCATAAAAAAAGGTCAATACGCATACAGAATATGTAAGAAAAGAAACTTCAACATTTTTCTTCTATCTAGTCTTGGTCAAAAATCCAAATAAGAGGAGACATTCACATGCTGTATTAGTTTCCTAGGACTGCCATATAAATATACCACAAACATAGGGATTAAAATAACAGAGCTTTATTCTCTCACAAATCTGGAGGCTAGAAGTCTCAAATAAGGTGTCAGCAAGACCATGCTCTTTCTGAAGTCTCCAGGGAAGGACCCTTTCTTTCTCGCCTCCTCCTAGCTTCTAGTGGTTCTGGCAATACTTGGTGTTCTTTGGCTTGTGGCAGCATCACTCCATTCTCTGCCTGCTTCATCACGTGGCCTTCTCCTCCATGTGTGTGTATTTGTGTCCAAATTTCCATCTTCTTATGAGGACACCAGTCATTGGATGAGGGCACACTCTAAAGAGTATGGCCTCATCTTAACTTGATTATATCTGCAAAGACTCTATATTTCCAAATAAGGTCATATTCACAGGTACTGGGGGTTAAGTCTTAAACATATCTTTTTGGGGGACACAGGTCAACCCATAATACGTGCTAACTACTGATTCCTCCAGGTAGTCTAAATATTACATTTCTATAAATTCAGAATACTGGAAATTAGCATACCTGGACTCAATTCACTTCACTGAAGGCTTTTAGTTCTACAGTAAAATGCCCCCTTTTTATATTAAAAAGTTAAATAAAATATATATGAAAATATATTTGCTTCTTTTTAAAAAATTAATATATTGGCTTCTACAAAATCACAATTGAACACAGTAATTGTGTTTTTTAAGAGAGCCTTTAAATAATTACCATGAGAAAAGTTTATTTTTCCTAATGGCAATAAAATTTTTTTTTAATATAAATTAGGAAGATTAGCAGTCTATATTACAGTAGTATACTTATACTGAATAGTCTATACTATAATACTATAGTAGTCTGGGTTAGTGTTTCTGAAATTTTAGTATGTGTCAATATCATTGGGAGGGCTAAATAGGGAGATGATTAAAATCACAGGTGCCTGGGATCCACTCCAAACCTACAAAACCAGAATTGATGGGGACGAGGCCCCGGCATGTGCTCCTCCAACAAGCATCCAAAATGATTCTGATGTACACTAGGTTTGAGTATCACCAAGTAAGGTTCTTTACATCCCTGTTCCCCTTTCATTCTCAGGAGTATATAATTCGCAAGTTCTATTTTAATTGCCTTGTGGCGTTCATGTCCTTTATTGCAAGCTATATCATTTTTTATATTTAAGATTAACAAACAATTTCTAAGCATTCTATTCCTAAACTATACATTCGAAATAATACTTATGACTATATTTTAGGTCCTATCACACTTTTTTTTTCCCAAAGATGGCATACATTCTTAAACAGATGGCTTTATTCATCCTCACCATATCCCTCTCTGCTATACTGGAAGAAAAAACTATTATTTCTTTCAAAGATGAAAAATAAAGGCTCAAATCCAAGTCAAACTGAGTACTTATTAAACACCTTTAATGTTCAGGACACTGTTCAATATCACCTCATCAGGACAGGTTATATAGCTAGGGAGGTGCATATCTGAATATGGAAAGGTTAGTGTACCACTGAAACACTTCCCAGCCCACTGATCTCCTGTTTGTAAAGAATTAAAAAGTCTGGGCGTTTAATTATTTTAATTGATCAGTATAAGTAGGCATAAACAATTCCGAATAAGAGCTCCAAGTTCAAGTTCTTTCTTCTTTCTACATTATTTTTCTCATCTTCAATTAACATGTAAAAATTAAAACCTTCAAAATTTAAGGTTATATGGTACTATAAAGTCCTACAGTCACTAAGGTGAAAAAAAATATACTAGTTGCCATGGCCTTCTATAGTTGAAACTATCTAAAAAAACACATAGTCAGTTTGAAGTCTTTCAAGGGGTTGAAGTGAAACCCCTTGTGAGACTCAACTGTTGACTGTGGTTAGAATACATTCAAGAGTATAATCAGATTGCATCATCACCATCACCTGCTCAGAGGCGAGCTGAAGAAACATGTGCTCCTGGGGCTGAAGCTGGCTTATTGTACTGCACTCTCATGTGGGCTTGCCAGAGAGATTAGTCACCATTTCGCAGCTGGTTTCAAATTCAGTTGCTGCAATACAAGTGCAGATGCAATGGCTTACCCTAATTATACTGCTCCAGTTTAAGCTTTCCATTTGTAGCATACTATATACTGGATCGAATTCAAGACTCTGAAAATTGGTTGCAAATAGTTGAGAATTCAAAATCACACATTTGTGACCCTCCCCTACAGCTTGCTAATCACATTTCATCACTGTATCTTTTGGATCTTCTGAATCCACCCCAAATATGTTTTTTAGCTAAGCTACCACTGAATCTTGTTAACAAAAAGGCAGGAAAGACTGTTCTTAAATATATTTTTTAAATAAAACAAAAGTTATGTCATCTCCAAAGATATATATGTATAAATATATAATATATATATATAAGATACATATAAATATATATGAGATATATATATTTGAAAATTTCCCATTTTCTCTCTTCCTGGAATTAACATACTAGGAAATTCTAAGGAAAGTTATAATAATCAGCAGTTTCTAAACTTGACTGAAGATCAAAACCACCTGGGAGGCTTTAAAAAAAAATAAAACATAGACTTCCCTAGCTTCACCTTACACTTAATATGTCATAATTGAAAGAAGTTTCTTTTAAAATTAATCTGAAAATTAAAATAAAATAATGCTGGTTCTGCTTCTGACAGTCATAAAGAAAGAAAACAGGTTTCTGCCTATCTCAGGCAGTCTTTTTACTGCCTGTTACTGTCCATATTTAATAAATGCCTTGTGTCAAGAATGATATTTATACAAAAAGATGCGGTAAGTCAGAAGAACTTTTAAAGAAGGAAATAAAATCCTAGCATCATCAGGGCCACAGAGGCTAATCAGAAAAAAAGGTTCCAAGAGGATATTTTTGGATGTGAACAATGAAGAGGAGTAAAATACGTATTTCAAAAGTCTTAATTTTTTAAGCTTCTGTTTCAATTTCTTGGAGGCATAGAGTTTTTCCTTCAAAATAACTTTTCACTAAAATAACTTTAAAGTATGATTTTGAAGGTATACATTTTAAAATTTAGATTATACATTTCTACTCTCATTTCTTAATAGTCATTCACTTCACACAGATGCTGGGAATACTCTGATAAACAACAGACAACCCATGCCTTCATAACACATCATGAATGACATCATGAAAAATTAAAAATATTAAAATAGTTCTATGATTAACATGTAGTATAACAAATTCACATCAGCATATTTCAAAATGCCCCTGGGGATAAAGATAACATTCAAGTTATAGTGAACACATTATTTGGAAAAATCACTCAGTTCTGCAATATTTTTCCTTCCTAAATGAATGATGCCAGTTTTACTTTATTATCTAATCTAAAATTTATAATTTGTTTATTCTACAAAAATATGAAATTAAACATTCTGCTATAGCAAGCTCTTCAGCACTCTGCTCAAATAATGAATCACTGTGTCAATTCTAAAAATTGGATTTTCCTAACATCTAAAAGCTGCACAACTATAACAGATAGATAGTATTTTCAGTTACTCTGCTTAATATTCTAAAATAACTGTTAAACATCAAGTTAATTAATAGGCAACTCTCCAAAAAGGCTTTCATATAACAGAAATGTTAATCTGACAATTATCTATGGCCAGCTATAAACTTAAGCATACATAGCAGTGGTAAGATTTAAGCAAAATCTTGACTGAAATTTCAACCTCACTCTCTCATCCAGACCACAGTTCCTGAACTATACGGTTACAAATTAATTTCTTTGTTATTTAACATTTACTTTATTTGTTTAAAATACAAGTGGTTTTACAGACACTCCATTTTATCGATGCCCTAAAGTGGAAAAAGATAGATAAATGAAATACAGTAGAGGAATTATTTAATAAAAATCCAGTTTAACAGGAAATCATTTATTCAATAAATAACTTACACATTTTAATTTAAAACAAATAAATTATATCCACTTAATAAACCGAATAAACTGAACATATTTAGAAGAAATATAATTTTCCCCGGCATTGTTCCTTACCATATTATAATATTACTGAATGCTAATTCAAGCTGTTATTCAATACAACATAAAACTATTTCTAGGGCATCTGCAACTATGACATGAGTAATTTCTGGCTCTGGGTTGCTCTTATCTATTCCTCCTCTTCATATTTAGATCCATCCTTTTCTGTCACAACCTATATGGTTTCTATATTACCCATAATTTTATTTAAAAAACTGTGACTATTAGCTTACCGTACATTATTCTTACTAATTGACACGTCTTCAATTTGTCTGAGATAATTGAAAATACATATACAACAAGAACAACAAACTATATTCTTTAGTATCTCCTTGTAATTCAAGATATTCTTAACTCAGTTTTTACCAAAGTTTACTAAATGCTTAAGTGGAAATTTTGCTTTATGCTATCACTACACTATTTTTTTAATGTTTGATGTTATACTGCTATTTCTGTCATACCTTTTCCCAAATTAAAACTCAAAACTCTTTTTATATCTCCTCTAAACACCCCAAAATCTTCTGACTCAAAGTTCAGAGCAAGAACATCACATTCAATGGTAAAACTCTGGCTTTTAGTTTACTTTCTCTAAGGTCCTCAGAGCAGGGAGCACAGTCGTTTCAGGTAAGTTTATTTTCAAGTGTTCCTATCCTGAAGGTACATATTAATGGGGAAAAATCCTATAAATAATTTAGAGTCCATCTGGTAAAAAACCAGAACATGTATAATGTATATTTTTTCTAAAGTTCTAGGATTTGTGGATTTGCCTATAACAAAAACCTGCAGTTTGTTAGTTCTAGTTGCACAATTGCCTAAGGCAACTGAAATTCCATCTTTTTTTTCTTTATTTTTTTACCTTATTTTCTTACTCTATTGCATCATACTCTGCTTCTCTATGTCATCATTTTGGATAACTGTCTCAACTGTTTCAACTACATGGTATAAGTGACTGTAAAAAAAGTGTCATCAATAAGACAGCATAAGAGATAAAGATAATATCTAGTCTAAGATCTGTCACTGTAACTACACTGTCACTGTAATTATCTCCAGCTGGTGACAAAACAACATTTTGGGCCCAGGCCTTTATCTGCAGTAGAGCCACCTGATTATTGTTCTGAGACTTTCTTACATAAACTCAAAATATAAAATTGTATGTAATCTCCAAAAGTTTTTAAGCAGATGAAAATTTAAAGACAGCTGCAAATCAGTCTGATGCAGATTCTTAGATTTTTTTCATAGAAATAATAACTCCTTTTTAATACTCATATATTTTAAATTAAATTGTGCAATCACAGTTAACAAGTATACACATTTATGAGCAAAGAGTTTGACACTTGTGCAGAACACCATTCCTCTGGAGGAGCAGAAGCCTGCCCGCTCACATATGCTGCCAACATTCAGGGCTACATAGAAAAGTTGGAAAATATCGATCAATCTGTAAAACCACTTAAGTAGAGGTCAGTGAAGATGTCCCTTGTACACTTCTGAGAAAAAAAATAGGACCCCTCTTTTCCAAAGTAATGGATAAAAGAGGCACGGAAAAGGAAGCAAAGGTATTTGGAGGATATTAAGAAAAGATAAATATTCTCCAAATCTTTGTCAAGGACCAACCCTATACTTTCAATTCTTACTTCAGAGATATACTATCATCATTATATTTTTCTAATAAAGATTTCCAAAGAAATTTGATTGGTGTATATGTAATTGAATAAGAAGTCAATCACGCAAGTTTTACATCTAATTTTTTCTTAGTGAAACAACTCATTTTTCAAATAAAATATACAAATGTTTTTCCACCTTGATACCGATAATATTGTATTTTCATTAATAATGAAGTCTGACAATCTGAACTCTAGTAATCAAAACTAAAATAGCTAATGCTGACCATCCACAAAGCTATAAGCCACAAAGGAGAACCTGAAAATGCTAATATAAACAGGCAAAAATTTTACTTAATTGGATTACTAGGTTTTTTTTAACCAAAAGAAAAAAAAAAGCTTCATCTAATGTATTATTTCAATGAACCAATAATAAAGATGGAAAGAATTTCAACAACAAAGTTAAGAATTCCTAAATGGAATTTCTAAAAGCAGCAGTTACAAAACAGACATGTTTAACTTGAGTTTTAATGATTCCAAAAGGACTTAAGTAGCCAACTCACAACAGTATAGCCTGTTTCAAAGACAAAATGAAATCAGATATGTCACTGTGCTCTGAAGTCTTTAAAGAACTGAGTAAATATTAAGTATTGCTATTAGTTAATACAAGTTAATTAATTTTAATGACTTTTTAAAGATCTCAAAATTTGTAATTCCAGGATTTTCTGAAATTTTAAACAATTAATGATAACTTTCTGAAAGTAGTTCTAAGTAGTATTTTAATAAATGTGGGTTCAGTAGAATATTGTTTTGTACGATCCTCCATGAAAAAAAAGGAGTTTTAAGGCAATCTGAGAAATGTTGAATACTATAAACTCAAATCAGATATCTTCAAGACACAGTCATATGTTAAAGACTGAAAAGTTCTTGGAAAATATCTTTAAACATTTTGAGCCAAGCATTTTCCAAGTTTAATTTAAACATGATTCACCTTGTTTACCAAATATTAACATCCAAAAAAACCCTAGTAAATGTTAATGCTTCCAATTTAACTCAAATATTACAAAATCTTCTCTTATTCTCTCCTAATATGAAATATTTTAGATCAATTTTGTTTTTTTTTTTACCTACTACCTTTTATCTTTTACATGGTATACAACATGCTTTCACAACTAATTGTAGGTAAAACTATTAAGGTACATGGTAAACAAGAAGCAATAAAGTCATCCAGAAAACAATGAAATGAATACAGGAAGAAAATAATGAAGTGTATGAAAGAAGTAAAAATTAAATGTCAAAATTAATAGCATTCATAATAAAACAACAGGTTTTTTTTACAAAAACAATAAATATTTGAGATGTCACATGCATGTCAACAGAAAGTTATGAAATTGAGGCAAAACAATACAGAGTTACACTGTCTTGTTTTAAAAAATAATAATGATTCTAAAGAACAAGTGTTGTCGAGGATGTGGAGAAAAGAAAACCCTTATGTATAGTTGGTGGGACTGCAAATTGGTGCAGTCACTATGGAAAATAGTTTGGAGATTACTCAAAAAAATGAAAACAAAATTACCATATGAATCAACAATTCTACTTCTGGGTATTTATCCAAAGAAATCCAAAACACTAATTCGAAAAGATATATGCACCCCTACTTTCAGTACAGTGTTATTTACAATAGCCAAGGTATAGAAACAACCTAAGTGCCTATCAATAGATGACTGGATAAAGAAGGTGAGCCACATAAATATAATGGAATATTACTCGGTCAGAAAAAAGAATAAAATCTTACCATTTGCGACAACATGAATGGACCTATAGAGTGTTATAGTAAGTGAAATAACTCAGACCTCCCTTATATGTAGAATCTAAAGAACAAAATAAAGAACTAACAAAACAGACTCATAGATACAGAGAACAAACTGATGGTTGCCAGATGGGAGGTGGGTTGGGGAGCTGGGTGAAAAGGTAAAGGGATTAAGAAGTACAAATTGGTAGTTATAAAATAGTCACGGGGATATAAAATACAACATATGGAATATAGTCAATAATACTGTAAAAACTATGTACAGTTCCAGGTGAGTACTAAACTAATCGGAGAATCACTTCATAAATTATTTAAAGGTCTAACCACCATGCTAACATAAAATAATATTGAATGTCAACTATAATTGAAAAATAAAAATTAAAACCCATATACACTCAAATAATAATTTTGATGTTGAGATGAAATTACAGAAGTCTACAAACAGGCTATGGCCAGGGCTCATAAAGTCTGAGCGGATGAAACATAAGTAGCAGATTTGTCTACCACGTTGTTCATACCCTAAAGTACTAAAAGGTAAGTAGGATATAAATAGCTACCAAAATAGAATTTATCCTCCAAAAACTAAAACATTATCCCTCCCTCATAAGATATTCTTAAAATGACATATACTAGGCTCTGAATCAAATCTCAACATATTAAAGAATTTCCTTTGGGCCATATTATCTGACCACAGCACATCAAATAAAAATTTTTCACCAAAAAGATAGCCTAACCAAAACATTTCATATATTGTAAATCTTAAAATATGTTTAAATAACTCAGCAAAGTACAAAAACTTAAAAATATGTAACACTGCAAACTGATAGAAATACACAAATCACAAATTAAAACTTGGAAGCTGCTAAAACAGAATCTAGAGGAAAATATAGAGCATTTTTAATAAATATATTAGAATACAAAAAAGCTAAAAATCGATGAGCCTAAGGTAAGGAACCTACCAAAGAAGTTACAATGAGACTAACAAAACAAACCTGAAAGAAAATGAAAAAGAAGAAAATAATTAAGGTAGAAGCAAAAAATAATAATAATAATGAAAGAGGAAATAAAAATGCAGCAGATGGGAACAATAAATCCTAAAGCTGATCTCTGAAAAGACTAAGGGAAAAAGAGCAAAGGAACAAGGAAACAATATTAGGGAGAGGAACAGAGCATAACAGCAAAACCCAGAGATTACAAAGGAAAGAAGATATTACAAACTGACAATATATGTTGAAATTTTCAAAAATGAAGTAATCTCTTAGAAAACTATAATAAATAGACTTATCAATTTGATATGAAGAAGCTAGTCTATAATTATTAATAATGTCACTTAGTAGATTAAAAAGCTACCCCAAAAAAAAGAAACACCAGGCCCAGATAATCTTACAAGTGAATTCCATTAAAATTAAATCTTATGCAAATTTTTCCAACAAAATTTTTAAAAATAAGGCATACTTCCCACTTCATTTAATGAGTCTAATATAACCCTGAAACAAACTTTTCAGAGATAGCACAAGAATGGAAAACTACAAATCTCACTCATAAAAATATGTGGAAAATTCTCAAAGCTAAACGAATATAATATAAGCTAAATGAATATAAGCTAAACGAATACAATAATTTATTTTTAAAGGTATTAAAAATAAAATACACTTCAAGTTTACTTCAGGAATGCAAGGTTGTTTAAACATTAAGGAAGCTATTTTTTCATCACATTAATAGATTAAAGGCTAAAAATTACTTCATTGAGAGATCTAAAAAATGACTTTTAATAACATTAATTGCCCATTATATATTTTAGAAAGTTTTAGCAAATCAGGAGCAATCCAAAGGTATTTACTAGTGAAATATTGCAAACATTATAAGCATTCTCTTCACAATAAAAAATTGAAAAAAGATGCCTCCTTTGACACTCCTATTCAACATACTACAGGTTCTGGATAATGCAGTAAGACAAAAGAAATGAAACTGAAGCTATAAGAATTGCAAAGAAAAAAACAAAACTCATTAGTAACCAGGTTATGATTATCTACTCAGAAAATCCAAAAGACTCTAAAGATGAATTACTAAATGAATAAGCATTATCAAGATGGTTGCTACAAAAATCAACTACATGTTTTTATACTGTCACCAAATAGAAAATGAAATCTTCAAAAAGAAAACATTTACTGTAACAACCAAAAAAGACCTCTAAATCTTACAAAACAGGACATGTGACCTTTTTAGAGAAAGTTGAACAATTTTACGAAAATTTATTGAAAGAAATCTAAATAAATGTACAGAAATATCTTTTTGAGAAGATTCAACATTGTAATTATATCAATTCACCGTAAATTAATCTCTATGTTTAATAAAATTTCAACAAAATTCACATCAGGGTGGATGGGTTTGTTTGATTGATTATTCACTATTATTTATTTTTATTTATCATGGATAAGATGAACTAACTGTAACATTTATATGAAAAAGCAAAGAGCCAAGGAAGGTCAAGATGCTTTTGAAGAAAAAAATGGTAATATAGTAACTAAGTATTATAGTAAGCTTTATGAAATTGGCTCAGAGAGAGAGAAATAGGCTGATGGAGGAAAATAAAGAACAAAAAAAAAGTGTGTGTGTTGTGTGTGTGTGTTGTGTGTGTGTGTGCATGTATGTGTATGTTCTGTATGTATATGAGAGTAAGCTTGGCAGATAAGTAAGGAAAAAAAATTCATCTAAAATGATGCTGAGAAAACTGGTTAGCCAATATGAAAAAAATTTTTAATTGGATCCCATTACATGTAAATAAAAGTTAACAATAAAACTTTAAGAAGATATTACAAGAGAAAATCTGATCTCAAATAAGAGACTTCTAAATATTAAAAAAAAAAAAGTATGTCATTAAGGAAAGTCTTATACATTTAAAAACGGTGATATTAAAACTCTTCATCAGTAGATACAACTTAAAAAGAGAAAGATAAACCATTAACTGGATTACTGTAAAATGTGACATAACTCACGAAGAATTCATATCTAGACTCCCCTCTTAGAATAAAAAAAAATGATAAACAACATAATAGACCAATGGGAAAAAGAGTTATTTTACTTTAGGAAAAAACACATGACTACTAAACATAAATAAAAATACCCAGTTTCATTATAATCAGAGAAATATCAATTAAAACCATAATGAGATACCATTTATACCCACCGGATTGTTAAAAATTTAAGTCTCACAGCATACATCTTAAGAGGGATGTAGTACAACCAAAAATTTCATATACTTCTGGATAGAAGAGTAAATTAGTTCAAATATTTGGGAAAACAATTTGCCAATATTTACTAAAGTTAACATGTTCATAGCTTGAAATTTATCCTAGAAATAAAATCCAGAGGAAAGCTCACATATGTGGACCAGTAAACAAGCACAAGAACATACATGTCAGCACTGTTTTGTCTTTCAGTTGACCTTTTTATTTTGAGATAGTTGTAGATTCACATGCTGGCATAAGAAATAATACAGAGAGACCCCATGAACCCTCTACCCGGTTTCCCACAATGGCAACATCTTGCAAAACTATAGTACAATATCACAACTAGGAAACTGACATTGATATAGTCAAGGTACAGAACATTTCCATTAATATTAAGATCCCTCATGTTACCCATTTATAGCTACATTCATTTCCTTCTCATCTTCACTCCCTCCTTAACCACTGGCAATCACTAATCTTTCCTCCATTTCTATATTATTTCAAGAATATTATATAAATGGAACCATACAGTATGTTATCTCTAGGGAAAGGCTTAATTCTCTGGAGACTCATCTAGGTTGTTGCATGTATCACTAATTTGTTCCTTTTTATTTGCTGAGTATTATTCTATAGTATTCACCTGTTGAAGACATTTGAGTCGTGCCTAGTTTGGGGCTATTAGGAATAAAAGTACTATATATAGTTCTACACAAGTTTCTATGTGAACATACATCTACAGTTTCTCTGGGATAAATGCCCAGAAGTGCACTTTCTGGTTGTATGGTAATTTTGTGTTTAGTTTTTAAAGAAACTACCAAACTATTTCCAAAGTGATTATATCACTTTACATTCCTACCAAAAATAAGTGATCTCATTCCTCTGCATCCTTGCCAGCATTTGGTGGTATCGCTTTTTTATTTTAGCTAGTTTAATAGGTGTGTAGAGATATCTCACTGTGGTTTTAATGCACATTGGCCTAATGGCTAATGACATTGAACAACTTTCCACATACATATTTCCCACCTGTATATCTTCTTCAGTGAAACGACTTTTCATGTCTTTTGCCTATTTTCTAACTGGCTTGTCTTTTTATTGTTGGGTTTTGAGAATTCTCTATATACTCCAGGTACTAGTCCTTTCACTGATGTGTGGTTTGTAAATACTTTCTTCCACTCTACAGCTTGACTTTCATCCTCTTAGGGTATTTCATAGAGCAAAAGGTTTTAATTTTGATTAAGTCGACTTTGTCAGTTTTTCATTTTATGGATTCTGTTTTTGGTGTCAAGCCTAGGAACTCTGCTTAGAGTTCTAAACCTTTCTAGATTCCAAAACCTTTCAACTATTATAGTTTTATAAAATTATAATAGTTTGACAGTTTTATGTTTCACATATAAGCCCATGGTCAATTTTAATAATTTTTGTATAAGGGTTAGACTTAGATCAAGGTTCACTTTTTATTTTTGCCTATGAATGTCCAAAAATGGCATTGCTTGTAATAGTTAAACAAAACATAAAAACACCCCGACTATTCATCATTAGAACACATATATAAACTGTGATACATTCATACAACAGAATGCCAAATACGAGTGAAAAAATTAAAGGTACATGCAGCGATATCGATGAATCCCAGATATGATAATAAATGATAAAAGTAAATTGCTCAAGACTATTGTATATACATTATAATTATAATTCCATTTATACATGCTTCTAAGATACATAAAACTAGAGATACAAACAAATATGGTAACATTATTTTAAAAAAGAGAATGAGAAACAATTTAGAGAGGGGAATTTACCTCTGAGGTGGGAGTAATGAAGAATGAGATTGGGGAATTTCAAGGTTAATGAAATTCTATTTCATAAATTGGGTGGCAGGTACATGAGTATTACCTATACTGTCATTCTGGATATCTTATTATTAAAAAAATAACTTTAAAAGGTTATTTTAAAAACTGAGGTTGCTTCTTTTACCATGTGAGGATACAGTGAAATGAACCTATGAACCACCTATGAACTTGGTGAAGAGGGCTCTCAACAGACACTGAATCTGTCAGTGCCTTGATCATGGACTTGTCAACTTCCAGAACCGCTGTAATCAACTTCTGTTTATACACTACCCAGTTTATGTTATTTTGTTATAGTAGCCCAAACGGACTAAGACAGCATAAGCAAGAGCTAAAAATAAAATCTGGTAAGATCCGTCACTTTAACCACCTTATATGCAGCTGGTCACAAGACGACATTACAAAATGTAAAACAGGGACAAATCAAACAGACGCTTGTTTGGGACAGACGACTTCTGAAATAACCCTCCTCATCCCACACGCCTCACTTTGTCCTTGCAGACTCAGTGCCTGACTTTTCTTTCAACTCTTATTTCTTAATGGTTCACCTCTCTAGAGTTTCTTCTGTTTTATTTTAGAGCATTCTGTGCTCCTTGGTTGGTGCTGCCTTAAATGATCACCAACATCTGAACTCTCCATCTTATCCTCAGGACTCGCCTTCACAAAAGATGGTGAGATGACAAAGGATGAGTTTTCCTGAATGTCAGTGGTGAGGATCCACAATTGAACTAGTTTCTAATGTTCACTTCTACAAAAATGAGCCTATAATCTCATTTAAATCTAGACTGGAAGTAACTTACTTTGTTATATATTATTTACACAAATATAATTCTGATAAATTAGAGAATATGGATATAAAAACCAAAAAAATAAGAGTTCATTTCAAACAAAAAGAAATAAAGTTATTTAAGCATGACAAGGAATTTGCAAAGTCTGTAAGAAATTATTATGCAAGCCACCAAAAGAATGGGTATTGAATAGGTAATTAGCATTTCCGATGGTTAGGGCCTTCTTTCTCCTTTCCTCTCTCTCTCTGCATTCCACTCCTTGTCCCTTTCTGTCTCTCTCTCCTATACACACACGCACTATTGCTGGTTAAGAAACTTAAACGAGATCCATACAATATAATTGCCTATATTTGTATATATACAATATACACATGTGTATTTGGAATCTTGTACTGACTTTCTTTTCGAACACATATTAATGGTGAAATAAAGTCCTCTAATATTTATGCCCACTGTATCTGTTGAATCTCTTTATCTCTAGTAACCAGTTGCTCATTTCAGTCAAATCAGCTTAGTATTTACTAATCATAAAATATAATTTTAAGATGGCCAAAAGAAAGTAGTTAGAAAAATATGTTCTTTTAATGGTAGAATTTGCTTCTATTTTTGAGGTTTACCCTACAAAGGACAAATATATTGAATCATTTTAAAACGTTCCCTTTCGATGTTTCAAGTTAATAAAGCACTGCTACTTTTGTAAAAGTTAGCATTAATTTCTTAATAGAGCGTTAAACCTGGTACCATTATATCCAAAATGGTAAATGCTGTCTAATAAATAAATGTGTAATTAAATCAGGGTCACTATCACTCAGCTAACTGTTTAATGCAGAAACAATATATAATATATATCTCTACAAAACTAAAGCTGAGCAATCAATAATTTTGTCTTCCTTTGTCTACAAGTAGCTTATTCAACTTTTACTAGTAAATCAAGGGCAAAAGGGAGGGTTGTAAATCACAAAAAAAAGATTCATTTTCTTCTTAATTCCCACTTGAATCTATCTAAAATGTTAAGTTACAGACAGTTAAGGAGAAGCTGTTGTTTTTGAATATGTAATTGCTATTTAGATGATAATGGCATGAATGTCGCAGTAGAACCATGATCCAAATTTGAATAAGGTCTTAATGAAGGAGGCTAAAAGAAGAATGACGAGTGAAATAGAACAGTGTCAGCAACAGACCTTAATGAAGCAAATTACTTCAGTACCTTTGTAATTTAGGAGGAGCTACATAAAAAAAAAGTGACAACTAAAGGATCAAAAGCAGGACCTTTGAAAACTAAACATGCTTAAAACATGACATCACTGTCTGGGCAACAAGGCATTGTGGAAAACTGCCTCAATGTTTGGGTTTTACAGCTCGCATCACAAAATAACTACATTAAAAGATCTGGCTGGGCAAACCAGTTTCCTTAGAAAGCATCTTTATATTTCAAGTTAATGACATTTCTGAACAAAAAGGAATTAAAATATCCAAGGATATCTTGGCGGATTTTTCAAAAGCACTAGATGTTAACATTAAGAATAGTTTTCAGGCAAAATTAAGCTGAATTCTGAGTCATACAAAACTAAAGAGATCTCTTTTTTTTAAGTTCTAAAATATCAGCTATTCTTTTATTATTTGTTAGATTTATGAAGCATACAATGCATACTATATAATAAGTGATGAAATTACATATTCATATTTTAAAATCAATTTCACTTTTGCAAAATCACACTAAGGCATATGGCATTCCCATTGCCAAATGAAACATATGTTTAACATGTTTAAATGATTTACCAAAGGCAACATTGACGATGGTGTTAGAAATGGAACACAAGGCTTCTGGATACCAAGAAAGCCATTCGAGGCAAGTAAAAAGTGCTGTAGTTACAAATTTAATTTGATACCTATAAGAATATTTTCTCAAGTCTTCTAAGTTACAATTATTGGATGATAAAATTCATTCCATATTAATATTTATAGGCAGGTCAGCGAGCTTACTACTGTAACAGATACAATTTTTGCTGCACAGACTGTATTCGCACAGGGCTAAAGAAACTGATTTTAGCCTATTTGTTCCAACTATTCAAATTTGTGCACAAACAGTAATCCTACTATCCAAAGAATGCTAGTTATGTATTTATAATGAGAAAACAACTCCTCAATACTAAATTAATACGTGTCCTGATACAGTCATGTTACTGTTTCTAAGGACTGACTGAAAATGTTTTGACTTTGAAGATAAGAAGGAGACAAGAATATAAGCCTAGCATTAAGAAAAGATTAGCCATTATATCCCTGGGCTGTTGTTAAGATCTTAGGCACCATTGCAAATGTTTGTACTGTATTGAATTAATTTTAAAATCTAAGTCGAAACAGTCTATCCAAAAATAAGAGAAATAACAGATAGGATGTAGAACATACTGGTTAAGAGCACAGACTCAGACAATCTAGTTTAAAATCCCAGCTCTGGCACTCAGTAACTGTGCAATTTGGGGCAAATTATTCAACTTCCCTCACAATTAGTTTTCCCATCTGTGAGTTGAGGGTAATAGTACTAAGTTCTTAGAGCTATGCAGATTATATATTAGTTATTACCATTGTTATTTTTATTACCTACTACTGTGCGTTCTTGAATGGGTTACTTAAGCTTTGTGTATCTCATTTTCCCCAGCTCTAAAAAATAATACCTAACGTCTTTAGGCATAATTTAAATGAAGTTTTGGAAAGTGCTTCTAAAAAAAAGACCAAAAATATTATTTATATTGTTAGCATTACTATATTATTAGTTTTAATTTTTATTAGGATCCCTGAACCAAGTGCAGTTCTTCTGTTCTGCTATTTCCTGAACTTGTTCCTCTCTTCTCCAGTCATACATACTCTAGCCAGCAAACTAGACCAGTGTGATAACATGGTTAGCCTCAAAGTCCCCACATCGTCTAGATTTTCCTCAACCCCACACCAATAATTATGCTTTTAGACTTTTTTGACAATCTTATTCTTCTCAAAAGAGAGTTATCTATTTTATTCTGATTCAACATGGATTTCACATATTTTCACTAATCTCTACTCTTTCTCTTCCCAAAATCGCCCAAACACAAATACTACTGAGTATCATCTACTTTATTTTCAACACCCAGATTCTCATAGCTTATTCTAGGTAATAATGATTTCACCTGTTTTTCTCCATGCAAAAATAGCAACAAAGATTTCCAATAATAGGTTATAGATCACATATACATTTGTTTTTGAATGTGTTCGACAGTTTCAGCCTGAATTAAAATTCACTGCTTTATAATGAAAATACTCAAATGATTATCAAAATAATGAATTAGATAAGTATAGTACTTAAGAGTCAGACGGTTATATAAAATATGTGTTAAGCATTCTGTTATAACACAATGAATACGAACACTGGGTGTAGGTTGCACAGAGCATGGGACCCAATGCAATTATATTTACTTAATCCAACATAGTTATTTTATTATGCTTACGTCATGACTTGACTACCTTCTTAGAACATTTAAAGTTACTTCTCATTCATTTCATTCATTAGAGTATTTCGAAGCACTCAATGTAAAAGGTTATTATGATTAAAACCTACAAAAATTCTATTTTTATAAGCCAGTTATTTTTCCCAAATACCATTTTAATAATGAAAAAACTAAAACGTAGTGCATCAATTATACAAACTTCCTTACAATCATCTTGGAAGTTCAGTTCATATGTTCATTTCTTATGCTACATAGTTCAGTAAGAGATGATCTAAGTTGAATTCTCTTCTAACCACTGTATAAAAAGCTTTAAAAAACAGACTTGTTTTTGCAACATGTGAGAATAGGAGCTTCCTTCAATTCAGAATAACAACAATGTAAGAAAGGTCATCAGCAGCGGTGTCATGGCTGCCAAGGAGCATCATGATTGCGAGGTATCATTATTCTTCTGCACATGTACCTGCTTGCTGAGTTACTCAGAATCCCGTTCTGTTCAGATAACAAATATCATTTAGGACTTGCCCCATCTCCCCTGCCTATTTTACGTCTACCTAAATAAAATACATCATTTTTTTTTTCAATTGATGACCCTTTTGTAGTTAAAAACTAAAAGTTAAACTGACATTCTGGTACAGAAGCAATTCTCTATGGCATCAGTTCTTAACTTTGTGATCTCAAGACCTCTTCCCATTCTCAAAAAATTACTGAGGACCTCAAAGGGCTTTTATTCACATCAGTTATATCTATTATTTTATCATATTAGAATTCAAAACAAATCTTAAATTTATGTATTCATTCATTTAAAATCGTTATATATGTTTATATAGCATGTTTTATGAAAACCAGCTGTATTAAAAAACACAAAAATGTAGTGAACAAAGACGCATTACCTCTTTTGTATTACTTGTATTTTTTGTAAATCTCCCTTAATTTCTGGCTTACACGTAGCCAGCTGGATTTTCCTTTCGGCTTCTACATTTGGGCTGCTGTGATATGTTGTTTGGTTGAAGTATATTAAAGAAAACCCAGGGTCACAGGGATATGGTTGGAAAATGAAAGACTTCATGGACCCCATGAAAGTATCTCTGAGAACTGCTGCTCTAAGGTATGTCTGTTTCATAATGAAAACATCTTACTGGCCAAAGAAGAAAGAAGTGAAAAAACTTCTCAGGGACTCAGCCTTAGCCTCTGAACTGATTAGGACAAACTGCTGGCATCACCTGAGCTTATATTCAGAGGTGATTTAAAACCTGAGTCGGGACCTCTAGGATTCAATACAAGTTAGAAAAAATGTTTTCTAAATTAATAATAAGATATTCTTACCATGTGTGTTGTTATATCCACACAATGGACAAAGTTTCTTTTTCTTATAGTAATAAAACTACTATCAAAATGATACTTTATATTAAAAAGTTTAAAATTCCATAGGTAAAATAAATTTATTCTTTATTCTAAATTTTGATAAAAGATCAGTTTAAACAGCAACCTTAAATAAAAACATAAAAATTCAATAATTCAAAGAACTGACATGATTCCTACTGTGGAAGCCATATTTAAGCACATTTTCGAAATCTTAGCAACAAGAGTTTCAAACATCAAGTAAATTTTAATCACCATTTTAGTGGGCAGCAATAATTATTTTTGGCAAATGAAAAAACCTACAGCTGTACTCAATTATATGAAGACCATTCAGTGACAGTTTGGCAAACAAAAGTTTTAAAAGCAGGCAGTAAATTCAGTGGGCACAGTGCTATTGGAAGACTGGCTGGAGGCATTCTCTGTTGAAATTCTGTTGTGGCTGGTCTTACAGCTTCAAAGAACACTTAATAAATTTATATTATAATGGGACTGAAGAATGATATGAGTACAAATCGACTGCTTTCCCCCTGAAGCTAAGACAATGAAGTTGTCCAAGTGGGCTTAGCAACTATTCAATACACAAACTTGTTGGCTTATCTCTCAGCATTTTTTACAAAAAAGAAAACGGGGTACCCATGCTCAGATAAGGTGCAGCTTGACTTATGATCAAATTTTAGTCACAAGAACACATTTCAGAGATTATAATAGAGGTCAGTGGAAAAATAAAATTCGATTTGAAGAAAATCACTTTAAATAATTTATTTAAAAGTACTTGTTATTAAGAAATATTTGCCTTTTATTTTCATCCTTGAGGGCTATTCATTTAGAAATGAAAAAAAGTTAAAAAGTATCAGGAAAAACACAGGGAATAAGGATTTAAATGAGAATGCCTGTTTCAAGTATTACAGAAAAAGAACACCTGAGTTTTATATAGAAGCCATTTGAATGTGACTGAAACCCAGGTTTCTTGCCTTTCAGAGCAGAATCTCTCTACCTTACTTCATAAATAAAGTGTATTTTAAAAATAAAATTTAATAAAACATATAACATTGAAACCATGCTGAACTATTTCTATCTTTCTCTGAAAGTCAGTTTGGGAAGCATGGGACCCCCCCACCCCCAGGCCCTGAAGGAAAATATCAATTATATTACCAACTTGTGAAAGAGCTAGTTAACAGAAATTTAGAGTTTTAAAATGTGAAATAGCCTGCTATTACTGTACTGATATTATCATGTGCCATATTTTTAAAGCTAAACTATGAATAATTTATCCTATAAAATCTAGCTTTCAGTCACAAAAATAATGGAAAATGGAGATGATTAGACATCTACATAGTGATCACTTCTCTACCTTGAGATCCCTTCCATAGAATTCAACAACTATATATGTGACTATATTTCCAAACGCCTTTTCTGCCTTAAATTCAACAGGAATTTCAGTTCTACTTTTTATAAATCACGACCCCCCTCTTTATTGGGAAAATTCATAAAAGAAGATAAGAGAGGTCAGAAATAGAAAAGTGAAGTACAGCTGATAGTGAAAAATAGCAGAAATGGTTACAGTTGAAATAGTAGAAAAGATAAAGGGAGACGGCAGGAAGTATTACTCAGGTATCCTCAGAGAGCAAAGGATCAGAGATGTGGGTAAAAGGGCTTATTGTGAAATAAACATCAGAAAAGACCTGCAACTGCAAAATCTGGATATAATGAAAAGGAGCGGATGAACAGATAGAGAGGTAAACACAGGTAGGCACCTACACTTGTTTCATTAATTATCCCAATAATCAGCCTCCTAATCACACTTCTTTAAGACCAGGACTAGGCAGGACCTGTAAGGCAGGAGACAAAGGTCAACTCTGAATCAGAAAAACAGAAAGATGCAGTATATTTAGTTGAAGGGAAAGACTCAGAATATAAATATTTTATAAATATTTTATTTTCAACGCAAATTTACAAGTGTGGGGGCGTGATCTGGGAAAATCTCTAGCAAACAAGGAATGGTAAGTGAACTCAAGCACTACAATTTCCAGTATCACTAATTTAACATGTGTAAAATGTCATGTAGATTATCTTAAGTGTGTTTTATTGTTTTTCTTTAGCAAATGCAAAAATCATCATACACTTCCAACTCAGGCCCCCAACCTTAGTTTCCTCTTATGGTTTTAAGTTGCCAGCCATAATTTCATCTTTACAAGTTTTCAGGGCCCTAACTCCCACAGTTAGTGAGGTAACTACATGGTTCATTCCTTTAAAAGTATATGTATATTAAAAGTATATTAAAAGGATACAATAGGTTCCATTCTACCTCACACATTTTTCTCACTGAAGATACAGACCATGCTTATTAAATGGCTGATATATAACTGATATATTAACCAAACCTCTGTAGAGATCCAAATGGGAATTAAATGATTTTTTTTTCTTACCATAAAGTTTTGGATTTGGGGTTCTCCCCACCCCCCCAAAAATAGTTACTTACTAAAGAGAGTATCTCTAAATATTTAAATGGGTTATATAAATGGGTAAAATATCACTATGCTTCATGAGAAGAAAATACTTTATTACTTTTTACTCTCACTTTACTTCAGAACATTTTTGAATATCGTTTTTTGAGTATGATCAGACTACAAATAAACAAAAGACTTACTTCACTTACGTAAATAGTATTATTTATAACCAGAGCTCAGTCTAGAGGTCATCTACTTTCTCTCACTCGACAAATATTTACTGACCACCTAATATTTGTAAGGCATTATATGAGCACTAAGATTACAGAGCCTCACAAGCTGTGGTTCCCCAAAAGTTATGGAATTAAAAAATATATCTGGACTCACTGAATATAGCTTTGGGGCTAAATGTGAAAAGCCTGGAGGAAAGAAGTAGTCTTTCTGGTCCTAAACTTAAAACTAAATCTGTTTCCAAGGTGATCTTACGGACTGAAACCTCACATCACGGACCACCCTAGGGATCCTCTCTAAGAGAGTTTCTAAAGTGAAACTTTCCAGTGCTCCTGTTTAGTTCAGCCTGGTGCCACTATTTTTAAACAGTTTAATGATTTTCTATTTTAATGTAAGTAAAATAAAACAAATCTGTACTTCTAATTCACAAATTCTTATAAAAATTTAAGGAAGTAAGGAAACTAGAAATTTAACTTGAGGCTCAAGTTTATGAATGGTGAAAGCATAAACATATTTAACTTTTAAATCGTCTGTGGGGAAAAGAATTTAAGAGACCTAAAAACTCATTCTATTGTCCTAAAAAAATTACCGAAGAAGGAAAAACACAAAGCCATTCTAAGAAAGATCTCGTGTTCCCATAATTGGTGAAGTCAGTGCCCCTAGAGTTGGGGGAACCAATACCCACAGGATTCATCACTTAAATGCTGCAGGAAAAATTAGGGTCTACTCTTTGGCTCCAAATTACTTTGAGATTAGTTCATTTTAAGACAAGATTCTCATTCACCCTACCATTAAAAAATCACTAAGCAAGAGAGTAGTTAATAATAAAGAAGGCTAGAGAAGGAAAGGTGAAAGAGGTCACTAAAAACAGAACTTGAGAAGTTAAAGCTGCACCACCTATAGTAAAACATGGTTACCTGATAGTCAAAAACTTGGATTGAACCACCCAAACAGGATCTCCAAGTATATGATATACCACAGTATAGGAAAAATATTTAGACAGAATCAAGTCAGCAATGATTTAACCTCAAACACTTTTTGTTAAGTTGGGTGAGTCTGGTTCAAGAAATTATCTCTAAGGAAAAGGCAAAAATTCTAAAAACATGGAAGTCGGTCACCTTACAGCCATTTCTCACTCAATCAAAATTTCTGCCAATTTGGTTGAAATTGATAGCAGAGATGAAGGGGGAAATGCACTCACATAATATAAAAAACACTAAAGAAAATGCTCCACAGTTGCTTAAAAATTGAGAAATGTTATATTTTGCAATCTTCTCCAAGAAATTTGACCCATCAAGATCTCACTTCATTAATTTCACACACACACACACACACACACACACATTCACTGTACGAAGCTTATAGCGATTCATAGTAAATAAAATCCCTTCAGAAACAGAGATATGTTTATTCTTAGTGCTTACCAGCACGGTGTGTAACCCATGGGAACTCAATAAGTAATTGAGTAGGCACTCAATAAATATTTACTGAATAAATGATTAACTTACTGGAAATCCATGAATGGTTTATAAGGATTCTATGAGTCTCCTGAACTTACAGGTGAAATATTTGGACCATGGGTATACGGGCAGATCATTATACAGTCCATGTCCAAAAAAGGATAAGCCATATTTTGAGTAATGGATGAATTATTTACTTTTCAGGCAGTCTACTATTAATATTGCTTGTTATTGAGATTTTGATAAAAACTTAACAAAAAGATCCAAGTAATACATTTTCTAGCTAGAACATGAAGTGCAGATATTCTCTATTTCTAATTAAAAGTGGAACAGCCAAATCAGCAGTCAAATGAGCAGAGGGGTCAGTCTGATAAGGAATACACTCCACGTAACTTCTCCAAAGAAAAGGCCATTTAACATCCCCTATGAAGTGGGCTGAAGGAATATCAAAATTGTCCTCCAGAACACTTCTGGTCTCATAAAGCAGAGTCCTTTAAGCAACTGAAGAACTTTGACTTATCTACTCAAAATTGGAAGATGAGTACCCCCAGGAGTACATGCATCATGTGAGGAGATACAAGATGACAAAGGAAAAACACAGCAAATCTCCTAGCATCTAATTTACTGTTTAAAGCTACATAATTTAAAGCATTTTATGTTAAAATAATCACAGCTATATTATGCATTGAGTGAAAAAATCTACAGAGTTTAAGATAATACCAGCCCCAGGGGAAAAAAATTCTAGAAGTGCCAACCCAAAGATTTTTAGGGGGCGCGTATTCATGCTCTTTCATCACTGCAGTACTTTGGAAGAAAAGTTTGAGTAGAACTGCCACAGAGAGAGGCCATGATACTTTTTCAAATCGTATTATACATTAGCCATTTTTTAGTCTCTAAAAGGTACTCATATGTTTTAAGTAGCTAACTTTAAGGAACACTTAAAGAGGGTCAAATATATGGCGATGGAAGAAGACTACACTCTGAGTGGTGAGCACACAATGGAGTATACAGATGTTGTATTAGAAAGCTGTATACCTGAAATTTATATGATGTTATTTAGCAATGTTACCTAATAAATTTAATTTTTAAAAAATTAAATGGATAAATTATCTGTTTCATAGGTCTTTTAGAGTTAAGCAAATTAAATATTGCAACTTGTCTGGCAAACTTGATGATTATGAATGTTAAAGTGATAAATATTAGGCAGTTCTTTACGAGAAAAATTAGAAGTACTGGACAGTGAGGAATCTGTCCAGAAAAACTATGCAATTAGCATTGTTGTAGAAGATGTTAATCTCTCCCTTCAGTTCAGCAAAGGGTCAGGTACATAGTTCATTGAGAAAATGCATCTGCTCGACGAGATTTTAATGAGTGAAAAAAACAAGAATTTTCAAAAGAAGAGCAAAATAATTTAATTTACCCTCACAGAGAATGATCCAATTTACCACCAGACCACTCCTACTGACTCTGCTCAGAACACATACTGAGACTGAAGTTCTATAGAACCTGGAGCACGGAGAGGGTGTTTACTAAGCTCGCCAAGCTTAGGTCATAGCTGGTTCCATTTCACATAGTCAAATGCCCAGGAAAAATCAATAAATCTGTGACCAGTCTTATGTTATTCTTAACAGATTTCAGATGGAATGTCTGAAAAGGGCAGTCTTAAAAAAAAAAAAAAAAAAAGGGAGCGTCTACATCTGAGTCTGGTCTGACATGGAATTATTAAGGGTAAACCAGCTGGCAAGGATCAGTGCCCACTACTCAATGCCCACTTTGAGTAGTTCGAGAGGCAGAAAACCTTTACAGAGTGTTTTATTTAGCTTGAGCTTGTGAGTCATTTGTTCTGTATGAGAGAGAGTTACTGGCAACAAATAAGGAAGAGCCTTGAGATCAATAAATTTTAGGCAGCTGACATCAGTTAATAGCTGGGGAAAAATACGCTTCCCTATGATCAAATAGGATGTGAATTTCCACAATTTTACTTACCAAATTCATACTACAAGTTTTTCTAGTCTCAAATAGAATCATGGCCAATTTCAGTGGCTAAACTCAGGTCTTCTAAAAGTATTTTTTCTAGAAAATAACATTTTAACTAAGACACGTCTAATGTAGTTTTCCAAATTATCTTTATCATGATACTCATCAATCAGACCACATTTGTTTTTTGTTTGTTTGTTTTAACCTACATCATTATTCCTATCGGTGTCAGCTCTAAAAGAGTGAGTCTCATGTAAGCACAAGCAGAAAATAAATCATACAGTTGTATAAGGACATAGAGATACAGTAGTGTTTAAAAAAGCCTCATACACATAAAGGTATACAATCCATCCCTTTCACACCCTTGCCTTATTAAATCCAACTACAAGTGCATAAAATATAATGTGAATAATGCTGCTTAATTTATAATCAATATTTATGACCATGTGAGAAGATAGATGTGGAAAAATAAAGAACCTAAAGTGATACCCGACTGGTGTAATTCCCAACATACCTAGACATACAAGATGCTGGGCCTACCCAGAGTGAGAGCTGAAGGTCCTTGCTGAGGTGCACATGCTCAGAAGCAAGGTTTCTTTATTCAAGGCCATAGTGTAAGGGGTCAGAGTCTGTCCGTAGAAGTTCCACTGCCAGAAATTCAATGTGTTACAGCCACTAATGCCAAAGAACATGAAAAGCCTGAGTGTTCTTGCTCTGAAACTAAACATTTAGGAAGTTCTATGCCTCAAAGTAACAAGGAAAGAGCATGGCTGAGAAGCATGTAACAAAAAATTAAAGAATCAGAGTAAAAATTATCTTACTAGGTCTAGAAAAAGATGGAGGGACAAAGTTAGCAGACTTCTCTCCACATCCTTTCTTACCTAACAGAACTTAACCATTATTACAAATCAAATCTTAACGCTGGCTTGAAAATTCTGTCTGAGATAAACTGGTGGGGAAAATGTTGATTGGCAAATAAACAAAACACTGTACACTTACCTGGTGAGGAACAATAGTGCTTTTCTCTACTTGGAAAATAGCTTAATTCCTTCCTCCAAATGTTTAAATATGACAAGAGATAAACTTCCAACTACTTAATAGTGCTCCTCTACAGGTATGGAGAAAAAACAAAGGTTTGGGTTTTTCGGTTTTTGGTGTTTTTTTTTTTAATTTCTAGTATATTTGCTACAAGTATATAACAACTAAATTTAAATAAAAACTCAAGTGCCTTCAGCCAACAGATAGTCTGGATTAACTGACAATAATGGGGAAAAAAAGAGAGAGACAGAGAGAGAGAGATCTCATTCCTCAAAAAGAAATACCTTCTTTTCAATAACTGCCATTTAAAAATAATTTGATTTTAACTTTATTAACTAAACAATCAATATAAAAACCCACTATAGAGGAAAATTATTATATATATTCATAGTATGATTAGAGTTTAAAATTTAAACTTAAAATTCCAAGGAAACATCATGCAAAATAATTTAAGAGGAATATAAAATTCACATTCATATTACTAAGAAGCAGACTATAATAAAATAAACAGGGTACATGTTTGTGCAATCCATTAAAAATGATAGTTTACATAAACAAATTTTAAAATACAGTGAAACTTCCCCTTAAAATTGACCTTAATATTTATAGGATGCGTCTTGATACACTGGAAGTTTTGGTTTCATGAAGGTATTTAGGGAATAAAAGGATCGTCAATATCCAGGAAAACATGACTAAGAAACTTAAAGAAGAATTGGTTAACTTTTTTCCCCAAGATATTTCTTCCTCTGAGAATGCTATGGATTATTAAATTAATTGCAAAATGAATAAAAAGTTTAAGATGAGATTTTCCTATATTATACTCTAGCTTTGAATCTATCAAAATAATATAATATTAATTTAAATATTTAAAAGAAACTAACAGTATTTATATTTACTCAATAAATGTTTGGTGAACTGAACTATATACTGAAAACAGGAAGCACAATGCAAATTCAGTAGTAAGAGTAAAATGCACTTCCGCTTTTGGAAGAACTACAGTTCTCATGAGAGAATCAAGGATTCAGGGACATACCTGTCTCCTCAGGACTCCTTTTGACTTTGGAGTTGTACATGTACTACATGTTCATTACAGTAAATATAACTAATCAAATTAGGTACATTTAAGTAGTCAAAGGAAGAAAAAAACATTAAGTCACCTGTAATTGTAAGGTCTATAGGTAAAGAAGTGTTTTTCCTTCCAGAAACTTTTAGGCACATAAATCATATAGCAAAAAGGTTCATGCTAAACATACCATCTTATAAACTGTGTTTATGTTTTAATGATAAATTACTAAAAGTGGAATAGATCTAAGGCAAAGGAGATCTACTTCTTTAAAGTTTCTGATACAATTGCCAAGTTTCTTCTAGAAAGATTGCATAAATATAAACTCCACCAGCTGAGGTACAAACTTCTAGTTATAAGTCATGGGGATGTAATGTACAGTATAAGGAATATAGTCAATAATATTGCAATAACTTTGCATGGTGACAGATGGTAATTAAACTTATTGTGGTGATCATTTCATAATATATATAAATATTAAATCATTATGATGTATACCTGAAATTAATAGGATATTGTATGCTAATTATACTTCAATTTAAAAAAAAAACATCCCCACTAGCTGGAGGCAGGCTGGTATGCACAGCACTCCACCCATCTGCAAGCTTTTCCCAGTGTAACCCAGTGTAACTCCTCTCTCTGGGGATGTCTTTTTCCTCTTATTGTTATCACTTGGTCCTCAAGTGTACATTAAAAAAGAAATAAAAATTTCCAAAATCATTGGTACCAGCAAGAATTTTCTATTTCTGCCTATATTGTTTTACCAGTAGGAACTATATCGCCCCAGTTGCCCTCCAACACCACCAGTTCCTACCCTTCTGGTGATGCGTATGAGGAAGTGCAGAGAACGAAGTACACTGCTTCCTTCACAGAACAGAACCCAAGGTAGAGAGGGGTAACTGTTGACTTCTGTTTTTAAGATGTAACTCTCAACATACTGGACCATGTGCAAAAGATGAGCTGGGTTTTTCTCAGTCTACTGTTCCCCAGATTCTGGCAGTAAGCTATCACCCTGAAGTTTTAGTATGGTTATAAAATTTTCCCTCTGTTTTCATGAGTATTTTAATAAAAGATTAGTCAGGGATGAATTGGGGCTACTAGCCAAATAAAATTTTAACTAAAAAACCTTCAAAGTGACTTTTGTTTGGCAGCTGGTGGACAGATTTCTTGCCCTCTTGAAAAAAAACTCAATGTAACACAAAACACTTTAGTGCCATCGATTTATTCCAACAGAGATTAGAACTGAGGAATCTGTCCATCTCTTTAAATACATAGAACAAAAATATTACTAAAATGTTAAGCTATAAAAACAAACCAAAACTTTAGAAATAAAAATCTAATTTAGTCTCTCATTCACCAGATGAGAACTCTGTGCCCCAGTTAAGTAATCTGATGTGCATAAAATGAGAAAAAAAATAAGCAGAGTTTCTATCCTCTTCGAAATGTACTCTCTTCTCACAGTGAATGTCATGAAGTGCCAAAGTCAAAATACTCTTTGTAGAACATTATGAAATGCCGATTTTTAAATTCTATCAAACTATAATTTTAGACAAAGTTTTATGTTTAGTTATTCTAAGTTTAAATTGCTGTTAATGTTCAATTTATTTTATTTTACAGGTTATAAAACAGACTATAAAACCATGACTGTGACTGCAAATGTTCAAAGAACAAAACAGCCATACAAGTAAATTTGACTGTCTTCCTGCAAGCTATTCCTTTAATAACCATTTACTCTTTTTTCATACATGTTATCTGCCTAATATCTGCTTGTACAATTAATGTTAGCTATCTCTAGAATTTAAAGAAAATTTCAGAAAGAAAAACCTGAAACTCCATCAGCATATTCTTTTCTAAAACTGTGAAAAGGCCACTATTATTCAGTTTTGGCAGTATAACACCTGTGCCCAGTTCGAGGAAGGTACACATGGAACACAACTTGCAAAATACAGTTTGTACCATGCTGAGCTCTACCTGCTTCAAGGTCCTATAATCCTGGAGACCTAAAAAGAGCTGAAAGAAATTGTACTTCTTTAGGGAATGGAAATATTTAAGCATATCTGAACTGAGAATATCAAAATATATTTGGATGCATTAGCTTATTTTCATAATAGATAGAAATCATAATTGAATTTTTGTGGTGGTAAATTTAACCCAACTTTAGCAATAACAAGATGCCCACAGGCTAGAAAGGCATTTATATCTCACTGTGAAAAGAATGCTTTTACTATAATTGGTTCATACTGTAATTTGGTATTTTATATAAAGTAGCTTCTACAGTATATGTACATTCCTCTCTCTCCTTAGCAAACAAAAGAATTTATATACTTTAATATACAACTCTCAATCAGAAATATTCATATATGAGGCTGTTTAGAATTATCCCTATGATGTCCTTCCAGCCCTAAAAATTACATGCTGCATCACTCCTACCTTGTAATGGCAGAATGTTATGAATCATAGCTCAATTTATAATAAAAACATAAACATTTAACAGTAATATTAATGTAATCTTTATCATTGCCATGAAAAATTCTTCTTTAAAATTTGACATATTGAGCATGATTAACATGCAATTCAAGTAAAAATAATATACAACTGGTTTTAAACTTTAAAAAGGGACTTTAGAACTATAAATTTGGGATGATAAAGGTAAACATAAACATTTTAATTTCCTAAATCCCCATGTTTAAAAAAAGGATTATGATTTCATGTATTGCCTTCAGCATTTTTTTAAAATAGTACATTTCTAAATAAGTAACACATAAAGATATGTGAGTCAAATTGGTGAGCTGCTTTAAGACTATATTATCTTAAGACTGTATTAGGTTTAAGACTATATTAGCACCAGCAGAATTGCTGACAATATAATAGCTGGTCCAGATTAGTATAGGAATTTCTTGCTTAATGCCAATAATCCATTCCTGCAAACTGGACGTGTAGGAAAATGCATCAAGGAGCCTATTTAGCATTACTTTAGATGGGAAAAATTACAATGTGTCATACATCAATATAAACTTACCAATCAATTTCTTAAACATAACTAAAACACAGTAAAACGCCTATGTATAAGTAGCAAACTATTCTGTTAGTATGTTAAGCATATTTCCTGATCACCCAACAATTAATATGGTTGTTCATCACCAGTTGCTTTGTAGCAGTAACATGGCCTCCCTTGGTGTCAGCAATATTCAAGATGTACATTCTTTTCAGTGTCACTAGGCATACGTTTCAAAATGTTTCCATGTGATTCTGACAATCTATTCATTTCATTTGAAATGTAACTCAGGACTATTTCCACACACTATTTTGTTAAAAATTGAGTTTTAGAAGACATAAATATAAACTTTTTCTATATAAACATCAACTGAAGAACTTTATTAAGATGATTGATTGATTGATAGATAGATAGATAGATAGATAGATAGATAGATAGATAGATTGATTGATTTCATAAAGTCTGGACAGTAAAAACGAAGAGGGGCTTTACCAAGAAAAGATTATCCAGAAAGATGTAGTATTACAAGGATATCTGTCAAATATCAGTCTAGACATTTCAGCTGTAACAGAAGCCTATCTGAAAGTAGCTTTAAACTTTAACCAGGGAACTTATTATCAAATAAGAAGTCCAGAGGTTGACAGTTCCTGGGCTAGTAAATATATCAGTCCAACAATATCATCATAGATGAGGTTGCTTCCTCATTTCATTGTGCCACCTTCAACATGTAACCTCTGTCTTGGGCTACCTCCCCCCCAGCAAAGATGGCAGCAAGGGATGCAACCTCATCAGGCATTTCATCCAGATAGAAGAGCTGCCGAGAAAAGAGGAAGTTGTCTGTTCAGTATCTGCCTATGAGCCCCTCAGCCAACCTTCCTTCAAGTCCAATTAGTCAGAATTGTCACAGGTACCCATTCCGAAACTAATTGCTGAAAATGTAGGGTGGGCCACCCTGGTTGGCTTAGACAAATCAGAACTGACCTCCCAGGGCTGGGAATAAAGCCAGTCTCTCCTGAAACACAGAGTCATGCAAAGGAGGGTGAATACTTTGAAGTGTGGGAGAAAGGGGAATGAACTCAAGTAGGCAAACCTGCTCTGAACACTTATTTCGGTTTGCATTAATAACTAAAATTAGTATAATTTAAGTCCAGTTGATAGGTGGCATAAGTTAAACAAAGATGTATTTTGACTGGAAAAACACTTTAAAAGAAGACATTACCATGCTTTCTAACCAAATATAAATGATTTAGAACACACTCCCAAACCTGTTAATATGTGGATTGAGGATCTACTTTATTGTGCCGAATATTATGTAAAATACACAGCAGGCGATGCGGCTGTTAGTAGGTTACAATCTAAGTGGCAAGATATAGAAAAATAAAAGTGTAGATAATATTACTAAACAATAATATAGGAGTTGCTACAAAATACCATATTAAGAAGTAAATAAATGATAGGAGAAAGTGTACACTATGAGATTAAAGAGAGAGAGAGATCTAGAGACTGCAGAGACCTACATACAGAATTTCATCTGAGATCTGTAGGCCGAACAGGATATAGACAAAGTAAAACAGGCCAGGCAGTCTGCCCAAGGAAATGCTGGGCTGCTGGGCTGGAAGCAGAAAGCATCCTGGTTAGAACAGTGAAAGGTCCACACCAAGGCAAACCAAAAGCAAACTGTCATTACTAATTCCTAATTACATATTTAATATAACAAGTAAAATATTACAGTTTGGGATCTGTAGGCAAATGATAATGTCCCAGATTCTTCTGAGTCTGCTTACTCTATACAGTCTGTCTCACCACCTGAAAGGTTTTCTTCTCCTACCACATTATGAATAATTATTCCAACAATTTCCAAATATCAGCACACATAAATCTCGCCTGCCTTGCATTTAAAAAAAAAAAAAAATGCTGACTCTCAGGCTCTAGCTTCAAAGATTCTGCTTCACTAGGTGTGGATCAGGCCCAGGAATCTGCAGCAACCATAACAAGGAGCAGAGCACCTGAGACAGAGAAGGTAAACTTCGAGAATGTTCACTTATGATTACTACAATAAGAAAAGCCTATATCACACCAATTTAAGGTATTTCTTTCTTCTGACTCAGTTTATTAGATAATGCTATTCTGAGGTAACTCTATTATTATATCATTGTATCATGATATAATAAAGAAAGAAGATGCTTAAATTTTTCATAAATTTATAAAATTTTTCATAATTTTTTCATTTATAGATTAACATGTAAATCCATTAAGAATTCTTCCCTTCATAATGTACTTTGCTTGCACTGAAAGAGGGGAGAAAAAACAGAAGCTGAATAACATAACCACTTAAAAGAATATTGTAATATTATTAAGGTTAACGGAAAAACAAATTTTAGGTCTTCAAATCCTATCTGAATTACCAGTGCAAAGTACAATGCTCACATCATGTACATTATAGATTCTCATCTTCATTATTTTCTCAACAGAAAGTAGTAAGAATAAGCTTTAAGCTAAAATATAAAAGCTACTCACCAAAATTTTTCACTTAAATTGTCTCAGATATGGAAGATATAACATTACAAAGCCTCTACGGAAATACTAGAGGAAACTCCATTTATGTAATATGGTGTGCATACTTAATTTTTTCCCCTTCTGAAAGAAATAGTAACATAGTA
>NW_011888785.1:10888494-10891353 GCF_000151845.1 Pteropus vampyrus
AAAAGAATATTGTAATATTATTAAGGTTAACGGAAAAACAAATTTTAGGTCTTCAAATCCTATCTGAATTACCAGTGCAAAGTACAATGCTCACACCATGTACATTATAGATTCTCATCTTCATTATTTTCTCAACAGAATGTAGTAAGAATAAGCTTTAAGCTAAAATATAAAAGCTACTCACCAAAATTTTTCACTTAAATTGTCTCAGATATGGAAGATATAACATTACAAAAGCCTCTACGGAAATACTAGAGGAAACTCCATTTATGTAATATGGTGTGCATACTTAATTTTTTCCCCTTCTGAAAGAAATAGTAACATAGTAAACCAGTCAATTACCTCCAAATAGCTATACTAAAAATATGACTGCTTGAAGGTTTCAGTTCAAAGGAAAAGTATGTCAGAGTTCCTCTGAGAAGTTTATGGGTGCTAATCTGTCAAATAATTTTACCTAAAGTTCAATCTAGATGTACTAAGGCTAAGACAAAGAGTCATAGGCCACCTGGAATTCGCATTTGTGTAATTAATTTAATCAAATACTTCCCATTGCTCACTGATTTAAACGCACACACACTTACACTGAAGGTTCCAAATATATTACTCTCTGAAATGGATTTCATTTCTTAGAATTTCGAAGCTTTCTGCTCTTTGCCCATTTAACGTTTGAGAGGAAGTGTGTTTAACGTAGGAATTCTGTGGTTTTATTTGTTTTTTGTTTGTTTATGGCTCTACTGCATGAGAAGAGAAACTAAACTATTTTTATGAGGTCTTTTTCAAAGTGCCTTAACACATTATTGGATGGTGTACAATTAGAAAATTATAGAGAATGAACTACAGTGGTTCTTAGCCCTACATGCACACTAGAACTCTGAAGAAATAAACAAAAACGAAAACAATGTCTAAGCCAAACCCCAGGCCCATCTAATCAGAATTTAGGGATTAGGCCCCAGCATCAGTAGACAGTTGAAATGGCCCCTATTGCACAGGAGGGTTAGACGCTGGAGTTAGGGAGACAGAGCCCTAATTTATATTTGAGTCTGCTGAGTCCGCTGAGCCCCAGTAAGAATGAATGACTTTCTCACAATTAACTGCATGAAACAGAGGGCTCAGTTCTGCCTCTAGGTACAGTTGGTGCCTCTCCCTATCCCATGAAGTTCCCTCTTATTCCTCACATTCAAGGATATAAGGCAGGTGGTACACCCTACGTGGGACAGCCTGGCCTGCACAGGTTAACAGGTGAACCAGATTTAAGAACTAACAAATATGAAAAATCTGTTAAGTCTATCCATTAGACGTACAATATCACATTTCTTAGTGAGAAAATAAGCAATTGGGAAATAAAGTTAGTTAAAAAATCCTAGCTCACTTTCTTTAGAATTGAAAGGTCAAGAATAAAAACACAAAGATTACCAAGTAAATTAATTATCATTGGATTGTTTCTGGATACCACAATACATGGGTAAAGAGATGTTAATAGGGTTTAAGTTGCTTTTTAAATCCTTAAACACTATTTTTTTAAAGATTTGGCATACGTCTGTTGTAAAAACAAGGAGTAAAAATAGGAAGTGCATGCTGAAAATCTGTTTCGTTTTTGTCATTGTTCTAATTAAAGCCTTCAGCCCTAGACATGATCAAAGTGCCTTACCGTCCTTCATTCCTTGGAATGTAAATTTTTATTGTACACAGCTAAATTTCCACTTTTAAATAAAAGAAAAAATATAGGGATCAAGAGATTACCTAAAAAGCTCCATATAAAAATGTGATAGTTTAACTTTAGTGTGTGTACCTGGTTTGAATAATTCCCCGGATGAGGAATTGAGTAGGAAACAATCTTAAAAATAACTCACTACTTTTCAAAATCTGATTTATCATTTAAACTAGAAAACAGAAAGTGAGTTAAATTACATATTTCAATAGCAATACTTAAAAGATGACATCCAAACTGCTGTGAATTATTAAACTGATTCTAAACTCGATGAGTTTTACAAAATAATTAGCTTAATGGAAACTATGGCTTCTTATGCCCTACTTTGAGAAGCACCTGCATGTTCTGAAAAACACGATGAATTTCAGTTGTACTGTAACCCAATTCCTTTAATCTCTGAAATATTGCTTGCCAATTCATCCTGCCTGCTCCAAAGTTATATTCAATATCTGGTCAACAATATTACTGAACACAATAGCAAACTTCATTATTCCTTTTCATTCTATATTCTGTGGGGTTTTGTTGTTGTAGTTGCTGTTATTTTTCCTTCCTTCTGCGATAGCATAATAAACTAATTCATGCCTTTGTCTTAGTTTTGGAAGGAATTATAAACCAACATCTAAGCAACAGACACCCTTTTTCCTAATTTAAAATAACTGTGAGATTGCACACTACAGTAGCAAATTTGTAATCAACTTAAAGATAATGTCTTAAAAGTACAATTAAACATGTCATAACAGAAGAAAACCCTGGTAATTACAAATAGTATCATGCTCATTGGGGTTTTAAACAGGAGTGTAAGACTAAGAAAAATCGCCACCCAGTGATGCAAATGAAAACTACAATTTGTTTTTGAGTAAAATGAGTACCCTGGAGGATTACTTCAACTTCATTACTGAATGAATGAATAGCTATTACCTTCTTATGTGAATAGGAACTGGATACAAGGGAAAGGATGTTTTCTACTAGGCCCTTTTCCCCCTTATTCTTATTCAGCACACTCGACATTTTACAAAGGCTAAAAGCTTTGGAAACCTTAACGAGGAAAAAGTTTTCCATCCAAAAGTGACCAAATTGTGTATGAACAGCCCAGATATTCCTATCATCAACAAAAGTGCCTGGGCTCTGCCTGGACCCTGAATTTCAAGTCA
>NW_011888785.1:10891403-10900383 GCF_000151845.1 Pteropus vampyrus
TGAGAAAATAAGCAATTGGGAAATAAAGTTAGTTAAAAAATCCTAGCTCACTTTCTTTAGAATTGAAAGGTCAAGAATAAAAACACAAAGATTACCAAGTAAATTAATTATCATTGGATTGTTTCTGGATACCACAATACATGGGTAAAGAGATGTTAATAGGGTTTAAGTTGCTTTTTAAATCCTTAAACACTATTTTTTTAAAGATTTGGCATACGTCTGTTGTAAAAACAAGGAGTAAAAATAGGAAGTGCATGCTGAAAATCTGTTTCGTTTTTGTCATTGTTCTAATTAAAGCCTTCAGCCCTAGACATGATCAAAGTGCCTTACCGTCCTTCATTCCTTGGAATGTAAATTTTTATTGTACACAGCTAAATTTCCACTTTTAAATAAAAGAAAAAATATAGGGATCAAGAGATTACCTAAAAAGCTCCATATAAAAATGTGATAGTTTAACTTTAGTGTGTGTACCTGGTTTGAATAATTCCCCGGATGAGGAATTGAGTAGGAAACAATCTTAAAAATAACTCACTACTTTTCAAAATCTGATTTATCATTTAAACTAGAAAACAGAAAGTGAGTTAAATTACATATTTCAATAGCAATACTTAAAAGATGACATCCAAACTGCTGTGAATTATTAAACTGATTCTAAACTCGATGAGTTTTACAAAATAATTAGCTTAATGGAAACTATGGCTTCTTATGCCCTACTTTGAGAAGCACCTGCATGTTCTGAAAAACACGATGAATTTCAGTTGTACTGTAACCCAATTCCTTTAATCTCTGAAATATTGCTTGCCAATTCATCCTGCCTGCTCCAAAGTTATATTCAATATCTGGTCAACAATATTACTGAACACAATAGCAAACTTCATTATTCCTTTTCATTCTATATTCTGTGGGGTTTTGTTGTTGTAGTTGCTGTTATTTTTCCTTCCTTCTGCGATAGCATAATAAACTAATTCATGCCTTTGTCTTAGTTTTGGAAGGAATTATAAACCAACATCTAAGCAACAGACACCCTTTTTCCTAATTTAAAATAACTGTGAGATTGCACACTACAGTAGCAAATTTGTAATCAACTTAAAGATAATGTCTTAAAAGTACAATTAAACATGTCATAACAGAAGAAAACCCTGGTAATTACAAATAGTATCATGCTCATTGGGGTTTTAAACAGGAGTGTAAGACTAAGAAAAATCGCCACCCAGTGATGCAAATGAAAACTACAATTTGTTTTTGAGTAAAATGAGTACCCTGGAGGATTACTTCAACTTCATTACTGAATGAATGAATAGCTATTACCTTCTTATGTGAATAGGAACTGGATACAAGGGAAAGGATGTTTTCTACTAGGCCCTTTTCCCCCTTATTCTTATTCAGCACACTCGACATTTTACAAAGGCTAAAAGCTTTGGAAACCTTAACGAGGAAAAAGTTTTCCATCCAAAAGTGACCAAATTGTGTATGAACAGCCCAGATATTCCTATCATCAACAAAAGTGCCTGGGCTCTGCCTGGACCCTGAATTTCAAGTCAGGAGGTGTTAAGCAACTCGGTAATGCCATCTGATAATTGCGACCTAAAACCTATTTCTGTTAAGCAGGAAGGCTTGCCTAATAAAAAAGGTATTCTCAAGTGGGAAAAAACAGATAATTTATATCTTTAATTAGAAACAGATTATAAAGCCACATAAGATGATAATTTAAAAATTCTGTAGAATACAAATTGATAAGAAGTTGTTGCCATAAACATAATCATGTTTCTAAGTTTTTAGTTAGTTGTATCACAGAGAAGTTAATAAACACACAACACCAATCATATATTTATTTTTCTGCAATGTATTTATTGCACATGAGGACAAAGAAAGTTATGTGGATACATGCTAATCAAAGTACATGCGTGCAAGTATGCAGCTGTGTTGGTAATAGCATTTCATATCTACCATTTGACCTATTTGACATTTTACAAAATATTTTACACAGTATGCTCTGAGATTAAAGTCGATATTATATACGTCAGTACAGAACCATATGGTAAAGAGAGAGAACCATATGATAAAAAGAGCAACTTGGCAGAACAAATCATTTTTTAAAAGAGGTTACCATCCTATTTTTAAAGACATTAACTATATTCCTAATACTCTCTCCTGATTTTTATCAATTTGTAACCGCACCTAGATTTTGCTTATAGATTTTTCTTTCATTAGAGCTGGTTTTGCCTAGATGATGACATTATGACTCACTTGCTCCCCTCCAATCGTACCCCTCTCAGCCCCGCTCTTATCCTTCTACCTTGGTATGCCTACTCCCTTAATCATGAAGCCTTAGGACCTAAGGTTCCAGCTAGTATCATCCCTTTCAAGAATAAAGCCTCAGGTCTAAGATCATGAAGACAATAAGTTTAGGTTAAACTAAGGATAACATCTTAGCTTTTGGCATGTATCAGCCCCAAGCCCATTGAGGCAGAACAGCCCCACAAGCCATGAGGCCCAGCCAAAGGACCAGACAGGATGGCGCCATGGCTGATTCCTGAATCAGAGGGACAAAATGACCAATTACCTCATCTCCATCCAATCAGTAGCACCCACGACCCCAACTCCCTTAGTTTCCATGACTAGGGGAAAAATCCCTAATCTGGACTCCTGAGACACCCCGGGGGAGCCAGGCCTTTGAGTGATAGCTTGCCTGTGTCTCTGGGACCTATAACTCTCTAAAATAAATCCTTACCTTCTTTGCTGTAAAACCTGTACATATCTGAGTGACAGACACACACAGGCAGATAGATCCCTTTTCCTCTGGTAAAAAAGTCGTCAGTTAAGTCTTGAACTGCTGAAGGATTGTTTACTAACTCAACAATATATACCACCTTCCAATCTCAACTTCATTAAGCAAATTATGGTTTTATGCAATATTTTTAAATATTTAAAATACTAAATAGTGAAAAGTTTGGGGTAGCCAAAATTAAAGCCAAATTTTATAACCAGTAATATAACAACCGACCCTCTTTTATTAAAAAAAACAAACAAACAAACAAAAAACTCAGCACTGTCTCTGTTAAACAGTAAGGAACACATATGAAATTTTTTTAAAGAACTTAAAATGTCACCAATGTCTTAAAATTAAAAATGAGACTATGACATAAAAAGCATGGATAGCTTGGTAGTTCAGAGGGTAGGCCCTGCAGTCAGATTTCCGGGCTAATCCCAGACCTACTGCGTGAGCTGGAGGAACCTGGACAAGTTAAGTCCTCATCTGTATGTGGAGAATAATACCACCACTTCACTCGCAGGGTTGTTCTAAGCATTTTACACATATTAACTCATTTAATCCCCTCCATAGCCATATGGGGTTGGTATTGCTATCATGTTCATTTTCTAGATAATGACACCTGGGAGATTACATAATTTGCCCAAAATGGTGAAGAGTGGCAGATAAACCACTTGGAAATATGCTGCTTTGGCATAGGATTATTTTGACCTGATAAAGCCCCCACAGGAAAGATGTCAGGAGGAAAGAAACTTTCTTATCAGCAGAGATGGAGAGTTGAGGCCAAGAGAACTATACAAACAGACCTCGTTAAAATAACTCGTATATTCCATTAGTCTCCCACGTATTTTAGTTACTTTTCCACAGTGACTCTTTATTCGACCTGGTATATAAGCACTTAGGTTTTGCCACTTCCTCTGGTCTTCATTTTTCTATGAGGGCTCCCACGTACATTTAATAATCTGTGTGCTTTTCTCCTGTTAATCTGTCTTATGTCTATTTAATTTTCTGTACACTAAACTCAAATCCTTTAAATGGCTATTTGCTAACAAAAGAATAATGCTGAGAGGGAAGCAACACTGGCAGCTTTCAAGGAACAGAAGTTGGGGTTGACAGAGCCAGTTCTGACCTGGAAGCCAAAGCACAATTCCTGACACGGTAAGAAAGGCCAGACAAGCAGTAGTGTCCACAGCACCCCACTTCATCCTGGTCAGAAGGCTCCCAGAAAAATTGCCAACCCTTGCCAGACTATGCCCCACTATTTTGCCTCAAGTAGAGGAGAACTGGTCAAAGAGAAGACAACTCTGACCACCCTCGCCACTGCCTGTGCCTCAGGCCACAAGAAGAAAATTCAGAAAAACACAAAGCCCTGCCAGAACTTGACTGTGAAAAAGATGAGATGTTTTATGGTAACATTTAGCTATGAGAAAAACTCTATTTTGGTCTCCCAGAGATTAAGGCCAAGAAACAAAAGAGGGCCAGAGAGGTAAAACCCGTGTCCTTTTTGCAAGAGACTATATCCTAAGGAGAAAGGCTGAAGAGGCAGAGACCACCTACCATACTTCTGAAAGTGGGAGGTCAGAGACATAGAGTGAGCCCTGGATCTGAAAGGGCCTAAGCTGAAAATTCAGGATCACCCTTAAATTCTACCTATGCCAGGGGACCCTACTCTGACGAGGCCAACGTAAAGGAAGAGGTAGGAAACCAGAATCTGGAAAAGAAAACACCTGAGAAACATCGCAGGGAGTAAACAACCTGTGAGTTCATGTAAATCCTCTCAAGAAAGAGCCTGAATTTGGTCCAGGGTGGATTTGCCCCACAAGGGGACACTGGGTTCTGGCTCCTCCTTGCCAGACTGAAAATCTCTTCCTCAGGGAAAGAAGAAAATGTCATTTTTCAGAATTCCTCTTATGAAAAGCATAGTATTGGTTTGGAAGAAATATTTTTTAAAACCACTAAAATCTTAATAGCAGTATTAATTTTATAATAGGAAATAAACTGGGCTTAAACATTGAGGAGACATTATTGAACATTATTTAGATTTAAAAGTGTACTTCCTTCAGTAAATATTTATTGAATGCCAAATTTAACTTCAGATGCTAATTTAAGAAGCAAGGTTTGGTGCTATTTATAAAACAGAACTTGAAATTATCAAGGTTTGTTACAATTAAAAAGGTTGACTAGCACATCAGAGAGCAAAACAATGGGATGATTTTATAAACTGAATTTGAAGGACAGAGCCACACCAACGTTTAAGAAGAGTATGACTTGACGACAATATTCTAAGTGATTGATAAACTTTATTTCTATAGGTTTCATATATATAAATTAATTTAAATAATTTAAAAATCCATCATATAATTTTCAAGTAATTTTTTAAAAGAAAAATAATTTATCTAATTATGATTTTGTTTCTTAAGAAGACTCACCTAAAAGGACAAATCCATCTGCTTCTGTCTCTGGTACTGAGGGCTTTTTCGATTCCGGAGGCTTTCTGAAGAAGTGAAACATTGCTGCTGCTGCAATCTGAAATAGAAACACTATATAATGTCAAATTCAAATGAAACCGTAAAATTCATACTCTTTCTAGTAAAAAGCCAAATATAAAGATTTCACAATAACTACTTTTTAGGAATTCTATTACCAGACTTAAAAACACGAGCCCTCCTCTGTAGGTGTCAGAAGACAAAGCCAAAAATTAGGATGGATGAACTTCCAGTTTAAAATCATGTGTGCCATGAGTCATGCAACTTCTCAATTTCTGAACATGCAGGAAATAACCCAAGAAATCACTACATGTAAAGCTAATATCAACAGATAACACCCGAACCTAGAAGGATCTTGCTGACCATAAATTAGACACTTCATGGAGGAAAGGGGGGGGGAACCTATCATGCCATAAATAGCATAAGCCTCATAAAACTGAGACCGCCTGAAAAAAGAAGGCACCTCAAATGTCCTCTGCAGTTAATTACCTGACTCACTCAAGAACTGTATCCATTGTAAAACTGTAGCCAGCTTTAAATTCCCATCAGTGCTAATCTTAGTGTTGATGAGATTATTGTGTGCTGCCCCCAAACCACATACACACACACACACACACACACACACACACACACACACACGCACACACACACACACACCCCTCTTATACCTTCTCCCACCTGTGTACATTCAGGCAAGGCAACAACTCCTAACAAAAAGCTGGGAAGAAGCTGAAGGGAACTTGCCAGGACACACTGCATTCCAAGGACAGTTCGTATAAGCAAAGCAATGTAAGAGACAGCGAAGAAAGGAAAAATCCTGGTAGCAGCAAGTGCTCCACATTTTTGTTTTCAGATATTCCACCCAAACCAGAAAACCAAGCAGGGAGGGTAAGTAAAGATTTTATCTGAGAAAAAGCCTTCTAGAAACTGAACATTGAACTGAGACTTGTGTAGGTCAACCTGCCCTGAGCAGTACGTCCAAGTGGATGATAAAGGAGCCCATATGTTTTGTTCATAGAAAACATATCTGGCAGATTTACTTTTTAAAGGAATGTGAAATGGAGAAGAAAAACACAAGCCACGTGAAAAAGAAAATATTCCAGTAAAGGAAAGGAACAGCCTCTGAAATCCTCAAAGAGCTTAATGGATATAGTGATAGATCCAAAAGAAAAGTCTGAGAATAATCTGGCACCCTTGATAGAGTACAAGAGACATAGCCTCTAAGAAAAACGAAATTAAAAAAGCAAAGGAAAAGATGGAAAGACAATGAGATGAAAAAAATAACTGAATACGATAAAAAGAAACCCATTCAAGAAAGAAATATCAGAAAAGAATTGGTTGGTTTATAAGCAGGAATGTAAGAAAATAGAGTTCAAGTTCAAAGACTAAATGACTGGAAGAGGCAACTAACTTCTTAACCTCAAAGAGTTAAAAATAAAACAACGAAGAAGGCCTCTGAAGGAACAAAAGCTGATTAAAACTCAACCTCAGGTAAGGATCAAATCAAGGGAATAGTCACCACACTTAATATTAAAACCTCAGTGCTGATTAATGTGGCGCTCAGTAAATTTTTTCACTTAAAATAAAATGGTTCAGGAAAAAGAGACAAAGCGAGTAGGTCTCCAACTGAAGCGTGGGAAGGGGCACAGGTAGGGGTGAAAAAAATGAGAAATATAGCAAATCTAAAAGTTATTTATATCTAGCCAAAATTGTAGATCTGGCTATTGATACTTGAATCTGACTAGAATTAGGTAAGAAGTCAACAAAATTTTTGACTAGAATTAGGTAAGAAGTCAACAAAATAACTACCAGTTTGGATTAAAAGAGGACTACAAATATTGATATTTGAAACAACCCTACAGACACGAAGCTGCCAGAGAAAAGTGCATAAAAGGCCTGTTGCCAGTGTCCACTTCGATGGTAGCCAAGGAAGTTACTGGAAAAGGAAAGAGTGGAGAGTGGAGCCAATGGGCATGGAGAACAATGGACTGGGCAGCCTCTTCTAGAAAGCAAGATCTGGGCATAATTAATGAACATTCTCCAACCTAAGGTGGGGATCCCCCAAAACGCCTGCTCACTCAGTGGGATTTCAGAATTGCTACCACTCTGTGACTGATATTTATCTCCCATTCCTCCCCTTTCTGAATGGGAGTGGTTTTGTCAGTTATCTTTCCCAGTTCCACAAGGATGGGAGGGGACAAAAGGCACAGACTACTGGTCTTTTTAGTTTATGAAGTCTCCAGACCAAGAGGTAAACACATCTGCACCTGATGAAGAGATACTGAGGTTTGAATGTGGTGCTATGGCTGAATGGGGCAATTTGGGTCATTGCCGTTGGGGAGGGCTGAGTCATTTTGCCTCCAGCAGGGAGAAAGAGCTGAGTATTTGGTGATCACGGAATCATGAGGGCTGATCACTGGTTCTGTCTTATGGAGACATATCAGGACTGTAACTGTCTACCATCCTTGAGGGAGGTGTGGCCATGTGGCTTGCTTAGTTCACTGCATCACATGCCATTAGAGTTCTATAAACAAGAAGATTTGTGGACACAGAGAAAGAGAGGCCCTTTAAAAAGTGTCTCCTGTTCTAACATGTAAAGAAAAGCCTTTCAACAGAAGGACTCAGATTTCCAAAACCTTTTCATGTCCAGCCACTAAACAGAAATGGAACAAACATGGAAATCAAAGTGGTTCTGAAATATCATTTTCGAACCCCCAAATTTTAGATATGTTGTCCTGAGAGCCAAACCAAACTTAGTTGTAATGCAAGAATATCTTTTAATGCAAGTATTTTGCACCGAATTTATAACTCAAGTAACTAAGTGAGGCATTTAGGTTTCTCATGACCTGAAACATAAACCTTAAATAATTTACAGCCTGCAGCAGTTTGTTGATAGAATGAGTTACTGGCAATATATATTATAGTCCGTCAGTTTAGAACATCACAAAATTCCAGATACATTTAGAACAGGAGGAATAATTTAGGCTCCAAGAGTCAAAAACTTCCAGGCATGGAAGACACAGGTCAGGAATAAGAGAAAGGCAGCAGAGATAGTATGGAAGAACTTGGAATAAGAGCGAGGACGACTTTACTACAAATATCCACTGGAAACAGCTCTAAATTTGTTACAAAAGTACCAGCCGCCCTGCCTCCCAGCATTCAGCCAACCCCACCACCACCTTAACTCCTTCCTCTACATGGTCCCCCTTGATATGTTTTCCCATGGTGCCAATTTTATAAGTCTCAGGATGCACTTGTATGATCAATCCTGCTGTTGACATTAATGATTCATTCCACTAGGTACCTCAAGTCAGCCTAACCATGGATCTTTATAGTAATTGCTCCATACATGAAAAATCTATGTCCTGAGACACTAAAATCTATAATCAAATTATCATTATCTCATGACATTTTTTTCAGATCACTGAAAAACACACACAAGTGGTAGGAAAATTTATCCTGGCAGGACTGGCAAATACCATTCTAAGATCTCTGCTCTATGAGCGATTTCTCACAGTGAGAAGTATGGTTAGGTCACCACTCCAGCAGCCAGATTTAGTTATCCTGCCTAAGACTGGAAACCGGGAAGGAAAAGGGAAATGACTACACTGTGTCAGGCACTGTATCAAAATGCTGTATATCCTCTATCTCCAATGATTTATAATCCCCTCCACCAGGCACACATAATTATTCACAATGTGTTAAGTGAAAGAATTAAAGTATA
>NW_011888785.1:10901393-10992126 GCF_000151845.1 Pteropus vampyrus
AAGATATGAACAGACATTTCACCAAAGATGATAAGTGAATGGCAAAAACACACACACACACACACACACACACACACACAAAAGGATGTTCAACATCATTAGTCAATAGGCAAATGCTAATTAAAATCTAAGTAAGATACTACTACATATCTATTAAAATATTTAAAATTAAAAAGGCTCACCATGCAAAGTCATGGCAAAAATGTAGAGCAACTGGAACTCTAGTACACGGTGTTAAGTGTGTAACATAGGACAACCACTCTGGATAAGAGTGGCAGTTTCTTTAAAACGTAAAACATACACCTACCATGTGACCCAGACTTTCTCCTTCTAGGTATTTACCGAAGGAAAATGAAAGCACATGTCCATACTTGTACACAAATGTTATACAGCTTTTTTTGTAATAGCCCCAAACTGGAAACAAGCCAAATGTCCAACAACAGATAAATGGATAAACAAACTGTGGCATATCCATAAGACTATTCAGCAAGAAAAAGGAATGAAGTCCTAAAATATGCTGCGACATGCATAAATATCAACAAAATTAGGCTGAGTGAAAAAAGCCAGACTAAAAAGAGTTTATACTTTATGATTCCATTTATACGAACTTCTAGAAAATGCAAACTAATGTACAGTGACAGAAAGCAGATCAGTGGTTGCCTGGGGAATGGGGAGGTGCAAAGAGGGAGGAGAGGAGACAGGGAATACCAAGGAGCTCAAGCGAGCTTGTGGGGATGATGGATGCATTCGTTATCTTGATTGTGGTGATGGTTTCGGGGTATAAACATGTCAAAACTCATCAAATTGAGCACTTTCAACATGTGCGAGTTATTGTATGTTGATAACACCTCAATAAAGCTGTACTTAAAATTCATTAACACAGTATTCTAGATGTTGTATAAGTGTTTTAGTTCACGATTATTCGGAAAATTGTCTCAACTCTTAAACCACTTTGTGTTACAGATACAGTCTTTGTATTAAAAACAAAATGCTTCTTTTCTCTAAGCGTTCACACAAAACTGAAAAATGAAAGGACAGTGCCTTCAGATTTAATGGTATACACAGGCTGCATACAGGAGGATGAGCCTGACTGCTAGGCAGAGCAGATCCCATTGCTCTGAAGGAGAGGAGGGTAGGGAGAATAACAGTTATTTTTTTGTCCTATTCTTCTAAGGCTAACTATTTAAGTAATATTACCCATGACGAAAGGATTAAAGGATTAAGGCAACCTGGTTTTCTAAACTTGATTATCTTCTTTCAATTTCAAAGACTACTAGGTAATGTAAATATATCAAATACACTGAAATTTCTATGTGTGATTGATAAACAGCAGCCACTTAGTTACAGTGATATATATATATGTATGTATATATGTATATATATACACACACACATTTTTTTCTTCATATTTGTGCCCAACTCCAATAAATATGTAAATTTCATACTGCTGAAAAATTAAAATCCTGAACAATGTTTTAATCTTCCTTCTCTTCTAAAGGTAGAGAAAAATTATTGAATGGGCTGAAAATTCAAAATATTAGAATATCCAGTGTGACACACCAGGATTTGTTTAACATTACTATGTACTCTAGGATCTTGGGGAAAGGAGTGTTTCAGAGAGATTAAAATTTTAAATAATATGTTGGAGAGGTTGATTTAAAGTATAGAGTCAAATTAGAAAGCAGCAAAAACGGAGAGGATTAAGATGGGAGAAGTTTGATTGAAAAAGAAGGAATGTATAGAAATATGGACTTTGTGATGCTCAACTCTACAAAATCCTGAGGAAAGAATAAAAGATGACTGAAGTTTCAAGCCTGAGGGACTGAAGAAAGTGATATTATAAATAAGAAAAGGAATGGGAAGCTTATTTCAAGAGAAGAAAAAATAATGAATTCCATTATGGATGAGATAGATGTAGGGAAACAGTGACTGGTCCAGATGGAAATATGTAAAACACGGTTGGAAAAATAAAACTCAGTGCTCCAGTGAAAGGAATAAGTCGGAATTCAGGAACTGTTAGCATTTGAGTAATAGCTGGAATCACGAACGGCAATAGTATTTCAAATAGAAAATACAAAAGTTCAGGGATTGAGATCATTATCTCTAAAGTCTCAAATTATACTATGAAAATACATCCCTTTAAATATCACCAAAATGATGTGTATACTCCCATTTCTTCAAAATTTTCAAAAACATTATACTTGGCTATCACATCAGGACTAAAATTTTAACTCGACTATATTGTTTCACATTTCAAAACTGCAGAAACTGACCTCTGCTGCAGAACCCAAGTATGGTAAATTAGATGCCAGGCAGGTAACTGAGTGAAACCCGCCTAGCCTGAGACAGCAGGGAAGCAGAGTGCAGGCCTTGTCTAAAGGATCCTTTAGGGAAGGAGAGAGATGCCCAGGGAGCCGAGAGGGGGAGCCCTTACCCAAAATAAGGCTTGTGAAGTCTTAATTCTGGAACCAGTGAAAGCGCTTTTGAAGGTGTTGAGCTAGGAAAGCCTGAAATCATATTCTCACTTGCTATGCTCATGGTAAAACAACAAAAACAAAAAATAGGGTGAGGCTGAAGCCATGGTTGGGGCATCTCTCCCCCATGAAGATGATCCCAAAGCATCGAAGAACTTTTGTGAAATGTAGCTCGGAGGTCTAAAGTTGCCTGTGTCAGGTCTCTTCCCTTCAATGTCTGTGTGTAGGATGACATGGGCCTTGGACTCAGAACTGCTGCTGTCACTGTCACCCAATCCTCTCGGAGAACTAATCTTTTAGTTGAAGTACTTGTTTATACTATTTTATCCTTTCTAGTAGTTCTTCTAACTGATTTGCTAATTAAACTAGCAGGCTTCCTGATCATAAAAGTAATTTCTATTTTGTGTGTGTGAGCGAATAAGTTTGTATATTGTTTGTATAAAACTATGGAAAAATACACACCAAGCCTAATAGTTGTTACTGTTACCAGGATTCACAACTGGTTTATATTTATTCATTTTAAAGCTCTTTTGTAGTATTTGCTTTTTTCCTAAGCTAAATATCATATATTTTACAATAAAAAAAATAAAGATTTTTTAATTAAAAAAAAAAAAACAGAAGGCACTTTTGGCAGCTCTAACAACTGTCCCATGAAGAATGTGGGCCCAATGTCACTGAGTTTGATTTTTCAAGACAAACTAGAAACCTAGCCATTACGTAAAAATCTTTTTCAGATGACAGCAACAAATTCCAAATGTTTAAAAATACTCTGCAGACTGACCAAATCCTCTACAAACTGGATTTGGCTTTCAGGTGGCAAAATTTTAGACCTAGGATAAGAATGTGTTTAATAGCTTAAATCTTATCAGTATAAGGAAAAATTGTGAAAGACTTTGGAATTTAGTGGATATTCTGACTAGCTCACGCATCCGGGTTAGCTCCACCTTTGTCTTTGACCAGGTTATGTCATAACTCCGTAGGAGATAATAAGTGGAAAATTGACAGTGCTGCAATTAATCCTTGTCCACCGAAATGTATCTGGTAGAATGCATTAATTACTGTCCTGGGACAGTGACCAGTTTGGCATCCATTTATAAATTCGACATTCCCTCATTTGACTATAAATAATACTTTGGGTGATACTATGAGTTCTCTTTTGAACCAGTTGTAACATCTTACTAGTTCCTTCCTTAATTCATGAGTAAAGTCTTTGACAGATTTGATATTTGTATGTGGTTTTATCCTCTTTTAAAATTTATCCATTAACTTTAGACTACCAATCAGGGTTACTCAAAAGATTCTATTTTTCCATCCCACCTAGGTTTTTTTTCTTGGAAGGTTTGTGATATTGGTGTGATGGGGCAAAGCCTCAGAGACCTGGGAGAATAAGCACGAGGGGACAGGGAAAGGCATTATACTGATGTTGCAGATGAGCTCCACAGAACATATATTTTATTTCCATCTCTCTTAATTTATGCTCAGATGACCCCCTTCCCCGCAAAAGAAAAAAAAGTGCCCGTGAAAAAAATAAACAAAGGACTGAATCTTAGATCTATAACTGCTTTTCAATCTGTAGGTCCCAACTCTTTAGCAGAAGTAAACTCAATTTAGTGGGTCATGACCAGATTTTTTAATAGAATGAAATGGGCGGGGGTAGGGACAGGAAGGGAAGCAAAAGATTATCAGGGAGCATCATATATGACAAGTAATGTTTCATAAACTTTGTTTTTGGGTACATGTGCTAGGTCATGATAAACAATATATTTCTTAGTTTGGGTTGCAGGCAAAAAGGTTTCAAAGCCATTAATTGTACTTTGGTGCTCACATACTCCCTAAAATAATTTTGAAATATTATACACCCTCTTGCCCTTTTTAAGCTGATATCTCAAATTTTCCACTAAAATTTATAAAAGGTGTATATCTAACATATTATAAATATATGTTGAAAGAAAACTGTTATATCATTCTTTTACATTTATTCAGTGGAATCTAACCACTATAACATTTTCATATCCACCCTCAACCATTTGAAAAAATATATGAACAAGTTCTTTTCTAACAGTCAGAAATTTTACATCGTTCTTTTTTCTCCTTGAACTCTTACTCTGTTCCATTTCCACTGGTCTGGGGTAGCTCAGAGATGCTCTTACAACACACCAGTGTAGCTTTTCCTACAAACCCAGATGAATACAAAGTGGTGGTGGCATTTTTAAGAGAGCCTGTTCTCTAATTTAACACTCCTAACCCTTCAGTTCTCACCTAACCGGAAAGCAACATAATGCACATGTATAACAGCCATTAAAAATTGAACTTACGTGATTTAATAAAACTCATTTCCCTAAAATGACTATACAGTTGCTTTTAGCAAATTGAGAAATTAAATACATATTATTTCTAACCAAAACAGAACATCTAAAATGCTTAGAAAGTCAGAAGGCATCCAGCTAAGTTTATGATTATAAAGCATCAGGCAAGGGAGGATTGCGGAAGAGTGCAAAGGAGTTCCCGAGACCTTCGCAGTGTAGATCTCAACAAGGGCCATGCTGAGATTTTTTTTCTTGATTTTACATAGTTAAAAATCCTTTCCTATTTTACTTCATGTGAAATTAAAGGCAGGAAAAGCTTTTCAGAAATAGGACACATAGGATTCAAACATGAAACTCTTAAAGACAATATAGGAAATCCTAGGTTAAAGAATATTGGGGGGGGCGGGGCGTGGTTCTAGTTTATCACCACAACCTGATGAATTTTAACTGCTGGCTTTATGTGCCATGGAAAGTAGCACAGAGGCTTCATTTTATAATCTCAACTGGGAGCTATTCATCACTAGTGTGTAAGATCTAGATTTCCATCATTCAATCGTCTCACTAAGGTAAAAGAGACCTGAGAAAATTTTACTCTCCTCCATTACTCTGTAAATAAATATGACCCACAAAGTCTCTATTAGAATCATCAGGGAAGTTGCGTGTAGTTTTGTTGTTGTTGCTGATGTTGTTGGATTTGGGGATTTTTGTTGGTTTGTTTTCTTTTTAATTAACTACTCTATTACTTTCAGAATCAAGAATGACAGCCTGGCAGTGATAAGAACTGACTTCTTTTTTCCTCTACTGTCCCTTATTCATAAAAAGAAAAACAGAACAGTGTATAGTAAAGTCTCCTCCGATTCTACTAATAGGGGTAGTGGGAATCTCTCATCACATTAGACCCGGTTTCACAGTCTCTTCATTCTTAGCATTTGGGTCCAGGTAATCCTTTGTTGTAACCTACTCCTCTGTGGATGGGTGTGATAGCCTAGTATATGATGCACTAGTCAGAAGACACCTTAACTTCAACAGATTTTATTTTAAAAAATTCCTTCTTTTTAATGCAGTACATGTAAAAAAACATAGTTTTTTTTTTCTAAATAGTGTGGGGAGATATGGAAATTTAGAAGATAAAGTTGCTGCTTTCTGGGAGCTTATAAACAAACTGTACTTATAATTTATATCATTTGGGTTTTATTCACTGACCAAAAATTTATAGAGACTTTCGTGTTATCCTGACTCTTCTGAATTAATGATATAATGATATATTTTTTGTTTTAAAGAAGTTACATAATTCTACATAATTGTTACCCCCCAAAATTTGGTTTTTACGTAATAACACTGAACCTATCAATATAATACTAATTTCTACGCTCTACATTCAATGTTGCAACTCTGAAATGAAAAAAAATGACTCCTGACAATTCTAACAAAAAGTGTCTCTTCACATAAAACAAATAAGTAAACACACTTAAATAATGTCCAAAGGGAGAAGGAAGACATCCGGTGTAAGGTCACACCTCTTTACAATTCTCTATAGCACAGGAAAACCTAGAATGAATAAAGAAAAAAATAAAATGTTATTCAGTGTGGGTGTTTAAAATTGCTCTGTTTGCTCACTTAAATTCATTTAACACAACGGGAACCATCACATTCAACTTCCAAAAAGACTCACTTCCAAAACTGCCCACTAAAAATCTGCATCATTGACTTTCAATACAACCTAACTGCAACATCACAAATTTTTACTTCCTCCCCAAATAAAAACAAACTAAATTTTTTATTCATTTATTCATTTGTTCACTTTTAATTGAGTCAATCAACATGTTGTGAAGGCTAAATACTGGTCAGGCCCAGTGCTAGGCCCTAGAGAAATAGAATCAGACAAGGCACTTTCTCCAATTCGGGGAACAACGCCTCCACCACTGCCACTTGCTGCCTCTAGGCCTGCTTCTCTACCACCTCCCAGTGCTGTGGGCAGAGATCACGGTGATGAGTCCTATACTAAACCAGCACCAGCCATGCAAGTGGCTAACATGTTGCTCACAGTGCAGTCAAAAAGTATTGCTATCTGTCTGAAAACTTGCTTTAGACTCCTGAGTAAACACAAAAGCTGACTGTTTACTTCCTCCCAATTTTTCATAAAAATGCATATAAAAATACACAAGACAAAAACTGGCACTAACTCTGTAAACCATATGCCAAAGTCTGAGTCAACTTCCCATGAACTGTACAATCAATGGAGATAGATCAAAAAGTACAGCTAAGAGTTCATTATTTTATGCTGCCACATGCTGCATCTTCTATCCAAGGAATAAATGAATAAATAAACAAATAAACAAGCAAACTATAATAGGACAGGAAAAGCATTTCATCCATTCCCATTTACTAAACTTAATTCTAAAATACAAGAGCTGTATCTACCAGAAAAAAAAATAGGCTGCCAGATATCCACTTCATGGAAACTCATTCCAAAGTCTGGCAGAATTAGATTCCCTCTCCTGCCCCTCCCACCCCCACCCCCACCTCCAGGAGATCTTCCACCTCCATTCAGAAACTATAGCTTTTGGCCTGGGCAAGCAACAGGGAGGACTAATGTGAATGGTTTGTAACAGGCCAACAAAGACTTTGTTAAACAGGGTCCTAGACAGAAAAAAATTCCATGAACAGAGCACAATAAGGAGGTCTTCATGTTTGAAGAACTACAAACAGCTCCTCATTTCTAACTCATCCAGAGACCTCAATAGTCTGAGCCACTCAGTCTCAGACCAGCAGACCCACACATAGGAGTTCTGGTTCGCCAGTGGGAATTGAACAAGCTCAAGAACATGTGCGTCCACGTCTTCCAGGATTAGACATGGAAACAAGAAGTGGGTAAGGTAATCTCACCTGCCCAGTCTCTCCTTTAATAAGAGATCACCAGACTAAGACCAACATAAAGAAAGGAAAATATGGACCCAAAGACAAACAGGAAGAATATCTCTCTGGTGATAATTTTGCACGAAAAATTGTAGAGAAAACATCTTGATAATACTCGAATGATTATAAGAAAACACAATCTCTTACATGCAGGCTTCTGAGCAGAGCTGGAAAACCCAGGTGGATTGAGGATCTCCACTCTCAGACAAGACCACACACTTCCTTCCTTCTGGGGAAGCACCCTGGGGTTTTCTTCCCCCTTCACTACCTCACTATTCATCATCACTAAGACATCCAACAGATACTTAAGAACAATGTGGTCATGCTAATAGCAGTTATAAGTTACAATTTATTACTTAAGTGCACAGTGTAACAAGGCGCTGTGCTCAGAGCTTTACACGGTCTTAATGCTTACAACAACCATATGAAGCTTTATTATCTCCCATGTTGATGCATAAATTGCAACTGTGAAAAGATAATTTATCCAAAAGTCACTTAAGTGAAAGCATTAGGATTTAATCCAGGCTGTCTATTCCAAAGTCTATGTTCTTCACTCTGTGCCACACTGCCTCAACGTCCAAGCCCGAGTCATCTTCCCGGTCCGTACACGTGTCCCTACTCTATACTCCATCTCAGAAAAAAAGCATGATGGTACAAACAGCCACTAGAGACAATCAAAAGTGATACCTTGATTCTCTCCCTTTCACTTCCAATCCACCAACCACTAAGTCCTACAACTCATGATATCTCATGAAACTTTTGGTTTTTCTCCATTCATACTGCCACTAGTACTTGAGTTCATCTTACCAGAATCTCCAGGATGGATTACTGCAACCGCCTTAGGGTATCTTTGCAACACAGTGGACTCCTAGAAGCCATGTTTGTTCCGAATCCTCCCCAAGTTCCCTTCCACACCATAGCTGTTTGGAAGACATATGGTCAAGTGACTAGAGCTGGCAAATTAGATTCTCCCAAGAGCTGGTCACAAAGCCTGGGACAGCCATATAGATATGAGTAAACAATGAAGTAACAGGTGCTTGGCTGGAGAGAAAATGGTCTTAAAAAAAGACAGAATACAGCTTTGGATTCTGAAGGCTTTCCTGTGCATTCAAGCTTACCCAAAATGGTACTAATCAGTTTCCTTATGACTTAGAAATTTAAGCTGGAAGGTAGAAACAACCCAAATGTACATCAATGGAAGAATGGATACATAAAATGTGGTATAATACATACAATGGAGTATTATGTCATGTTAAAAAGGAATGAAATTCTGATGCATGCTACAACATGGAAAAAACCTTTAAGACATAATACTAAGTGAAATAAGCCAGACACAAAGTGAGAAATAGTGTATAATTCTACTTATGAGGTACATAAAGTAGTCAAATTCATAGACTGTTTAATGGATACAGAGGTTCAGTATGACATGGTGACAAAGTTCTGGAGATGAATAATAATGATAGTGGCATAACATATGAGTGTACCTAACGCCACTGAGCTGTACATTTAAAAATGGTTAAAAAGAGAAATTTTATGTTCTGTATATTTTACCACAATCAAAATAAGGTTTAAGCTGGTTTGAAGTGGTCATGTAACTTGTACCAAAAGCACTTTGATGAGGATATTCCAAGTCATGCTTCATCCAGAACCCAGATGCTTAACCTAAAATGTCAAACTGATCATTTCCCTCCCTATCTAATGCTCTCCTCCAGCATCACTATTAAGCTGCACTCTTTGGTAAGGCATGAGGAAGATATTCCAAGTTCTGGTCTTTACTTAGCTTTACCCTTAATTCTTGCCACTACCCTACCATACATCTTTGCCAGACCTCATTATCTTCAACAACTAACAAAATCCCCACACTGCTTCTCTAAAGGAGCATCTGTGCTACTATTTTAAATATAAATGTCTTTTTTTATGCATGGATAAGCCAACAAGAGAAGACAAGAATTCCATAGAAGCCAGAAAGGTTAAAAACCTTCAAATCCACAAGGATATATGCAAGTACTAGAGCTAACATTTTCCCTGTGGCCACTGCTGATTTCTAATGGCTAAAAGCCTGTGTTTTAATGATCCATATCCCACAGAGAATAAGGACAAAGTCTGGAGCTCTAACATCTTGGTTAGAAGAAAACACAAATTTTCTCTAGAAAAACATACTCTCAGACTAAACGTCAGAGAAATCAACAAAAAAAATTCCAAGAAACATGAATTCAAAATCAAAGCTTACTATACAAATGAAGAAACAAGCTATAATAAGGAATAGTCAGCAAAATCAAAAAACAATACAGATCAGACGCATAAAGACTGGGGATATCAAAACTAGAAAATAAACAGACTTACTTTATATTCTATAACATATGACAAAATAAAGGGAGATCTGAAACTATGACAAAAAATACATCGATAATAACTATTGATTTGTAAAAAAGAACCAAACAGAACTTCTAGAAACAAACTAAAAATAGTATTGAAATTAGACAGAGCAAATGAGTCACAACTGCATAAAGAATTAGTAAACTGGATGACATAAATTATCTAGAATTCAGTACAAAGAATCAAAAACACTGAATTATAAAACAAAAATCAAGAGCACAAGGCCCTTCTTACTTCTCGTTGAAATTCCAGAAGGCGTTAGAGAATAGGAGGTGTTTAGAAAAAATAGACAACCTTCAAAGCCAAAAGCTTTTCTGAAAGATAGGGTTTATTGAGCCATATGCTAGTTGGAAGAGAACCAGGTCCTGGGGCATGCAGTCTAAACCACCAGCAGCCGGGCTAGGTGGAGAAAACAAACATGCCCACCATCCTGGGTTGCAGGGGCTCTTTCAGACAATGGGTTTGGGAAAGAAAGATGTTAAGTTGTTTTGAAATAATGCATAGTGGTGATAAAAGAGGTGTGGAAAAGGTGAGGGAGGGAAAGTTCTGGGAGAGATGAATAGTCCATAAGGAAGAAGTATATGATGCTTCTGGATTGGTTGTGTGCAACAATCTGGAAAGTTCCTGCATAAGCAGTATTCTCAGGTGCTTAGTGGTTGGCTATTCCTTCTAGATGAGAACACAGTCAGGAACATGAGCAGTCTTTTGGTGGTTTTGGCCCTAGGCTGTTAACTAGTTAATCTTTCTCCTCTCTTCCCAGCACCCTGCAGCCTGCTATGATTTAATTTAGGACATCTAAGAATTTTTCTCTTATCAGAGGCAATATTTGAATAGATAATGGTTGAAAATGTCTTAGTACTGATAAAGATAAGAATTATCAGATTCACAATGTACAACATATTCAACAGCAAACTAAGTAAGAGAAATCCAGTAGAATTACAGAACACTGAGGATCAAGCAGATATAGAGACATGAAAAATTACGACGAACCACAATTTAAAAGAAAAGTAAATATTATAAGAATAAAATAATATCAAAGTAGTTTTGGGAGAAATTAACTATCCATTTAGAATTCTATACTACATAAAGATATAAAAGCTACCTTTTGAGAACAAGGCTGAAATAAACATATTCAGAAAAACACAAACCAATAGAGTTTACTACCAAAGATTCTCACTATAAGAACTTCCACAGAAGGTATCTCAAAAAGAAAAGAAATATTACCAGAAAAAAAAAAAATGGTTGAGATGTAAAAATAAATAATAAGTAAAGTCAAAAGAAGTGCTAAACACTGCACTTAATGAGCTTGATCCAACAACTGGAAAATACAATTTTTTTCCCAAGCATACATGAAACATTTACAAAAATTGCCCAAAAAACTTGTACTTGATAAGCCTTAAAGCAAGTCTCATATAATTTCAAAGAAGTAGCATCAGGCCATACCATCTGATAATGCAACTTTGCTAAAAATCAACCACACAACAAAATAACTTTAATAAGCAAAACTATACACTTGGAAACAAAAACAACCCATGATTCCAAGAATAAATATGTTGGAAATGAGAAAATATTTAGAATGTAATGATGATGACTACCTACTTATGAAAACTGTGGGATATGCCTAAAGCAGATACAGGTAACTATAGACATATCTTGGAGATATTGAGAGTGCAATTCCAGACCACTGGAATAAAGCAAGTATCACAAGAAAGCAAGTAATAATCTTTTTGCTGGTGGAAGGTCTTGCCCTCAGTTTGTAAAAAACACAACACCTACGAAGTGCTATAAAGCCAAGTGCAATAAAACATGGTATGCCCGTAAACCAGACCCAGAATGTTTTACAGGTGATATCTACCAAACAATCAACAAACAGATCATTTCAATTTTACACAGAATCCTAGAGAACAGAGGAACCACTCCACAACTCATTTCGTGAGACTAGTATAACCCTGATAATACCAGAATCTGACAAATACTATACAAAAAAGAAAAACCGCACGCCAATCTCATTCATGAACATGGATGCAAAATCCTAAACGAAACAGCAAATCAGATCTGGGAATATATAATAAAAGATAATGTATCACAACTAAGTTGTGTTTCTTCCAAGAATGCAAGTGTGGCTCTATACTGGAAAATATATTAATTTCAATCATCTCAATTAAGAAAAAAACCTATTTGATTAAATTCCATAACCACTCAAATAAAACTCTTCTCAAACTGGGAATAGAAGGGACAGTCCTTCACCTAACAAGTAGAACTGCAAGTTGTGAAGGACTTCCAGGAAGGCTCCTTAAAGGGAGCTGAGTCCCATGAAGGCACACTTTTTTGCCTGCCCACTTCTCCGCTTTCTGAAATGGGGACTAAATGGCTGATGCTCCAGCACCTATTCTGGCCTGTGAGGTGACCTTAAGGATGAAACAAGATACTGAACATAGAGGAAGAGGAGGAGCAAGACAGAATGAATCTGGGTCTGATTTCTCAGGGACTCTACCACACAGTTGCATGCTGAGTTGCCCATCTCTGGATTTCTTTGAAATGTGAAACGAAGTCTATGTGTATTTACGACATTTTTACTTATGTAGTCAAACCCCATCTTAACTGAAACACCATTTCTATTCAAAATGGTACTGGAAGCTCTAACATGGGCAAAGGCAAGAAAAATAAAATATGTAAACACTGTTAAAAAACAAAACTATAATTATTCACATACGAATAGAAAACCCAAATTAATCTTATAGAAAATTACAAGAAATGAGAGTTTACCAGGACAGCCAGAAAAAAAGTCAAATGCATGTCCATATACCAGCAACAATCAGTTAAAAATCTTTAATTTAAAAAAATACCATTTATAATTAGCAACAAAAACAAGGCACCTAGGAATAAATCTAATCTAAAAGTCAAAACTTTAATGTAGAAAATTATGAATCATTTGGAAAGATTTTAAGAGGACCAGAATAGCTCAAGAATAGTACGAGTGGTTGAGATGTTACCCGAGCAATTGTGATCAAATCCCAACACAGTTTTTCGTGGAATTTGACAAGCTAAATTTTATATGGAGAAGTAAAGAGCCAGGAATAACTATGACATTACCGAAGAACACAGTGAAGTATAAGGACTTGCCCCCAGATATCAAAAGTTATAAGGCCACAGTATTCAACGAAGTGGGTGCTAGAGCAGAGACAGAAAAATGGACTAATGGAACAGAACTGAGAGTCTAAGAACAGACCCACACATATACATTAACTTAAAGTCAGTGGCAAATGATGAAATAATCAATAAATGAGGCTGAGACCATTGCAATAAAAATGAAACAAAGAAATTGGATACCTACCTGACAACATACATAAAAACTCAATTCTAAATGATGGAATATTTTTTAAATATGATAAACAAAACTATTTTAAAAAATTTTAATATAGAGTATCTTTAAGAGTTTGATAAAAAAATTCTTAAATATTTTTTAAATTGACTTTTCAAATATATTAAACTTAAGGGGAAAATATTTAAACTATATTAAAAGTAGCTCTTCCCAATGAAAGAAAAAAAGGAAAGATGAGAAGAAAAAATAGAAAAATAGGTCCCAAACTGAAAAATGCAGCATGACTATCCACACTAATACCAAATGTTCTCAAAAATCAGTAAAAAAAAACAACAAAAAATGGTAAACACGAATAGCCAATAAATATTTGAAAAGTTGTTCAACTTTATTAGTAATCACAGAAAGCGAATTAAGACCACAAAAAACTATTTCACATCCATCAGATTAGGGAGAAAAAAACTATTAAGAGTTGCCAAAAACATGCATCAACTGGAACTCTCTTACACTCCTGATTAGAGAATAAATTGGTACCAGTACTTGGGGGGAAATCTGGTTTTACTAGTAAACTGAAGATGTACATCCTATATTCCAGCAATTCTACTGATACACCTTTGCACATTTGCACCAACAAATAGGTACAAAAATGTCATAGAAGCCCTGTACACAATACAAAAGAACTGCAAAAATCAAAATGCCAGTAACAGGGATATAACATAGTAAAAAGAATGAGCTCCACCTACATGTGTCAACATGGATTAATCTCGAAAACAAAATAAACAAGTCAGAGATATATATGGTACGATTCCATTTATATAAAGGTCAAATTGGCAAAATTGAACAACATACCATTTAGGAATGCCTACATGTGTAATTAAACTATATAGAAAAGCTTAGGATGCTTAACACAAATTTCAAAAGTTTATTTCTGGCTGGTAGGGAAGACTTAATTAAAGAAATACAAACTACTAACAGGTAAAGTTCCATTCCTTAAAATGAATGAGAGGGCCACATGGGTTCATTTAATCTCTGTGAAGAGTACTGTATACATATAAACTATATATACTCTTCTCTGTGCACTACATGTTATGTAATAAAATTTAGGTGACTCAAAAAATATCCAAAAAGCTGTTTTAAATGATCTTCTTGCTCATCTCCCTGTTTTAAAAAAAAAAAAAATCTGTTGATACATAAAAGTGGTCTTTTAACTGTAATAAAACAATGGTATCAGCATCTGGTACTTTCAGGATTGCTCTCTAAAAAACTGCTATTAAAGATATTCATACATACCCTTCCCTATATAATGTACATCAATTTGTTTACCAAAGCGACACTAAAGTGCAAAATCCTGTACAGGCTTTGCCCAGAAACATAACATAGACTGTATAGACTTGCCCCAATACATCCACTACTTTTTTATACGCCAACTAACATGCACCCTGCATCTGTTAATGAAGTCCTTTAAGACAGCAACATTGTAACAAATTTGTTAAATGCTAAGTAAACACTGAGGGAGACTATCATTTAATTATGGTGCATGGATTTCCATCTTAAATTGCCACGTGAAATCTCAAAAGATCTTATTTGCTTAAGGCAGAGGTACCTGAATTTGAACAGTGACAACTAGGTGACTTTAGACAAACTTATTTCAATATAATAATATCCCAATAAAACGTATTTTCCAGTTTCTGCAGCACCACTAGCAGGTATTTTTATGAGCACTCATTCTGGCAGCTAAAACCCCAAACATCAAGAGCCACATGAGCCAGTGACAGATATGAGAACCCTCCCCCCAATTTCCTGAAACAGGTTATCTTCCACAACTCCAGATCTCCCCTCCAGAGTCCTGGGTGCGGAGGACAATGGGAGAAAGATCGCTAGGGAGTTACAAGGAGTCCGTGAATCATATGGACAAAAGTTATTTGGGACCTTGCAAAACATTAAGTTATCTAACTCCCTCATTTTGCAAATGGAGAAATTGTGTCTCAGGGAGAAGCGCACCTGCTCAGGATCTAACAGCAATTTAAATTCGTCCCTTATCCTAACCCTGTGGTCCTTTCCCCCACCCAATCTCAAATGCTTCAATGTGTTGCTAACACAAAGGAGGTAATAAAACCCGCATCTCCGCAGTGTGGCCAGATTGTCAGGGCTAGAAAGGGTCGCAAAGGTAATCGGGGAGAGTGACGCAGCTTGAGCAGTAAATAAACCCTCTGCCACCGAGCACCAGGAGCCTGACAAAGGCGGTGAAGATCGCTGGCGACCCCACTTCCCGTCTCCATGACAGCGTGTGTCAAAACACACCATCCCTAGATTTCATTCAGCAAGAATCATGCGCTTCCCACGGAGAATCTGGAAGAGGAGGAGGCAGAGAAATGTGAACAGCTGGTGCACAGCACCGGGAAAGCCGCGGCGGGACAGGCACTCTCTCCCGCATCCGTCGGTGGGGAGAAGAGGAAAGAGTAAGGCTGCGGTGCCTCCCGCCAGAAGAGGTACCTGAGCCTGGTGCCGCAGTCCCCCGCCGCATCCGCACTAGAGCCCAACACACCTGCTTCCGGGGTCAAACCGCGGCGGGGAGGCCCGAGACCTAGATAGGGGGCCTCAGGCCCCGCCCAACCCAAGCCCCGCCTCCGCTTTCCACTCCGCAGGAGACCAGGGCAACTTCCGGGACGCCGCGCGTCACTAAGCAGCAGATCCCCACTTCCGGACACATCCCTCCTTTCGCGGTCTCTTTCTCAGACAACGAGATTTCGATCGAGATTTCAGCGCGTTTGATTGGCGGAGCGAAAGCGTGCTGGTCTCCGCCGATTGGTTCCGGGGAAATCCATCGTAGACGTCCGCGGACCGCTCGGTCTCATTTTTTCCGCTTGTTTGCCGCCAGCTGCATATCTTGCTTCGCAATCATGGTGGACGTAATGGATATGCCCAAGTCCCGCGTCAACGCCAGCATGCTACCTCAGTTCATCGACCGGCCGGTCTGCTTCGTAGGGAGGCTGGAAAAGGTGCGCGTACTCACCATCCCGGTTCCCCGGTCTGTAGTTGCGGGGACAGACCCCGTGACCTCCAGGGTGGTAGCCTCACGGTGGGTAACGGAAAGTTGAAGGAGGACAGAAAGCCTGAGAGCATCACTGCGCTCCCACTTGCTTTATTTTGCACAAGGGGACTTTGCACACTTTTTAGCTATTGCAGCCCCATTTTGGCGCGGAATAACAACGTTTTCGAATACTCCGTTCTAAGTTCTAGTGTCCCCCGTTCTGTTTGTGTTTCCATAAAAGAAATTATGAACATGGCCCCCACATTTACCTTCTGATATTTTACATTAGCCGTGCTTAACTGGTAGTCTAATTTTGTTTCCTTCTGCCGTTTTCTCGTTGAAGTTACCTCTCCATAAAACATTCCTTGATTGTTCCTCCCAGATTCCATAGCAATCTTTTATCTTGCCCCACTGCTTGATTGCAGCCCCTTCATTCTACTGGTGAGAAATAGGCCCAAAGCCTCGGAATCAGTGAACCGAGGAAGCTGAGAGAAAACCAGTGTTATATAAAGGCTTAGTAGTTCATTTTGGCCATACATCCTCTTGGTGAAACGGGTGTTTTGTTCCGACTCCACAGGTAGGGAAACTGGATAGGAGTGGATAGGCCACAGCAAGTTACAAAGTTGGCTGCACTCTGCAGCTGTCTGACACTAGAACCGTTCTCTCTTTATTTCATCATGCCCAGTTTTTAAAACATACCTAAGAGGGCTAATGTACTATTTAAATCGTGGGTGCCAGTAGATCTCACTTTTAGGTAATATGGACCCCTTTCATTTTTTCTTAGCATAGCGTTGCCAGATTTAGCAAATAAAAATACAAGACATATTTGTACTATTGTTTATCTGAAGTTGAAATTAAACTAGGCGTAGTTTAACCAGATAAAGTAACACAAGATTATAATTTGAACCAAATAAACTGTTCAAAAACAACTGCTTTGTACGCATCTACTAACTTTGAGTCAGTATGCCCATCTTGTGTCAAACATATTTTTACTTAAATGAGATTTTAAGTTTTGTTATGTGAGATTTTTAAATCCTGTTTCTTTTTTAGATTCATCCCAGTGGAAAAATGTTTATCCTTTCAGATGGAGAAGGAAAAAGTGGAACCATTGAGTTGATGGAACCTGTATGTTTAAGTATTAATTCATGTATATTATACTTAATTCTACATCTTGTTTTGGTTTGTTGCTGATATTTCTGATTCCTGGAGTGGTTGTATAAAGGACCAGCTTATAAAACTTCCCTGGTTCTAAAATTAAATTTTTGTCCTCTTCTTACATTTATGTCTCTTAACATGTCTAACAAAGGATTTTTGGGGCTCTGTGATTTTTTATTACATTCCTTAGATACTGGGTTCTTTTCAATGAGTACTTTTAAACAGATTACTCCTTGTAGAAATTCTAGACATCCTCAGTATCTTTAAATGATTTTGTTTCCACCTTAAACTTTAACCTATCTTTGGACCTATGCTAAAAATAACAGGACTTGTAACATGCTGACCATAAGTGTTCAAACTTTTTTTTTTTAAGTTGCAATTAAATTTCTGCATTGATAAAGTTTTAAATTACTTTGTTACATGAAATCAAAGATTAGTAGACTATACTAATTTTTCAAGTTAATTATCAACTGAAAATGTGATAGTATGAAGTTAACATTTTTTTCTTTGTGTTAGCTTGATGAAGAAATCTCTGGAGTCATGGAAATAGTTGGAAAAGTAACAGCCAAGGCAACCATTATGTGTGCATCTTATGTCCAGTTTAAAGAAGATAACCATCCTTTTGGTAAATAAAGCATTCTAGTTTTATATATTTAGGAGGAAAACAGTTTTATTCTTATCATGTCTTAGGTCTTGAGTCTCAGTCCTGCTATATTTTCGAATTCTATAGAATTTTCTGATCCCAAAGGAAAATGGGAGGACATTTTGGCCTGTTCGTAAGTAGTGCACATATACGTAGGAAACTCAGATTAATTAATATTTGTGGAAAGAGAAATTTTTAAAATAGAACAAAAATGTTCATCTTTTTTGTTTTAATGTCTGGTTTAAAGGCCTCAAATAATGCATAGCACCTGAAACACAACCAGGCAGGAACTGTGCCTGTACAATGGATCGTCTCCTGCACCCCCGTGTCTTTTATTTTTTTTGGAGCCACAGTTAAATAAATATGATCAATGGCTCAATTTTAGAAGATGGATTGTGAAAATAAGTTGACTTCTAAAAGGGAGAGGAAAGAGAAAGAGGTAGAAATCTTTCAGATAATAATTGGTGTTACAACTTTCCACTGTAGATTAAATGTTTGCTAAAATGTGTCTTTCAGATCTTGGACTTTACAATGAAGCTGTGAAAATTATCCATGAGTTCCCTCAGTTTTTTCCTTGGGGAGTTGTACAATATGATTGATCCTGATTGTAGACCAACTGCATTGAAGACTGTTAAGGCCCCTGATATTTGAGGGAGAGATTCTGTTATTTAATTTGTTCTCTTTTACCTAACTTTATTAGATATTCCAGTATGCTATTTTTGATGGAATTGGTATGTTGACAGTTCTCACCTGCATCCTCATAAAGAATCACTTCTCTGGCATATGGTCAGAACAGATGCAAGAGCAATAGTCTGAGTTTAGTTTTCTGTTTTAATAAAAGTTTAAATGGTACATATTATTGGTCGTTTCATTCTTTTTCGTTTAGTCAGGTATTAAAGCTCAAACTTGGAATTTCATAGTTGTAAGGTCAGAACTTAGACCTAGCAAATTAAACCCCAGGCCAACTGTGTTAAGAATTTACTTGCTACCTCATGAACTACACCATGTTATTTCCTTGACACACTATGAAAAAATGATTTTGATTTATTAAAAGAGCAAACAGAATCCTTCATCTTCTATAATTTGCGAGTACTATAGTAGAGACTCAGAACCCACGGAATATAAGGAGGTTTGTTGTAGAAGTAGGTTTACATAGTTATGGAGGCCAAAATGTCCCATGATCTATCACCTACAAGCTGGAGAACCAGGAAAGCTGGTGGAGTAATACAGTTCGAGTCCAAAGGCCTGAGAATCAGGGAGTTGATGATGTAACTCGCAGTCCAAGGTCAAAGACCTGAGAACTGAAGGCCACTGGTATAAATCCCAGAGTACAAAGGCCCAAGAACCAGGAGCTGCAATGTCTAAGGGCAGGAAAAGATGGACATCCAGCTCAAAAGGAGCAAACCCACCCTTGCTCTGCTGTTTTATTATTTGGGCTCCCAAATGGTTGGATGAGGCCCACCTACTTTGGTAAGGGCCATCTTTTTTACTTAGTCTTTTGATTCCAGTGCTATCTCTTCCAGCAATACCATCCTGGAGACCCAGAAATAATGTTTTACCAATTATTTGAGTGTTCTTTAGCCTGTCAACACATAACCATCACAGTACCTCTTTCTCAAGATTTTAAAACTGAGCACTTACTAGTGCAAAATAAGAGATACCAGATTAATAATGCAGTGAAATCATTTGATTCTTTTTCTTCCTTTCAGCTGTCATCTTTAGAATGGAATTCCTGTTTACCTGCACTTCATACCACCACATAACATTGGGGGTGGACAGGTACTGATGTGGCAGCATAGGAGAGAGAGTAATGCTGAATAACTGGTGACCTATATGGCCAGTCAGGTTTTATAAATCCATTTAGATCATAAATTATACTGAAAATACTTTTAAATTGATAACATCTTCAATTTCGACTTTCATCCCAAAATATTCTACAAATTACAGAACATGACCATAGCTAATTATGGTAAAATATTTTATTATAGGAAGTAAAGAGAATGTTGGTGAAATTGAGGGACATCAGCCAGTCCTAATAACGGTGTTGTCTTGAATGGAGTTAGTCCTAAATTGTGTTAATTTCTGAAAATTCAGTGCTATTAAATGTTAAAGATGCCCCTGCTTGAAACCTTCCCTGGAACTACTTACTATGTTTAATAAATTGGATTAAATGAATATGGTATTGCACTTTTCATCAAATGAATCCTTTATACTAATGATTTATAGTGCCATATTTCAAGTTCCAGCCTCACTGCACCATTGCCTCTGGATATACCACCAGCAGTTTAGCTCAAACGAGTGTAATTTGAATGAGTATAGCTGCCCTGCCATCTGTTCCCTGATTTTTTTTGGTAGTTTTATGGCTTTAGTATATTCACAGTTGTACAACCATTGTCACAATCAATTTTAGTACATCGCCCAAAAAAGAAACCCTGTACCATTTACCTACCTATCATGGCCTAATCCTTCCACCACCCCACCCACTCCCTGGCTCCAAGAAACCACTAAACCACTTTCTATCTCTATAGATTTGCTACTCTGAACATTTAATATAAATAGAACCATATGTGGTCTTTTGTGACTTCGCTTAGCATAAATGTTTCAAGGTTCATCTATGTTGTAGCATGTATCAGGGCTTCTTCCTTTTTTATGGCCAAATACTATTCCACTGTATGGATATAGTACATTTTTAACCTATCATTTGGTGGATATTTGAGTGGCTTCTACCATTTGGCTATTATAAATAATATTATGAATATTCATGTATAAGTTTTTGTGTACACGTTTTTATTTCTCTTGGGTATATACCTAGGAGTAGAATAGTAAATATATTTAACTTTTTGAAAAACTGTCAAACTTTTTCAAAATGTCTGTACCATTTTCCATTCCTAGCAGCAGTATTTAAGGATTCTAACTTCTCCACATCCTCACCAATACTTGTTACCATCTGACTTTTTGATTTTGGCATCAGAATGGGCATGAAGTGAGATCTCATTATGGTTTTTATTTGCCCTGTTTCTTTTAAAACTGCCATAAGCCATCCTTATTGCCCAGAAAGCTTGAATCGCAGCAATCCTTTTCACTATTATTGCCACTTATAAGTTCAAGCAACTGTCATCTCTTACTTGAGCTACCGCAACAGCCCTAGCTATAACTGGCCTGCTTGTTTCCAGCTTGTTCCTATGACTCAGCCAACATGGTTGCTTTAAACATCAGTTGTAATCATCATACTATAAATTTTAAAAACCAGAGAAGTTTTCCGAGAAGCTTACTGTGTACAAACCTGGCCAATATTACCTTAATGAAGAAATCCGTTAACACCAGTCTATTTATGAGGAAACGAGACAAATCAAAAATGAGGTACATTCTACAAACTGATCAGTACCCCTCAAAACTGTCAAGCTCATGAAAAACAAAGAAACTCCCAGAGCAAAGAAGACAGGAGACGTGACAACTTGGTATGATGTGGGATCCTGGACTGGCTCCTGGAACAGAATAAGGACATTGATGGAAAATCTGGTGAATGAAGTCTGGAGTAGTTAATAAAACCAATGGTGGTTTCTTAGTTTTAACAAATGTATTCATAACTTTTCTATAAATCTAAAATTACTCCAAAATGAAAAATGTGTTTTTAAAAAGTTAATCTCCAGAGACTCCTGTCTAGATGAGGTCCATATTTCTAATTAGTAGTTGAGGCCTTTCACAGTCACAACATCCACCTCAGTCCCATGTTCTACTCTCCCCTTGAAGCTACCTTCCAACACTGAGCTGACATTCCCAGAACACACTAGACCCTTTAAGATCTGGGTGCCCTTGAACTTGCTGTTTGCTGCGATTGGAGTGTCTGTTTCTGTGCCCAAAGGAAAACGTTCTCTAAGCTTTCCCTAACTTAGACAAGCAGAGTTCATTACTTTGTGTTCTATTTGTTTTTATACCTCTCATCTCGATAACTTTTTTTTTGTTTTTGTTTTTTTCAAATTTAAAAAACAATAGTCAGAAAATAAAGTTCTTATATGTCTCCCCAGAGACGCTGCTATGGATTGCTAAATAGCTTTCCAGAACTTTATATAGATGAACTGTCCATAGGACCTCAATATACTGTTCGGCAACATGCATTTACCTTTTGATATGTTTTGGCTATGAACTACCCATTGTGCCAAATGTTCCCTAATTTATTTAATCAGTCCTCTAATTAATCTTCCCCACTCAGGAGCAGTCCTTAAATGAAGAACCTGTAGTTTAAAAATCTGTCTTGTTATTTCTCGATGCCTAACATAGTGTAACGTGAGTAAATTAGTCCATCCAGCCTGGTTTGAGAAGCCACAGGCCGACAGGAGAGGTAATGAAGGCGTGAACTGTAACAGGTGAAGTGGCAAAAGGCAGGAGGCAAGGAGTTCAGAATATATTCGACGGGGTTCTGTAGGACACAGTGATGATGCCAGGAGCTAAACAGACTAAGAATCAAGGATGAGTCAAAATGTGAGGAGGCAATAAATTCACTGCAATATAAATTTAAGTAGGTGATGGATCCTTCAGTAAAGATGTCCAGAAGGTGGTGGAATAGTAGGACCAGGTAGAGATTTGAGAGACAACCTGCTTAAAATATTTAGAGATATAACAATCCCTTATCTGCAATTTCAAAATCTAAAATGGTTTGAAATCAAAATGTTTTTTTCCTAAATTTGGGGCAAAACTCATTTGGCAACATCCTGATAATTATGAGGCTACTTATAGTTTTCATCCCACTTACTGTAAATATTCATATGCTTCACTGTAGACATAATAATATGTTTGATTAGAAGATAGTACCTTTCTGGGGAGGGTATTACATAACAAACAGTAGCTATACGCTATGACTGTTCTAAAATCCAAAACTTCTGAATTCTGAAGCACATCTGGCCCCAACAGTTTCAAGTAAGGGATTTTGTTCCTAAATCAAAGGATAACACAGAGTGAGAAAACCACAGAACCAGTGAGAGAACCTGGGGTGAACTACACACTTAGGAAACAGCAGTGAGTGACTGACTGAGTCCGGAGAACCCCAAAGGCATCTGAAGGCCTAGTAAGCACTCAGTAAGTGTTTATTCACTGAAAGACTACCATGAAAGGCAAGGAAGGAGAGGTTCAAAGAGTAATCGATAACGCTGAAAGCTCAAAGGACAACTGAAGATAAAACACTGACATTACTAACATATATCACACATTTCTAAAACAGATTAGGCTACAAAAATGAAAAAGGAAACATCAAAAAAGATGACGACTATAAACACACTCAATAGGAAATATAATTAGGCATTAAATTTAGCTTCATGTGTTCCCGGGAATTAGGAAAAGAAGGAACAATAGGCTACAGAATTTTAATAACCTTAAATTCATTAGGAAAATAGAATTTTTCCTAATATTAAATTCTAAAAGCAATATCACAGAGTCTAATGTGAAGGATGAAGAACTACCAAATGGTTCTCTTCGGTAGTAATTTTATAGATGTTCTTTGAACAATCATTTTAATTTTCATCTGACAAAGACAAAATTAAAATAACTCTGGACATATCTCTTCATAGGGTGAGTTAAATGCTTTGAGTGATATACTATTACTATTACTAAATTTATCAAATTTTGAGATGTCGATTTAGTATGTATTGTCACTCAACAAACATTCTGTGTCAAATCCTGGGCAAATTATTAGGGATACATATGAACAAAGTCCCTGTCCTCTAAAATATCAATATATGATAGTTTGGCATAATCTCTAAAGATGTCTTGACTCGGATTTATTTAATATTTAATTGGTCTAAAGTTTCAAAGAAATCTACCATGATTAAGAGAAACCAAATTCTGTAGGTTCTATTTAGTGAAACTTCAATTTGGTTCCCTTATTTAATTCGCAATGGAATTTAATTCTGAGCTGTTGCTGAAAGAAAATTAATAATCCTGGTACCACAGGTTATTTTTCCTGAAAAGGTGATGCTAAATCTAGAATGCTAATAAAGCATATGTTTTAAGTTAATTTCTAATTGCAGTGTTAGAAATTTGCAAATTTGTTTGAGGTAAGCCACTTATGTTCTTTATGACCCCATATGACCTACAGCATAGGGTTTTGAGATGGCTAATTAAGACCAGAGGTGTAGACTATGAACAGTTTATAGTGTAATATATTCACCGTGACTGCAAGGATTAAATTTGTCATTAGCATGCCATTGTTTCTTCTTTATATATTATAAAATGTCAGAAGCAGGGCACTACGTTCTATAGTATTTCCTCATATATTTTTTTAAAGATTTGGACTGAAATATAGAGGCTTTCATATATGAAAAAATATTTTTCAACATGATTATTTCTGTAGGTAAAGAATTATCTCTGTGGATTCTATATAATGTAGTATTTATGACAACTGAGAAAATTTTCAAAGTTCTCAAAAAACAGTGAGTGTCATAAATTGGAAGAAAGAAAAATATGTGAGCAGTATAATAGTTTAGGGTAATGCCATAGATGACACTGTAATTTAATTAGTCCCCCTTTTTAAAAGTCTATTTTTCACAGGAATTTGAAATATTATCCAAGAAAGTAAGCCAATTATTTTGGCCATTAAAAATCTCTCACCATAAAATGTTATGTTAAGGTAATTTAAAGTAATTTAAGGTAATTAAAAGTTTATTTAATAATAACAGGTTTAAAGTGATTTCATTAAAAGATCTTGGTATCATATCACCCTGAATCTTGAAGATAATGAGCATAGAGATATTTTTCTACCGAATAATTATTAATTAAAAAGATAGATAATTTAATATTATTTTACCTTAGTTTTCACTTAGGAAATAAATATTTAGATCTTAATAATTCAACTCTACTTAATACACAATGATCATTTAAAGCCAAACTGCATCAAATAAACAGCATAATGCTATAGAAAATCAGAAACAATGCCACATTTTCACTTAAACTTTAAAATTTTCTTTAGCTTTTGAAAAGCTTTAAGTATTATGAAAACATTGAGCTTGATGAGAAAAAAACATTTCTTTTTAAGAGATGCATCTATTCTTTTAAGTGATCAGGATCCCATTGAGTCAATTATTTCTTCCATATGGCTCAAAAATGTTATGCCTTAGTTGATCATGTATTTGACCTTTTATGAGATGCAGACAGTGGATCAGGGGCTGCGTCATTTTGGAAACTCTTCAAAAATGACTAAATTCTTTCCAGATGAACATACTGTGGACCAAGGAGGAGCTAGGAATTAGAAATTATTGCCTCCAAATCAAGGATATTTGTAGACTTCTTTTTCTTTTGGAACCTGTTGACCTAGAGGAATTGACCTGCTCGACAATTTTCTTTACTCTCAGCAGTATGATTAAGTCATGAGAACAACTAAGGATAACATATATTTATTTATTTATACTCCACTTGTTTCAAAAAAAATTTTTAAGACAGCTGTAAAGCCTTCTATCCCGTTCCCTGTTTTCTTATCATAAATTCATACAATGTGACTTTTCCAAATGTAAACTTGAGTCATCAGTGGAGATAGAATGAGACAGTCAATTAATTACTGTCATTTGTCACAGGAAAATTAATCTGCTAAAACTGGCACTAATATCTTGCTTTATTCCTTCTTAAGGAAAACTTTCAAATAACATTTCAAGATGAATAAAACATGTTCTATGTTGCTTTTCTTTCTTTATCTTCTATTTTATAACCTAAACCTATTCGAGTTACAAATTTAAGAACATATTTTAAGCAATAGAGGGAAAATACATTTTTAGTACATCAGAACTCAAAAACTAAACCTAAGATAATGTACACAAAAATAATGCTCCCTGTTTATTCTGTGATTCAAGGTTGATTCTTTCAGTACTTATTTAAAGGAAAAATAGGCCAAAAAAAAAGGCCAAAGAAATATCTGTAAATTTTGTCTACAATAATTGGTAAATGATACCAGTTACATATACATCTATGATTCCCTAATCAAAGCTGGAAAAAATTGTAAGGCACCATATGCCTCTAGGTATGACTCCCTAAACCGTCTGGAATACATGACATTTGGCTTCTACGATCTAGAAAATAGGATCTAGAGATAAGTCATTTGATAAATTACCTCATTGTAAATGAGGTTAGGAAACTGCAGGGATTTAGGGAAATACGACACATAAAGACAGCTATTTGCAACAGAACACTCAGACATTTATCTAAAGTACGTTTCAGAAATGAATGATTTGGATTGATGCATTTGAACTTTAAAATTTTTTATGAGTTAAAATCATTAACTCAATGACATTTAGAAACAGTCATACTGCCTTCTGTGTTCTCAACAGATTCTAAATTCAGCTACATGTGCCTTGTGATCACAAGATCTGGTTACAAATAGCAATAATTGTTGCAAAGCAAATTACATGGTGGTACAGGAAAACATTCCCCCTTCCAGCAGAGGGGGGAGGGTAGATTACCTCACTCATACAGACTGCATATATAATGGAGATTACAGACTTTCAGATGAAACGGAATGTATGCTAAAATAGAAAAACAATTTCATAAAAAATAAAAAGACAGATTGCTTTGTTTAGGGAAAAACTTCTAAAGTACTGATGAGATACTTTAGATACAAATATTTAAGTGTTTATAGGCTATGAAAATTATTACTAAGAAATGAATGTATTCATTTCCATAATATTTATAAAAATGCAGGCATGCAAATAGTTTTATTCATATAGGCCTCGGATGTTATTACAACATATTACAATATACATCACACAATAATATTGTATAAAAACACTGCACTGTACATTTATGCAATATTGTATATGATATATTTACATATTGCTATGTAATTGTAATGGTATACTACAATTATAAACAATAGGTTACAACCCGAAAATGGGTAATTTCTATTTGGCTGGATTTAGTATGCATATGTATTACTGTTAGTTTTAACACATATATTTTACTAAGTAGCCAGAGCATACAAAATTTCAACTACTTCAGTATACATTTTCATATAAATAACCCTTAGGATGTTGCAACACACACAGGTGATTATTGCAACAGAGATTCCAAGAAGTAGGCCAAGGAACCATTTTATTTTGTCTACAGCAGTTTATTCCCTTTACTGTTTCTCAATCTTTTAATAACTTCTTTTGATAAATATTAAAATTTCATGGCGGAAGCTTCCCTGACAGTATTATAAAATGCTTTCCTCCAAGAAACCTGCAACCCCTCGAAGAATCACTGATAATGAGAAGACCTTGAGCGTACTATCAGACTTTTTTAGAATTTCTTGCTTGTCAGCCTATACAATATTCTGCTAACTCCATGATTGTAGGAATAGGGTGGTGGAAACTCAAAGACATGGATGAGGGGAGAAATAAACCATCTGAACCATGTGAATAAAAGTTCCTATTTAAAAGTTAAATGAAAAAGTCTTCACAATAGAGGTTTGTTCCTGAATAGTTAGCCCTCAAGTAAACAGGGTTTATTTTTCAATAGGATTTGTTCTAACTAAATCAGCCAAGTTCGATCACTCTGGCCTATCTGTAAGTATATGAAGTTATTATCCTCAAAATAGAGAAACAGACATTCTGCGATTCCTGAACACATGACTTAGTTAAAGTGGAAACCATGAGAAACAAGATGAATACGAAGGACCCATGCTAGGTAGCCACAAGATGATAGAGTACAATAGCTAAGGAGCAACATTAGGACAAAAATGATCTCTGAACAAAAAAGTCATCAGAGACTTTTGGCAATACTATTAGTCCTCTTCACCCAGCTGCAATCAGTGTCTCGTGAACTCAGGTGCTACGTGAAGAATATGGTTAAACTTTGAGAGAAAAATGATAGACACTTAAAATTGAAAAAAAAAAACCTAGGTATACTGTGTTTCTTCTTTTGAACTAAGTAAATTACATGAAGTAGATTACATCCTCCAAATTACTTAACAGTAATGACAACAGATATCATTTTTGAAGGCTTCTTATGAACTATGTTTGCCCTTTATTTTATTTAACATATCAACCCCTCCTTTCTCAGATGAGAAAAATCAAAGCTGGGAGGTATTACCTAATTTGGCTAAGGCTGCATAGCTACTAGATAATAGTCAAAACCACCTCTATTTGACTTCAAAATGTGATCTCTATTGTTACATATCTTTCATCCTTCGACAAAGGTTTAAACAGCTATTTTAATGTCATCACTGCTGGAATCTTTCCAATTAAAGCAAAACAAAAGATATGGGAGGGTTTTTGTTTTTTCTCTTTGGGGTGAGAGAAATATAGAGGAAGAACATTAAAACCCTGCCGATGGAGAAATGTATCAAAAGTAATTTTGAAATTTAGCAGAAAAGATGAGTAAGGAGAAAATATTTAATTCAGGGCTTTCCAGCATTAGTTTTCTTTTTTTTTTTTCCTCAAAGAAAATTAAGATTGAGCATGGAAATGAATAGGAAGCTCTATTCTATAAATAAATAAATAAATACAAACAGTGGATAGTCAAACAAAATCTATGTTTAACCTCACTCGGAATTAAATATATGTAAGTTAAAATAAAAAAATAAGATATTTTAAAGATTTTCACCTACAGAGGGTCATAATTAAAAATTTTATAATGCCTGGTATCGACGATGTTGAGAAAATAGAAAATCTCATCTAGTTTTTAGGAAGATAGTTGGTTCAACGTTCGGAGGTCTATTTGGCAATGGCTATCAAAATGTAAAATACACATTTAGTAGTACCCCCCTTATCCATGGGGAATATGTTTCCAGAACCCCAGTGGATGTCTAAAACCATGGTTAATACTGAGCCCTATATATACTATGTTTTTTTCCTATCCACACAGACCTATGATAAAGTTTAATTTTTAAATTAGGCACAATCAGAGATTAACAATAACTAATAATTAAATAGAACAATTATAACAATATATTGTCATAAGTTATTTGAATGTGCTCTCTCTTATTCTCAAAATTTCTTAATGTACTGTACTCACCCTTCCTCTTGTGATGATGTAAGATGATACAAAGCCTATAAGATGAGATGAAGTGAGGTGAATGATGCAGGCATTGTGACATACATTAGGCTACTATTAACCCTCTGATGATATGTCAGGAGGATTATCTGCTTTGGATGATCCTGTATCATCAAGCCATGAGGATTGATCGTGAGTAACTGAAATCATAGAAAGCAAAACCACAGGTAAGGAGGAGACTACCGTAATTTTTGACTCCACCATTCCATCTCTATAACTTATCTGACAGGTATGCTTACTCACAAGTACCCAAAGATGTACATGCTAAGATGCTCACTGCAGCATTGTTGGTAAAAGCAACAAATGAAAATACCCTAAATTTGTATCAATGGAAGGACATATCAATATAATCACATACCATCCAGTTAACAAACAAACAAACAAAAAAAATAGTAGCTAACAAGGAGAACTCTACAAGTATAATTTTAGGTGAAAATAAAGCAATTTGAAGGAGAATTTATTTACTATGATCTTATCCATACAAAGATAGAAAGGCAAAGACTGACAAAGAGATACAGAGATAGAAGCAATGTATATAGAACTTCTCTGAATGAGTATACGAACTTTAAAGCAGTTTCACCTGGGAAGTGAGAGTTAGAATTTTGGGAGGTAGAACATAGAATATAGGGATAATGAAGCAAAGGGCTGAGACATTTATTTCTATTCTATATTTTTTGTAACTTTTTTTCTTTTTACCATGATTCCATCTTATTTTTATAATAAAAACACTAGCTTCAAAAAAAATCATTGAGCATTCATATATGTTGTACTAACACCACAAAATTCATCTGGTCTAGTTTATCTTTCTCCGAAACAGAAAAGCACTAGACCTCAGTCAAGAGACCTGAGATCTAATTCCAGCTTTATTACATGGAGTACCTCCCTGAATGATCCTGTAGCTTTCTTCCAGTTCTAACAAGTCATGATTTTAAATATTTCATGAGTCATTTTCCAAATCAGTGGTTAGCTAAAAATGGCAAAAAGGTGAACATTGACCCGTTGGTAGTTGCTGCCTGGAACACTATACTGAAAAGGGTACTGACGGAAAGTGAGCGACTGATACTCATGCAGCTTGTGTCACAGTAAAGAAGGGTGTTGTTGTTCACTCCCATCAGATTAAGCCCACTTTGGCCTACCTTGTTCATCTCATGGTTACAGAAAAGTTATTTGTCAATGGAGAATTTTAACATGTAAAGGAAGTTTGTAATTGGTCCACTTGTTATTGGTCCTCTTGTTCCCGTATGTTTTCTCGTACCAGTATTTCCTCTTACTAAAACCATATTCTACCCACTTTCCAAAATACAGGTCCTATTTATCTACATCAATCATTGTTAGGTAAAATGTCCTCCACCTAGCAGTCCTCAAAGCAGCCTTTTCTAGCTTCTTAAAATATATACAAACCAGGAAAAGATTAAAATTCACAATACCATCACTAACTACTAGAATCTGGAAAGAACCTTAATCAAATATAAGGCAGAAGCAGCTGGATTGAGAAAAATCTACAATGGCTCCATTTCATTGTACGACAGGTCTCAGCTCTGAAGAAAATGCACATGCTCTTCAATTGTGTGACCAATACAAAGTAGTTCAGGTGGCTGTCTTAATTCAGAGGCAGGTTAAACAGTTGGTCTCATATATTCAGAGAGCAGACAGGAAATGAGAAAATATAAGGGGAATGTAAGAAAACATGTTATGTGCTAGCAGACCAAAGTAGATGAAGAGGGAATTTAAGTGCAGTAATACTGAGAACTTACAGATGAGAATCCCAGGAGCAGAGAGAGAGATACTAAAATAGAAGTTCTAAGTTCCAGTCATTTTCCTTGGGTGTATCACTTTACCAAAACTACAATCTGCCACTTTTTGGTAGACCTATGCAGACCCCATTCTCTACGTTTTAGAAATGCAGCCCAAATCACCAAGACATCTAAATGGTGTTCTTGTCTTTCTCACATCTTGCTGAAAAGACAAGTTTCATTTCAATATATCTGGGTATCATTTGTCAATCTAGATCCTTTAACTTCTCTTTTTGGATTAATTTTGGCCTGTCAAAAATGTCTAACACTACCCTTTTTTCTCTAAAGGCAATAATTTGGCAACTTCATTTCCACCATTGCATGCAAGTTGCACAATTTCATAAATTTACATTTCATACAACAGTGATTCACAGAGAATGAGAAGTTTGGAAACCTTAGTAGGTTGTACTTGAAACAAGAACTTCACTTCCATTACTTCCACGTTTCCTTCTTCAATTTAAGATTTTCTGGTGCTGGCCAAGATTGCAAAAACAACTGTACCAGGTGTGACAGTGACTCAGAAGATATTAATGTGTTATTGTTAAGCCATAACTTCTTTTATTTAAATGCTAATCAATTGTCCTAGCAAACACTCTAGTGGCAGAATCAATTTCAGTAATGATGATGATGGCTGCAATATGATCAAATGAAGTCTCCACCATTTGCTAGAAAAGGAATGGAAATGATAGGCAGCTTATTAATCATTTATCCTAAAGATGAATGTGTTCAGTTGCTGACAGGGGGCTGTAGGTGAATGCTGCCAAAATGAGAAATGTCAATTGTCAGGCCTCATGCATAATAATGGTGGAGCTATTTTTAAGTATCTTTGAAGATTAAAATTGTGCTTTTTCCCTACAGTCCCATCACATATGCTTGGCAATTTTGTTCTGAGAATTCATTTTCACTCTGCTCAGATGTCTATGCTTTAGTAAACATATACCCCACTCAAAGGCTAGCATAAGATATTTGAAAAGTTATTAAGAAATCTATAGCCCACATATTGGGAATGAACTCTAAAAGAATAAAGAGGCAAACCAGGAAAGTTATTGAAAATGAATAAATTTTAAGCTAATTTTCTCCCATGAGATGTTTTATCAACAAGGATGATACATGTTTTTAATTTCTCAGGTCCCAGAAGAAACATAGTCTATAAATCATATAACATTTTCTGATAGAGATAACAGAATTCAATAAAAGACTTAAAAATTATTTGTTCACCAAGTTAGGTGAACAATGTAACCAAGAGTAGTTGTCCCAAATGACCTCGAAAATCTGCCCCAGCTTAGTTATCCCCCATTTGTTTGATCCTCCAGTGGAAAATAAAGTTTCCTGTATAGAGGAAAAGTCTCTTTTGTAAACTGCAGTGTCTTACTCATTGAAAGAGTTGCACTTACTTTTCCAAAAATAATTTAATGTATTACAGAAATTTATCTATTTTAAAAAATGATAATTTGTCCTTATAGAGTCACAACTGACACTACATTCCACTTTTGAGGAATCGAAAGAAAAGGTTAGATTTAAGGTGAGAAAATGTATTATTTTTGCAAGAGATACTTCTCCCACATTTACCAAGCTGCTGAATATTTTGTTCCATAAACTATATTTTGGTAACTTTTATGTACCATACACACTCATAGTTGTATAAATATTAAGTATACCTGTTTACTGCACATAATACAAATTTCGAATTGATGGGAAAATTTTTTTCCTTGACATAACTACTATATGTAGCACAGGAACGCTGTACCAAATTACTACAAAATAATGTTATCAGATTACTTGCTGTTAAAAAGGATACTTAGTTTTTACCACGTTTGACAATGGCAGCTTCTTAAACTGTCATCAGCAAACTGTGACTGGAATGTGCTAGAAACCTGGATAAGCAAGAATTTTGACATTTGATACTTCAAACTCCATGTATGCCTTCTTGTATACACCCCCCCCAACACACACATAAATTGGAGCTAATATTCTCTAAATAAAAAGATGTAAGACCAAAAATTTACATGAATTTTTACAAAAATGCCTGTTTTAAATTTATGAGACATTAATCCTTTCAAATGTTCTTCCAGACTACCCTGTCTTTATGACTTTATAGTTTAAGAGCCCAACTAATTAGATTCCTATATCTGGATTTCCAGTTATGAAATTATGTTAAGGCACCATGCTTTTCATAAATTGAATGATGACTGTATCACTGTATTACTATTATTGCTATTTTTGACATTACATAAATTATCATTTTTAGCAAAGCATTTCAAACATTGTGCTATTAACACATTAGTAAATTACGTTCTTGAAAAATGTATGGACTTCTGCTTCCTCAAATTGTCTAATTAGAACATAATTTCTGAAAGTCCAAAATTAGAAAATTAAATAAAACCAATCTTTTTTTTTTTTTTTTTTGGCTCGCAGAGTCAAGATGCTTAAAGGATGTTCTTTCAGTAACTGTAAGTATTAATCTGAATGGCTTTGAGTCTGCTAAAAACTATGCTTATGTCTACCTCTTCCATTAGACACACAGTTCCTCCAGGGAAACTACGGTGCCATCAATTTTTTGAAGTCATAACCCTTCACAGGGTCTGACCCACTAACATAGGCATGCAGATGTTAGTGGTCTGTTAGAAGCATGGGCATGTGTGCATGTTCAGAATTCACCGCTTAAACTAAGTAACTCATTATATTATTGTAAATAAATTAAGTGCATTCTAGAGTGCATTGGATAATAACGAACTAAATTTTAGACAAAGAGGACAGGTTTCCTGTCACAGGCCCAGAACCAAAACAGAGAAGTCTGGAAATCTCATGAGGAACATCTAAAAGAGAGAAGTTTGAAATAAAATCATTAATTATATACCACTAACTTCAGGGAAATCAGAATTCTTTTATGGATCCATTACTCAACATGCTTAATGGAGAACAAAATGCACTATTTCCAAAATTAATGAGAGAGATGATTAAGAGTGGACCCCATCTTTTTGTTATTCCTACATATTACCACAGATTATGAAATGTAGAAAAATGCTTTCCAATTAGATCTCAATGCTAACATCCATAATACGTTACATCAAGTTTATTTAACTCACAGAATATTCCCAGTATGTGACTGTTCATTATGGTAATAAGATACCAGTTTGTGGGTAGCTTTTATAAAAGCCAGTGATGTGTGTGTGATATGCACATTATAAATTACTGTAGAACCAGAAGATACAGATAAGCAAGAAATGTCACTTAAAATCCCACTGTTGATGACCAGTTAATGTTTTCGTAATATTCAAGTATTCCATGCAAGTATATTTATATACTATACATATAATCCTATAATTAGCCTTTCCCTCCATTTATCAATATATCGTGAATCATTTTCTTGCCAATTAAAATGTTATCTGAATAGTTTGTCAGTATTCCATTGCACGTATGCAACAATTTCTTTAGTCTTATTAGTGGACAGTTCCAGGTTTCCAGGTTTTTATTATAAACAATACTGTGACCAACCATTTAAAAGAAATACACATCTTTGTGCACTTATCCAATCCTTCAGAAATATTCCCATTATACTATATCAAAGGGTACGAACCTTTTTAAGGCTTTTGATACATATTGTTCACCTGTCCTCAAGAACATTTGTACTGATTTAAACTCTCATAAATTGTTATCTGAAGATGTTCCTTTCCTATATCCTTGAAAATGTATATTATTCTTTTTAATCTATATAAGCAAGTGAACAGCATCCTATTCTTTTAATCAGCATTACTTCTTTACTGATTTAACATTTACTTATATTTATTGGCCATTTTAACTTATTGTACCTGTATAAGACCTTGATCAATATTATCTATTAGTTGTGTCTTTTCTTTATGGATTTAAGAATTCTCTTTGTGAAGGGTATTAAATTTGTCACATGTGTTGTACTTTATCAGTTTGCTTACCTTTTAACTGTTTATGGTATTTTTTGCCACATCAAACTTTAAGGACTAGAAAAACAAGCAAGCACTTTCCTCTGCATTGCTATATGCAGAACTGGAGGTAACAAGAAGATCCTTGTTTTTATCCTGTCTATAATGGGAAGGATTCTAGAACTTGTCCACTAGGCATGATGCCAGCTGTTTTAGTAAAATAGGTGGAGAAAAATAAAGAAAAACCATTTCCCTTGCATGTAAAAACTAAATCTCAAAAACAAATTAGGAGTCAATTTTTTAAATTTTATCGAGTGCTTTTTATATCCAAAGAATGATTGACATGGTTTTTCTCTTTTGATACATTAACACTAAATATAATAAACCCTTGTCATAGTGGATTATTCTCTTACTCATAGCCCATAAAGTACTATACAGAAGTATAAAATAGTAATTAAAAGTACAGAGTGGGAAGTCAGACTACTGAAGTCTAAATCTTGGCTCTGCTATTTACTAGTTATGTAATGTAGGACCAGCACTCTAATGTCCCTACACCTTCTAGAGAATAGAAACAGTAATGGTATACCTGCCTCACAAGGCTATGGTGAAGATGAAATAGGATAACATGCATGGTACCTGGCACGTAATAAGAACCAACAGTATTATTCTCATTAATATACTATTAAATTTGATATTCATTTGACTTATGAATGTATCATATATACCTCTAAGTGAAATCAGTTCCTTGTTTTGGCAATCTATGATAATTTGACATCTGGGTTATGTCAGCTTTAAAAAAATATTTGGAAAGCTTTCCTTTTGTCTCTATATTCTGGAATAATTAATATTTTATAAAAATAGTATTTTTATTAACTGCTGTTTATAATGAGCAAAGTAACTTATAAAATTTTGAGGCAGGGGAAAAATAAGCAGATGGTGTAATGGAAGGAGTCAGAGTACTAGACAGGAGAGGAGCTGTCCTGCTAGCCCCATCTCTGCCATGGCCACATGGATCTTAAGTACTCAACATGAGGATGCTAAACTAACATGTAACACATCTCTCCCACCTCTCTAATGCTTCTACCTGAGCAGGTGTCAGACATGTACAACTAACTGGTGCCTACTTACTTTAATTACGGCTATTCCAAGGGAGAACAAATCTCACAGTATATTTCCTTTTTTAATTACCACTACCACACCAACATTTTACCTTAAATGAACATCAAGTGTAATAAAATAGCAGAAAAGATTACACAGAGATAATACTGATACTTTCTCCCGTAACGGCCAGGATTTAAGAGTTGACTATAGATATGAAAACCTCAAGTTTTCAGGAGTTATTGGTCAACTGTCCAGATCCACCAAAATTTTAATTTTCATCCCTGGGTTCACTTTCATAACACATTAAACTCTCAGCTGGCTGTTCAGAGGATTTCTTCATATAGCAAAAAGTAGTATGACAAATACAGAATGAACAAAAGTAGCTAAGTTCTATCTCCAAAGAAAATGCCATAATTTATCCAGATATGGGAAAACAAACCCTTGGGAAATTTCTACTCCTTAGACAAATGTAGACCCTTCATTTAAATTATACCATATTCAATTTAAAAATACACAAATAACTGATACAGTTAAGGTAACAATGACTGTTAGTCACTACTTATTATGTGACAGGGATATAGAACTTATTATGTGACAGGGATATAGAACTTCATGTTTATTTCATCACTTAAAACTCCCATCACCTTATAAGGTAGGTATTTCTGCACCTTGCTTTCAACATGAGAAAACTGAAGCTCAAAAAGGTCAAGTCACTTTGCCACAGAATTATCATTTAAATTTCAAAGCACACATTTAATATCGCAGTCAAATGAGTGACTGAAATTAAATTTAGCCATGCAATTAAATGCGGAACTATTTTCTTTCAAACTCTAATACTTACCATGTACAGCACTGACAATGGAAAGCTGCTTTTGAAGACAATTTCAAAGAATAACAACCACTTTAAAAAATACATTAAACTGAAAAACAGAGACTAAAAAAAGTTACTTCTAAGGTTAAGTATCGAATTTGCCATCAAATTAAGTACTAATATTACTTCATTGCATTATTTGTAGAGGAGTCATAGACAATTTCTAGATTAGACATATTGATTTCAACCCAGATTTATTGAATTTTTTAAAAAAATAAAAACACTTTTATTAAACACTTCTACTGAACATGTTTAGGTAAAATATCTTGTTGAGTTAATAAATCCAAACATCAATGACCTAGTAATAAAAACAGAAAAATAACTTGAATCTATTTTCATGGTCCATGTACACTGAAATGCAAAACAAACATAATAGACAATTTATATGACTATTTGAGCTTCACAGAAAATATTAGGAAGTTGACACACAGGCATAAACCACCTTAAAAATGTCACCCTATATGATTACAAACAGATTATTTATAGCAAGACTTTAATTATATTTTCAAAAATTATAAATATTTTAGATCTAACTTTATTCTAAATATACATTCAACAATTTTATCTTATTTTACCTAAGGACTTTGAAAATGTATAAGATAGTTTGATATTACTTAGAGCTGATTTTTCATACTTAGGGCATCGTAAATTTGAAAGGAATACTTCAATTGAAGCAATTTTAAAGGTAAAGGTTATGTTGTAGTAAAATGAAATCAGGAAGATTTACTTAAAACTGGAAAAATTCCCCTTAATAGCAATCTTTAAAAAAATTATATATCATTTATATGTGTATATATATTCCAATTTTTTCATTTTAAACAAAGACTATCATCTAGGTGAGACGTTTAGAGTAGATATGCAATGTTTTCCTAGAAAAAGAACCTTTTGTATCAAATCTCAAAGTAAAAACATATTTTAATTCACTTTTTTTCAATATTTAGGTCACATCTCAAACTAACCTAATAGATCTTAGTTTCACCAGGTAAAACTGCTAACATAAAAGCTCTTAAAATTCTTTATTTTTATTCAAAAACTATGAAATAATTAAGTTTTAGGCTTACTTTTTATTGTATCTATGAATATAATTTCAACTATGAAATTCAGTTCAGTCCTCTGTATAAGTCAGAGGACAGAGAAGCATGCTACAAATCCTCTGTATTTCTCTTTCAACTGCCTACCTGTGAAAAGGAAAAATATAAACATTTAAAATAAAGGTCTTGAATTGGCCTAAATATACTTACTTTTAGAAACTTATATTTAAAGTAAATGTGTCTCCAAAGTGACCCTGTTTTTCCCCAACACCTCCCAGTTTACTTTAGAAAAAACAGGGTATTCCAAAACAGGAGGGAATTTGACAGTAGGACACACTAACATAGCTTATGCTGAATGGCTGGTCCCATATAATCTTGCATAGACTTTATGTACAGTAAAATGCTCCCAGATGATGAGCATAAGATGATGAATAGAGAGAGATATCTCTGAAGACAAATCAGGACATTGAAAAGTAAAAGGTTGAAACTGAAATTTTTATAGCACGTTCCCTTGAAATGATCCATATTTTTCTTTTCAGAAGAGAAAATTTATAAGATATATTCATAATTTTGCCTTTTCTAGGAAGACAATGATGGTGCCAAAAGATTTCTTACATTAAAATGAAAGTGTGTAAGGGAAAAGACCCCTTAAAATATATATACATATATATCAACCATGCCTTGATCAAATTTATTCTTCAATGTAGGGTAGGGGCTTTCCAACTCTAAAAGTAAAAATCCAGAGTTTTAATTTTATCTGAAAGGAATCGAAGCATGGGTGAGCTTAAACTGAATCACTGAATTGGTCATTTTATCCTATTTTAAAGGTGAATAGATAAACTGAAAGATAGCCACTTTCAGCTTGGAAGATACAGATTCAAGGTCTGTTCTTGGCTGTTCCAGAAACTGTACTTGCAGTGTTTATAGCTTCAACAAAACCCTAGAAAGCTCTTCCAAAATGAACGTTTTCAACCTATTGAACAGAATTTGTGCCCATCTCTGATGTTCATTTCAGCAGCATCTGTCTCTGTGAAGCACATCGAAATCACTCAAACATCATATTGCTGATTTGATAGAATGATTTATTTTCCCATTACAGGAAAGTCATGACTGACTTGTTCTGAGGTATGTTTTTGAGCTATGAAGGACATCTATTAGAAAGCTCCACACTTGAAGGTTTCTCTTTAGGTGATAACATTTATGGCTGGACAGTCTCTGCAGGTACCAGATTCCCTGTTGTATCCAACTGCATACATTTACACGTGCATGCAGACACGGGACACTCTGCATGGTCCCTAAAAAATAGGTCAAGTGACAGTTCAAAATATAAATCATACATACATATATATGTACTACATTTATTTATCTGTAGCTTATCTATATCTATAATGCAATTTTTCAAAATGGTATTTGGAAAAATACAGGAATTAAAACCCCAAAACGAAAAGCATTAAATTAGAAATGACTGCCAAGATGAACCTGGGGAGAAAGTTACTGAAAAACAAATAGCTTTAGTTTCTAAATATATAACAAGATATCTCATTTACAGTTTTAAAGTGACAAGGATGTGCTCAGAGTTTAAATTAAAGCCAATGTGACAAACCGGGCGTAAAAGCTATAGCAATAAGGATTACAGGGCCGCTGGCACTATTCAAAGTAAACAGTAAACATGGTCTTGAGAGTCTCCATTGCACAAGGGGCTTTCTTTCTACATAACAAGTTTATTTAGAAGATAACTGATGCAAGTAGTTTGATATGCACTCTATCATTTAACTTATAGTTCAATTACATATTACATATGATAGGATATTCAGTTAGTTGTAAGAAAGTATAAACATATCCTTTCCCCAAGTAAAGAATGCTATTCAAATACTTAACCCATACATCATATTTAAACTATTTATTATATGTTTTAATTTTATCATTTAAGATTACAGAGGATACCTAATAATGGAAATGTTGACACCACCTTTGTTAACTCAGGTGACGGTAAAGAAGAATTTCATCCTTTGGCTGCATAAACCTGAATTATTTAAAAGGCCATCTGTTTCATCTCCTCTAACTCCAAGCCTATTAAAGAAAAAATGTGCTAACTACCTTTGAAAGGGTCCATTCCTTTCAAAAATAATTAGTCTAAACTTACTAAGTAATCGGGATATTCATGTATTTAATTGGGATACAGTCAATATGTGTAATTATTCAAACTAAGAATCTGAATCAATAGCAAAGTAAAAAAATTATCTAAAATACAGTAGATAAAAACCAAATTGAAAATGACAATTAACAAGTATGATTTTACCAAATAAAAATTATAATCATTTATCATTAAAATGTAAGGTAAATAGCAAATAGAAATTTAATAATAACAGTGAACCTTTACTGAGAACTTACTATGTGTAGGCACTATTCTAAGCATTTATTATATAAACTCACTTAACAACAGAAAGTTTTCCTTGATGTTTTTTTTTTTTTGAGAGGGGGAAAGGAGGAGGTAGGAAATGGAAGCCATTGTTAACAAAACCGAATAATAGTAATAATGTGCCAAAATGATACTTTTGTATTTTAGAATACATAAAACATTATTTCCTAGCATATATCTATAAAATGATCACTGATTACAGCATTGCCAATTTGGAAATGTTTAGTCAATTATGGGCCAATAAATTTAATAGTACAATTTTCTGTTTTAATTTCATTCCTTTATTCATTTTGATAAATATTTCCTACTTCATCACAGGCAAATAGAACAAATCAGATGGGAATTTAGTAGGCAGCATTAAACAAATCACTACAAACGGCAATTTTCAAATATAAATTGTAATAGCTTTAATAAAGGAAAAGCATACTTTATTAAGAAAGCATAATGAAAGAAACTAGTTTTGACTGGGATGAAAATAGATAAGACCTCACTAAGTAAGTGATACTTAAACAGAATCTTGAAGACAGGAGCTTCTAGGCAAAGGTTTCAGAGAAGAACATTCTAGGCAGTAGTGACTGCATTAAAAAGAAAAAAAAAAAGTAGACGAAGAAGAAAAAAGAAGGAATGTGCTCATTACCTGAACCAACTAAGCATATGTCCAGCATGCCCACCGTGCCTGCAATTGTGACACCATGTAAACCAGTTGTTAAACTGAGCCAATTTTTTGTCCTTGCTCAAATCTACTTTTTCATCTGATTTGGATCCTCCTATGGGTTAAAGAAAATGCTCTTCATTAACTACATCAAAAGAATATTTTAATCAAAGATTCTTAAAAGGTATTTCTAAAATTATGTCAAAATACAAATCATATATTATACTGAAATAGTAATTTTAATTCTAGGATCTAGTTTAGATTTAAAAAAATACCAAATAAAAAGAGTTTCCTTATAGTTTTGATAGCCAATAAAAAATTGAAAAATATAAAGTATCAAACCCACCAAGAAGCTATCTGAATTAACAGCTTTAGAGAAATAATCAGTAGTTTAAAAATCTTCCCACAAAAAGAATACCAAGTCCAGTTTACAAGTGAGTTCTACCGAACATTGAAAGAACAGGTAATTTGCATCTATACAAACTCTTTCAAAGAACAGGAAAAGAGGGGAAATTTCCCAAAGCACTTCATGACGCTGGCATAACTCTGCTAACAAAACCAGACAAAGATAATATGAGGAAGGAAGACTGCAGGCCAATCTCACTCCTGAAGAGACACATAAAAATCCTAGGTAAAACATTAGCAAACAGTATGATTTAGCAATTCTACTTCTAGGTAAACACACTGGAGGAACTTTATACACGCTAAAATAGATATAAGCAGAAATGTTAATAGCCGCATTGTTCATAATAGTAAAAAATCTGGAAACAACCCAAGTGTCCATCAATAGCAGAGTGAAAAAACTGCTATAATCATAAATGGAATAATAGTAATGAAAAATGAATAAACTACAGCTATATTCATCAGCATAACTGAAACTAAAAAAAAAAAAAAAAAAAGATAAAACTCCAATGTTAACCAAAAAAGGCAAATCAAAGGATATATTCCGCATGATTCATTTGTATAGAATTTAAAACAGACAAAACTAAACATGTGATAAAACTATACAGAGATGCTAGAGACTGAATAACACACAATTTAGGACAGTTGTCCTCTGGGGAGGAAGAAAGAGGTGTGACCAGGCAGAAAGAAATGATCAAAGGCACTAGAATAGACAACGTTATCTCAAGCAGGATAGGGGACTCACTGGATGTCTGATTTACTGCAGTACATGAAAATACATTCCTATCTGTGTTATAGGTCATAAATACTGAAGAAAAATGTGTTATTACACATGCACGGTCATACATGTACATCTCGATGCATATATTTACGTAACATTTAGTGCTCAAAAAATGCTCATTCTATTCATTTTGGTCACCTTAACATGTTTTCTTGTTCTAAAACAACAAATGAAATTAAAATATTTTAAGATTGTATATAATTAGAGACAAAAAAGTAAGTAAAAATGTTAAGTTTAATTAAGCAATGTGTACCTATTACGACATGATGTCATGTGCAAAATTTCCCCTGGACCATTGTTGGTCACTCTTTAATAACCCCAGGGATAGTCTTGAACAGTTTTTTAAAATACCCACCTGTAATGATATGAAGGTGGAAAGGATATGTAAGTGGTTCAAGAATTTAAGATGTAAATACACTAAAATTCTTCCTAAAAATTTCATGAAAACAATTAACAATGAAAAAGGGGAAAAAAGTGAAAAGAAAATATATACCTTTTAAAGATAAATTTTTATACTTTTGTGTTAATGATTTTCACTTTGTTTTTGTAAATTCTAATATACACAGAACACAGACTGAATCCAGAAAAGAATAATCCTTCTGTTTCTCTGATGAGAGTTGAAAATATTAAGGTCTACCTTGCTGCTGCATGAAAAACTTTTTATTTTTTAAATTTTTTTAAGAGAAGTAAACGTTTTCTTTCACACACACACGAAAAGCTGTCTATGCTGTGAAAAGGCTTTTTAAAATCAAGTAGCTTTAAATCTTAAAAGATTTATAATGAATTATGAAGATAAATGCTACAGAACAGTTGAGGGAAAGACTTTCATTTAGGCATTTAATAATAACAATAGAAGAGTGAGAAAGAAACCAGTACAATCTAACTTTAAAAATCATACCTAGAAGTTAAGCTCTATAAGGGCAGGGATTTTTGTCTGTTTTGCTCACTATAACATTTCTGGCAATGAGAACATAGGTACTATTTATAAATATAACAAGTAGTTATAAATATTTATAAATATAGTTGACCCCTGAACACAGGGGTTAGGAGCGCCGACCCTTGTGCAGTCTAAAATCCAAGTATAACTTTTTACTCTCCAAATCTTAACTACAAGTCTTCCTCAGTATCCACTGGAGACTGGTTCTAGGACTCCTGTGGATAGTAGGTGCTCAAGTTGCCTATATAAAATGGCACAGAACAATCCACGGATTCCCAACTGCATATAGAAAATGCTGCTTAAATACTATTTTGATCTGTGGTTGGTTGAATTTGCAGATGCGAAACCTGGGGATGCGGAAGACCAACTGTATATTTAATGAAAAAAATCTGAGAATAAGTGAACCCATGCAGATCGAACCATGTTGTTTCAGGGTCAATCATAATTATAAACATCTGTAATCATAAACTCTACTGAAAGTTTCAACAGAGTCCCAATCTTCAAAGCACAATTGAGTGTAAAAATATGCAACTCTGAGGTAAATAAGCTTATGGAAATCCTGGACATTTGGATCATGAAATGTGATAAATGAATGCAATCTCTAATAGCAGGAGGGTTTGTACACCTGAATCTTTAAACTCCCATGAGCCGGCATTTGATTTCTAATGGGTCCTGTTTTATTTTGGAACTCAGATTCTTCTCATTTTACATACCAAAAAAGTATATGTTTATTATTTGTAAGTAGCTCAGAGATTCCTTTAAAGATCATAGTCAGGCTCCCCTATTTTTCTTACACTATTTCCTATTAGTCCACTTCCTATGCCCTTGTCACAATGATGCACATGCTAGTTCCCATACACTCTCTGAACATACCCACCAATTTACCCTAGTTCATGCTGTTTACTCTTTGTCTATGACCTGGAAAAGCATCCCTAAAATCTTCACATATTTAAATCTATCAAACTTTAAAGGATTAGCTTAAATGGCATTTTCTTTCTGAAGTCTTCTGGATATCCTTCATCTGGAAGTAATGTTTCCTCTTTCAAAATTCCTAACACTTTCTTCACATAATATCCCTTATTTGCCTCAGGGAGCTAAATGTATTTCAGAATTCAAAATGTGTTGGAATTTTAGAAAAATAATGAGCAAATATCATAAAACACCTCCAGGAAAGTCTGAAGCATCACCCTGTCATCACACATAAGTATTTCTGCAGTGAAACATATGAATATTCACAAATAAATAAGAGAAATAAAAACCTTAATAGTGTCATGTCAATTCTGAACAGGTTTTTGTTTGGTCAAATGAGATTATAAATTTATTTTTTAAAAAGTTTGGATTTTCATATCGTTTTAGAGATTTTGGAATGACAAATAAGGGAGTCTAGACCAGTATTTATTTTCACTGTACACTCTAAGCTCCATGAGAATCTTTGATTCATCCAGTGCATGAGCCTTCTCTTAGTGTATTAAACAAGTGCTCAAATATATATTTATATAAAGAAATTATTTCTGAAGCAAATTAGAAAAATATTTCTCAGGCAAATGTTAATATTTGATAAACCTGAGTGTTTGATATATATTAAATTAATAGTCTCCATAACAGAGAGCTTGAGATGTTTTAAGATTTAATTTTCTTCAAATTCTAGAAAATTGTTTTTATCTTTTCTTAACCTATTTCAAAACAGGGAAGAATGAAAAGCTATTATCTAGCAAAAAGGAACAATACTCGGGCCATTAGAGCTTCCTGGGGCTTAGGGTCCAAAAGATGTATAAATTTAACTATTATAATGTATCTCAACTCAGTTCACAAAGAACTTAATTACTAATCTCCTCCTTGTTCTTTCACTGTAGCAGATTTTTATTTTCTATTTATTATTATCGAGGCCATAAAAAAAGTGATCAACATGCAATGTATAAAATGAAAATCCTTGACTAAAATTTAAATAGAAACACATACATTTGAAAACATTACATATTGCCTTTGTTTAAAAAAAGGCATCCAGACTGAAAAATATGCAGCCAATGATACCAGGAAATCTTTCATAGATGTTAATGTAACAATTAAAAAGGCTACTTACATGAATCAGCTGCAGAAAAGAATTACAAAATTTCATAACTAGAAAGGATCTCCCAGTCCAACATTTTATACAAAAAAGAGCTAAAGTAATGCTCAATGTCACAGACCGAATGTCAGAGCTAGAACTAAAACACACATTCTGACAGCGTATCCAGTTCTTTATTCATTATCTACTAAATCAGTATGCCAAATATTCAAAAGCTTTTAATTAAAATTTTTGCCATTTTATCATATTCGAGTTATATAAATAGCTGGAATATTTCCAGCTACTGGGTACATTATATTCAATTATCTACTATTCTCAAAATGTTTTTCTATAAGTTTACTATAAGCAGTAAACAATAATCCTAATATTTCTAATCATTAAAAAATATTTATGTAGAATAAATTTACTAGGTAACTGACAAACATAGCAGAAACAGCACTAAAACTTACAAGTAAAGGGATCTGACTTCTAGGTTAATACTTTCTCTATGCATTTCACAGCAGATTTTGACGCTGAAATAAGAGTAAATGTGAAAGAGCTTTGAGGCTATCAAAGTACTGCATACAAGGTAATTTTTAATAGATGAGGGCACACTAACTTTTAAATATAAAATTCGAGGGAACTCCTCTTAGAAACAGTGACAAGACAATGGTATAATTATAAAATTACTTAACATTTAAGCTCTTCTTGCTATTTTCAAATTGGCCAGAATTTGTGAGACTATCTGAGATATCATGGGTATAGATTTTACTTTTAATGTACAGATTTTATAAACTATAGAGAACTCAGGCCAACAAAGTGGCTCACTCTTAGAAATAATATAAAATCAAGTCTAGTATATCTTCTATTTACAACATTAATTATGTAGAAACAATTCAGCTCAGAAAAGTATACTGTAAAATTGTCATACCAGGACAGCTAGAAACAGGTGTTCCCATATTAATGAGACAAAGTGCACATCGAGGAAGGGGTTTTCGACAGCCAGGGCAACTTGTGACTTTAGATTTTGTTGGTGAGCCACTGACACCATACTGACTAAAACCTCTGCCCTGATGAGGCACAGTTGAACAACTGTAGGAGATAGACTTGCCACAGAAATTGCAACTCACAAACACCTATGGAAAAATAAAAGGAGTTAAAATATAATGCAAACTTTATAAATAAAATAAATAATTCAGTTTGATCCTAACAAATTACTTTAATGTTTAAACTTTATTTTCTATTATCTGCTAAGTTTGACTAGCTCTCATTTTATTTCAACTTAGCAGTTACATTATTTGAGTACTTTTCTGTCACCTTTGTTTAGTTTTATATTCTTCCTAATACCACTGATGTACAACAGATAAACTTGGTAACATTAGATTCCCAACGTTTTAGAGTTCACACTAGACATTAAAAAATTACCCAGTATGAATTCTGACACAAAGTTCTATGTTATAATCTCCTGAACAAAATTTTCTTGTAAAGAAAACACTCATTTTCTAAGATAAAAAGAATAATGTAAATAGTTAAAACATTAAAATAATAGCAATAGAAACTGTTCATTTTGCTTTTATTTTAAACTCCTAGGCTTTTGAACACTTATCATATAGATCAGTAACAAACATTATCATGTTGTGCTATTTTACTAACACTCAAATTGTTTTAATAGAACTAATTTCTCATTCTAAATTAAGAAAATAGCACCATCCAGTGCTCACATTGAGGATATATCTGATATTTAATGTCTGAACTTAGATATACAGTGATCTCATGTCATGTGCTTTATGAGATAATGATGTTTTTTTAAATTAATGTAAAAGAAAAAAACTAAAATTTTCATGTGTAATCAGACATATAGATATATATCTATACACTGTTAAAAAAATCCTGCCTTATAGTGCAGAAAATAATACATAAATGGAATTTATAAGATCATATAATAGTTTAGATTCTGAAAGAACTTGGAATATACTGGAAAACTTCAGACAGCCCGAGGGCTGATTTGGATTTGCCTAAAATCCACTAAGCCTGCAGTGTTTTGCTGTGTCTCAGACTAAAGCTCAAGCCACTGAGATGATTACTAGGAAGTGGCAGGATCAACAAAAATAGGAAGATCAAGGACAAAATGCAGTCTGAGATTGATAAAGACATAGATGGGAACTCAATATAAACAAAAGAATGAGCTAATACTAATTTATTAAATTGCACTCTAAATTTATCTCACATAACATGCTGTAAACACTTCTATTTTTGGCTGGACTACTAGGTACATGTTACGATTTTATTCTCTCTAAAATCACATACTTACCTGTGCTAAAGGCTTGGAACTGGGATCCAACTTACTCCTGTGAATATCGAATTCAGCTCGTTTGTGCCAAAACCTCCAGGCATCTAATAAGTTCCTATAATTCTCAATCCAGTACTGAACTCTTTCATCTTTAAGAACATCTAATGGAGAACCCTAAAAGGAAAATATGAGTTATTTCAGTTTTAAAATTTCCTGGATAAACCAGATGATTCTAGGTAACAAGTTAGTATGAGTCACAGAGAAGAAAGAGGCCTCCTTTTTGCCAAAAGCTCGCTCCTAGTGAAGATATAGATAAATAATTGATAGAAACTCCATTAATTTATCTTAAGCTGACCTATACTAATGACAGAAATATGAACTGTATATATCATTATATCTGGCCAGGGAAATATTATTCTCTATTTCTTACTGAAGGTTAAAAACCCAAGAGCAAATAATTCACCTTCCTGGTTAAATGCAGTATAGAATGATGTGAACACTATTTGGCCCAACAATTAAAATCTCTAGGTTCACAAAATTTGTTTACTATCTAATCTGAATGCACATCAAAACTGCTTAATCACGTTTAAAGTAATACTAAGCCTGGTCTTTCATATCTAGAGATGCACTATAAACCAAGATGCTGTTTTTTGTACATCTATTTATCTGAAAGTTAAACTTGTCTATTGTTTCTCTTGCTCACAGACAAAACATACATTTATCACCTTAAAAAGTGAAAAGAAATAAAACCAAACCAAAAATGTTCCTCCTTCTTATGCCCCTAGGCCATAATGAAAATTTGTTTTCCTTAAATTTACTTTAGATTTCTTCTCATTAAGAAATTTAATTTCTTGCCAGTAAGACTTTCCCTAAATCTGTATTTTCCCTGGCAGCTGTGACATTTCACTTTTCACCTATGCTTGCTTTTAGGTCCTCACAGAATATTTTAGCCCTGTCCAGCATATCTTCCTAAACTTCACATGATGAAGAACGTAGAGAAAGCCTCTACTCCAATGATGCCATGGGCATTAATCTGAAGTACAGTTTTCCCAGTTGTATTTGGTAGCCAGATAGAAAATTTCAAAACTCAGCATGCATCTTACTTATGAAAAAAATAGAAGAAATCTGTAACAGCTAATAAATCAATCTATCTTTAGACATTCCATCAAAATAGAAGCAGCATATCTTTCACCTATTAATTAGGTAGTAATTTCAATTACCAGAGTTAAATTTAGCTAAAAGAATATGTAAAAATTTAGTTGACAACTTCATTTCTTAAAAAAGTAAACATCTACTCTAGTCCTAATTATGACCAACTTAGCGGGAACTAAATATTAAAGTAGAATACAACATCTGGTTTGAAAAGAAAATTCACAGAAAAACAGTAAATCTTCATACTCCCACTCCTGTGTCTTCTGTGACAGTAAAGACAAACTAAGAAAGAATTTGGTCAATTCATATTTAGTAAGTCTCTAGATCTGTCCCAATAAAATCTATTATCAAGCTCTAACAAAATCTGCAGAGAAAACAGTTCAGAGATTAAATCTGACCAAATTAGAAGGGCTTGCGAAACTCCTTAGGCTTACAACAGGTCCATGGTAGCAAAATATAAAACCAAAGTGAACAAGTAATTGAACTTCCAAAAGCATTAACCAAAATTCTTCGGAAAAAGGTAAAAGGATCCAGAGCTCTATAATGTTACTGTTCACAACATGCAGTATTCAATGAAAATCAGTAGACATATAAACAGGTAAATGTGGCTTGAAGTCAAGGAAAAAGGCAGTCAAAAAATAAAAAGAAACCTAAAATAGCCCATATGTTAGAGTTAGCTGACAATGAGTTCAATGCAGCTATTGGACATGTTCAAAGACTTAAAGAGAAAGTGTTTTAATTAGTGAATAGATAGGGATATGAGCTGAAAAATACAAACTATAAAAAAACTGATTCTAGAACTAAAAAGTACAACTAAAATTAAGTATTCTCTGGAAAAATTGACATCAGAAAGCAGGTGACAGGAGAGTCAATGAATAAATCAGTAGAATTCATTCCATTTGAAGAAAAAGGGAAAAAAAGGTGGAAGAAAAATGAACAGTCTCAGATACCAATGGGATAATATCAAATTAATATATATGTAATATAGTCCAAGAAAAGAAATAATGCCTGAACACTTCCCAAATCTGATGAAAAACAATGACTTACAAATCCAAGAAGCTCAGTGAATCACAAGCAGGATAAAAAGAACCACACTAGATATCAAGGTTAAACTGCTGAAAATCAAAAAGAAAATCTTGAAAGCAGCCCGAGGAAAAAAAAGAAAACATTACATAGTGAAACAAAGATAATAGCTGACTTCTCATCAGAAACAATGGTGACCAGACTATAAAACTACATCGAAGTGGTGAAAGCAAAACAAGAATAAAATGGACATTTTCAGTTAAAATGAAGCTGAGAGAATCTGTCACCAGTAAATCCGTACAAGAAATGCTAAAGAGAAAGACCAAAGAGAAATTATATCAGATAAAATTTGAGTCTATTGGTCTAAACAGTAGCAGGAATAATAAATAAGTAAATAAATATAAAAGCTCATGTTTTCACTCTTCACATAATTTATATAAAAATAACTGTTCAAAGCAAAAATAATAAAATTTGGAATTTATAACATTTGTAGATGTAAAATATATGACAATAGGAAGAGAGTGTACAAATGGAATTTACACTTGTGAAACATGAAATATGAAGCAAAAAGCAGAAAGTGTTAGGTGTGGGGTCTGAAAGAGAAAGGGTGGAGTAGGAAGCATAATGTATCAGGTGTGAAACATGAAGTATGAGGAGGTAAGTATGACTAATGAGTTAAGAATGCATATTGTTAGAACCTGAGCAACTACTTTAAAAAAAGATAATGAAAAGGTGTATAGCTAAAAAGCCAAGAGATGAAATAAAGAATTACTGAAATATTCAATTAGCCCAAAAGAAGGCAGGAAAGAAACAGAAAAAAGGAAGAAAAAAATGGAAAACAAATAACAAGATGGTAGACTTAATTTTGACCATATAAATCGAGAAAATATTCCATTAAAAGCAGCTGAATATGAGATTTTTTAAAAACGAGATCCCATTACATACTTGCCTGCATTTTAAATATATTTTATAAATTTTTTTAAAAGGTTAGCAATCCATTGCACTCTGTAGCCATACATCTACAGTTTAACAGATGTCATCTCATTTCAGTAAGAAAAAAATGATGCATTATGTTTAGATGGCCACCTTTCCTTCCATGGACAGTGGCCTGATACTTTAGGGTAAATTTACATTGTGGTTTGTTCATAAGAAAGTAGGGTGGGGGAAAAGGCATTTTACTATGTTTACCCAGCACATGGCATCCTATAATATTGTATAAAAGGATGAGAACAGGAAAGAAGAGACCAAGCATGAAAGGATTTGATTAGCTGGAGGGCTATAGAAAATCTCAGTGAAATGCTCTAAATTTTCACCAAATTTCCAACAACAGTAAACTAAAAGGGAACCTTTGCCAGGAATCTGTTTGTAGCCACTGGACAGTAAAAACAGAGAAGATAGATGAAATGGATACCCAAATCATGTCCACTGATAATAAAAAGGGAAAACGAGAGTTAAGAGAATTGTGGGATAATCTGCCTCTCTTTCCTGCAGAAGGTGCAGTTCTGTCAACTGGAGAAGGTGGAAAGAGTTGTCTCTGCTCCATTTGAGCTTTACATAAAATCAAGACTGACACTTCCCGAAGTGAACGGAAAAACTGGACAACCCAATGTGGGAATCTAAGGGACAGTAAGATGAGGCAGAAGTCCTCTGTAAGTCAAATGATTAGGTTAAAGTTAAATGCCTTCTAAAGATCCAAAACAATCAAAAGAGCATACTCACTCAATGAGAAAAGAAAATACAGAATGTGGTTAAACCTTTTTTTTTTCTCTTTAAACTGCTGCCATGATGCACTAACCTGTAACATGCAGTAACTTGCTGTTTGGACATCTCCAGTCCTATCGACATAACTCTCCATTAAGTCTACTCCATCTTTAGTAAGTCCAGTAAGTAATATCCCTTCCAAATTTCCAGCCTCTTTCATTTCATTGGTCAACTTTTCGATGTATCTATTTAACTGGAAAATTCAAAGTGATTTTTTCTGAAGCAATCCATTTTACTATACCTTTTGTACTTCAAAACTTCTACATCTAGAATAATTTTATTCTTAATAAGAAACATTTTAAAATAAAAGTCCTTGGAAAAAAAATCTGGATATGTGATTGCTAAGAAGTCTGTGTCTATTATAAATTACAATGCAGCATCCATGATCACTTAAAATATTTTTTTTAAAAAGGCAAGGCATTAACTATGTTTTGATAATTATTCAATAAAAGAACCATAGAGGGTTTACAATTTTAAATTTAAATTGAACTGTTCTTATGCTGCAAAGTTCTTGCTGTCTATTATAGTAAGACAGAATAGGATCTGAGTTGAAAGGGAACGTCAAGATTATCAAAAATAACCATTTCTTGTAAGGTCTTCCCTGAACTTCATTCCATCCCAAACTCTAGTCGAGATTTCTCTATATTCTCCCAGCACTTTCTCATTACTAGAGTATATAATACATTGTATTACTAGTTGTTTACGTGCATTTGTCTCTCTTCCTCCTCTCTCTGTATTTAGACCATATGCATTCAGTATCTGTTTATTATATTAGGAAACAAAGGAATGCTGTTATAGCATCCCTAAGGGGTGAGTTTAACATTTTATATACAGACCAATCTCACTCCTAAAAGCAGAAACAAATATTAAGCCAACATTCTTTAAAAAAGTAAATTTAGTTACAATGTACATTTACAATATCTTATCTAATAGAGATGATTTACTTTTTAAAAGAATTTTTATACATATCTCATACATACATATTTCCATGTACAGATCAGTTTCTTAATCCAGTGACAGCAAATATTAATCACTTCAACTATTGAATTAAATCAGTTCTTACCTGACTATCACTAAGGAATTTACAAGCAAATGCCACTCTGTCACGTACAGCAACTTTGTTTTCATACTGAAAAGAGAAAAAGCAAGGAGTTATTTCTAAGTGCTCTGAGTTTTAAATTTTTGAAGACTAAATATTTTATATATGTAGTATGTAATTTTAGTTTCAAAAGTATTAATGCTATTGTATATACAATGGCAGAGCCATTGATTCCCTAAGATGCCTTTTATAATCTAATTCTCAGGAAGCTCACTGCTAAGGTTACTGTCCTTATGAAGTAAGTTTACTGCTTAAATACTGACCAAATCAGTTTTTAAAAATTCCAGTTCAGTCTTAATACTTAACTCCAACAGGAAATATAAGCAATGATGTACAGTTTATCAAATTTAAGATGCCATGCAATCTTTCCATCATAAAAACTAATTTTGAGGAAACAGGAAATCTTTCTTTGGCTAAGTTAATCAAGTCTAGGAAATCTGTGAACTACTAGATAAGAGTTTGACTATACCAGTACAGAATACATTGTATTCTGAATTTAGAAAGAAAATTAATACATGTTTCTAAATATAAAGTGGTTGGTTTTAAAACATACCCTTATAAATAAATGAACACAATTTCATGACTATAGTAAAATACTATTTGATAGGTGGTTTGTGACAAAATTTTCAGAGGAATTATGATGTATACTTAAATTTGTGTATACTTGTCAATATTGTAAAACGCCATTTTGAAAAATATTGTCTATGGCCATGCTACCCTGAACATGCCTGATCTTGTCTGATCTCAGAAGCTAAGCAGGGTCGGGCCCCTGGTTAGTACTTGGATGGGAGGCCACCTAGGAATACCAGGTATATTCTAGGGGTAAAAAAAAAATCTTTTTAAAAAAGATAAAAAAAAATAAAGAATAATGTTTACTATAAATGTAGAAAGGTACAATTTTGTGATAAATCAAAAATAGTTTAGAAGTAGAAAATTTCTATTTCCACTGAAGTCATTCTATGAAATAGTTTTCCTCCTTTAAACATAAGACTACTTCAGTTGATACCTAACTTAGTGTATTTTTGCAAATATATGTTTCTGCACTAAAGAGTAAACACATTTGATACAAACTGGATTTAACTTTTAGATTCAGTTGCATGTGTTAAAACTTTTGATGTGGAAAGAGTTATAAATATTATCTGTCCCATTTTATAGCTGAGAAAACTAAAATCCCCAAAAGTTAACTGACCAGATAAGGTAACTGTGGCAGAGTAAAAACTCAGGCCTTTATCTTCTGATTTTCCGATTCAGTACTTTACACTATTGAGACTTAACAATTTTTTAAAAGAACAATGTTAATTATAATTATTTACACATAAAGCATAATTAGGTATGCTCTTGAAATAGTTTGGAAACATGAACTTCCTACTCAAGATAAGATATCCCTTACCTAATAACTTGCATTTAGGTATAGAAAAAGAAGAGTATTTATAATAGATCACTTAATTTAAAATACAGAATTTGATATTTAGACAATTCCCTAACTACCAATTTAAAATTTGAGCAATCTACTTCTTTTTCTAGTCTCCATTCTCTAGCATTTCTTGGGAGTATCGTTTTATTTCAAGATAAAGTCTTCTGTTTAACAAAATAGAGTACTAATAGTAAAAATAAAAAGAACCCTGTATACTCTTGGATATTAATTTGAAGTTGTTAGAAAAGTTCAATAGTAATTTATTAAAATTAATGGAAAAATAGATGAACTAAGGAATTGCCAAAATGAACACTAACAACATTTATTAAAATTTTCATTAAGATATCTCAATAAAATACATGTTTTTATAAATTCTTAGGAACTGACATTTAAAGTAATTATTTGAGCAATGTATATAAGAAATGTTATGATGGAAAATATAGAAATAACTTTCACGTTAGAAAGCTTTCTCAGTGCTAGAAAGAAGCTCAACAGTGCAAAGAAAGTTGTGGTATTAATATAAAAGCTTGAAACTCAATAACAAAAACTGATAAGGAAATCTCACTTTATTCCTTCTTTCTCAACATTGTGATAAAGAACCTATTTGGTAATTGTAGTCATAGGTTATTAAAGCAGAAGAGAAAAAAATAGCAATAAAAAGACCAAATAATAATAAAAAAATGAAATAGTCCACTGTAAGTAGTGATCACATAATTTATCTTCCAAACTGTTCTAGAACATGTCTGAGAATGAAATACTAACTCAGACAAGATATATGGTCATCCTGACCATAAGTGATTATGTGCTGATTTACTTAGCAAAAACACATGCACTTTTAAAAATAATATTTCAATATAAAATTTATGCTTATATAGTTGTAGAGTTCTAGAGCCAGTTCTTAAGCTAAAGAATAAAACTGTATTCCTTCTATGTCTGTAAATTATATTACTGAAGTGTTTTAAAAATTAAGTTCGGTTTCCTATCAGCTAACTAACTCTACTTCAGAAATCACATTCAAGAAAAGTTGCTCAAAAAATGTTTAAGTCACTTTTTTATTTCAAATAATAGGAAATGCATCCAAGCCACAGCAATATTTTACGCAACAGACATTTGAAAATTTTAACAGTTAGATAAAAATGCCCTTAAAAGGAGAGCCTTATGAAACAGAAGTTGGCTTACCAGCACTCCATCATAAGATCCTGTTTCACTTGTCAGAAATGCAAACATGACACACAGATATGGGTTATTTAACTGTAATCGTAGAGTGCTGCACATTTCTCTCCAAAGGGAGTTCTTCTCTTCCGTATAACCTGATAAAGCCATTGCTACCACATTGAGATTCAGATCACCTGCATATTAAAAACAACTGCTTATCAAAGTGATCAAAATCTTAATATCTCCTTCCAGTTCTTAAATAGTAAACACATAAAGATCAGAAGGTGGCTTTTATCCCCAGAAAAATAAGCTCACTAGAATAAGAGTTTTGATTCAAATTGGAAAATTTGGAAAGGACCATAAGCAAAAATTTCCATTTTTATAAAACTTTTGTACATATTGCAAACTCTGTGCAGGACATCTTTTAATTTTCAAGTCCTCATTCCAGGCAGGTTCCTAAATAGTATGTTATTGCTCAAGGCCTAAATGAAGAAAAGTGAAGCCATACAATCAGTATCATGGCCAACTTTTATCAACAAGTTCATTTACGTTGGTTGAGATATTTCAAAGTGTTAATATTATATCTCAGGACTGCAATTTTCAGAATTATTTTGTTTTCCTATTCCTAAATATGTAATACATACCTACGTATCTATGTATCTATGTATCTATCTAGGTATCTAGGTATCTAAGTATCTACCTACCTACTTACTTATCTACCTACCATCTATTCTAACTACAAGGAACTAAAAGCCAGTATTTCAGCATTCTTATTACACTTTTAATTTTTCTAGGATAAAATTAACTATCAGAATTACCACAGAATTGTATTTAGACATTCGCAACAAAGCATTTTTTACTAAGTCTTTTAAACATTTGTTCTCAGAAGTTTATGCGGCTGCTGATAAGCTCTAACTTGATAGTCAGCCCTACAGCTGCCTAGTCTTCTAACAAATTTAGCTTTGAAAGAGAACACTACTCACCTTTAACTTTTAAGTATTTTTCTACATTTATTATAGCAGCTTGTTTCCTGATCCTAATCATTTTATTTTCCAAATAAAACAGCATTTCCCACTTTATGTTCTTAATAGCCTTCTTCTTCACTTCTATACACACTTTCCCCAAATTACTCTGTGCTTGTTTTCTCTGCCTACTTTATTAAATCATAAAGTCTCTAATGATTAAAACAAAAAACCAAAGAAATATCTTCCTTGAATCCTGCCTAGAACAATTTATTTCCAAATGGAAAGGAATATTTGACTCAGGAAAATCTTTCCTTCAGTCCTTAGCCAAATTATTAAAATCATTAGAATACTTTTCCCTTTTTATTAGTAGGGGCGTTCAAAGCTAACACCAAATATTCCAGGTACACACGACAGGGAAGCATCATGCTCTCAGGTCATAGCAAAATTATAATTAAGAAATGGCTTTAAATATCAATTATTTTTCCATCAGCACATGTCTTCTATTGCAATCTCAAATGGGGAAGACAGCAAAAGGGAAGGAAAAGAGGTCAATCTGGGCAAAATATTAGCTTTTTCGACTTTTAGATTGCAAGTAAATATATTACAGTTAATTTCATGTTTTTCTCAATGGTACAACAGAACTGTAATGGTTTCAAAATGGACCAGCAAATAAGAATTAAGTATTCTAAATACTAGAAATAATTTGCTAGTTGTATTAAAAATTGATAGCTATATACATCTTAAGAATTTTCAAGTGAGTATTCCTGATAAGAAAAAAACAATGAATTTCTGGATTAAGACTTATTTCTTTGAGTATTCTCTTGCAAAATGTTAGAGTAAAAACTTTATTACATCTTACTGTTTCTTCCTTTTTAAATATTAAGTGGAAATGATGTTTAAATCATTAGATTCAAGTATAAGCATTTTTGCTGATCAATATCATTTTTTATAAGAATCTATATTAATCTAAATAAAAATGTCATTCAGAGTTTCCTAAAAGTCAACCAATAACCATCCAAAAGATAAAAAATAAAAGTCAAATGTTTGCCATAAAAATGCTTGCAAACTAAAGTAGTCCTAATCTCCAAGAAAATACATTTTAAAAATGTATGTGAACTACCTTTAAAGGAAAAAACTAAAAATGGACACATGAGCATTCCTTATATTATTAAAATGACAATTGACACATTTCCTTTTTTACAACTTAAACCAAAGCATAAACAAAAGGGATGGGCTAGTATTTACTTTTATATAGTACTGTGCTAATTTCTTTTTAAAACCTTACATAAATATATTAATTAGACTTTTGGAAATTATCAGCATCTTTTCTTTAAAGGATTCTATGAATCCTGCAAGTATCTTAGAATATAACCTAATACCTTTCTCTGAAGATGCCCCTTCATTCAGGATTTGGATTGCTCGTCGAATATCCAAGTTGAACAACGCCACGGCAGCAGCTCTTGCCCATTCCCCTTCTTGTACAAGGGAATTCAAAAATGGCCCCACATCTACATCTGTTCCTTTCTTTATCCACCCGCAAAGCTGTAAAGCTAAGATTCTCTCTTCATTTAAATTCTGCATATCAGTTTGTTTATCCAACCCACTCCAATTATGTCTGCTGCTTTCCACCATTCCTAAAACAAGAAACATTTTTTGTATTAATTGCTTTATTATTTTTTTAATATATTTGGAAAATCAGTTTTATAGAGAAATATTTCATCAGATTTTGAATATTCAACTTCCCAGCCACAATTTTATGACAGCAAAAATATTTTACATGTTACCAAGTAGGACACTGTCTTGAATTATCAAAAAGAGCTATTTAGAATAACAGTCAAAGCCTAAGCTGAGTCACCGCTTTGGAGAAGCCTCCCTGACCAACTAATCTGAAATAGGGTGCCACTTGCTACTATCTAACTTAATCATTGTTTCCTCTATTTCCTTTAGCACAAACATAAGCTCCCATAATTTACTAATTCATTTTTTAGTTTCATCTCTTTTCTACTAGAACATGAGCTCCAAAAGGGCAAGCATCTTGTCTATTTTATTTGAAAGGTATTCCCAGTGCCTGAGATCCAGCAGATGCTCTCTCTCCCTCCCCACCTTTCTGTCTCTATGTATGTATGTATACATATATATCAAAAAATGAGATCATAAATATCAAAGTGCTTTGAAAATTTCAGGTAAGTACTAAAGCTAAAATACAACAGGAATGATTTGAAAATTTTTCCCTTCTTACTGAATCAGGAGATTTTATATTCTCATTCTCTTTTCATAAGGAATCTAAACAATTCTTGTAGCATTATTTAGATTGCAATTGAGGCAGTTTTTCCTAATGACAGGATAATTTCACTTAGGATGATACTTGGTGCCAAATAAAAGTTAAATAAATAAAGACAAAATCAGGACCCTATTTAATTGCAACTCAAATTCTTAAATGTTCTAGAAAGTTTTGCCAGTGAAATTGTCATCATGCAATTACCTGTTACTTTAACAAAAAGGATTTCCAGAATAAACTGAATTAGAAATTAGGCAGAAAGGATAGCCAACATTACAAACATCTTTTATTAGCAGTAATTTAAATCGGTAATTTACGGTAATTCTACATTTAAATAATTGCATAAAATATAGTAATTATACATTTTAAATAATTAGATCAATAACAAAAAAGTGTTTTAAGAAATAACTCAACTTGTCTGTAGTAAGGAGAATTGTAAGACGAGCTCCACGATTTCTACCCCACCTCCCTTCCCCGGTAACCACACCCTTGTATAATCCCTGCCCCGTGACTACAAGTGGAATCTGTGACTTCCTTCTAAATAACAGAATATAGTACAAGTGAAAGCATTTTGTGGGTGTTAAGGTTGTTATTCAGTTGATTCTGAGTTAATCAGAGGGAGATTATCCTGTTTTAATCAGGTGAATCCTTTAAAAGAGAGTCTGGAGATCATTAAAGAGAGTCTCCCTCTGGACTGGAAGTAAAAGCTGCCATGTTGTGAGAGGGTCTGTGAGAAGGCCATGTGGCAAGGAAGTGTCGGCAGCCCCTACGAGCCAAAGGCAGTTCCTTGGCTGATAGCCAGCAAGGATACCTCAGTCCTACAACCTTAAAGAACCAATTCTGCCAACCTATATGAGCTTGGAAGAGTACTCCAAACTCCAGGAGGAAACAAAGCCTAACCAACACCTTCATTTAGCCTTGTGAGACCCTGAACAGATGACCTAATTAAGCTAGACACATGGAAATGAGATAACAAACGCAAATTGTAGAAAATAAATATACTGTCCAAAGTCGACTTCAGCAATAGTCTGATCAAAGCTTTAAGGGAAAAACACAAGCAAAAATGAAAAAAATATTAAAAATCAGTTGTCATTTCCAAGTCAAATATATATATTATATATAATGCAAAGCATTATTTCTTAAAATTCACTTAGTCTAAACACTTGGGAAGAGGAAAATTAGTACATAGCAAAAGTCTAAATTCTCCATCATACCTAATTCAACTTTTAAATAACTTTTTTCATTATATGGTTGTTAGGTTGTGGCAAAAGTCTATAGCATTTTGGGACATATTTTAAACCAAATATCATTGTTTTATGAAAAAGTTTCAAGATGAGTTATTTGGAAATTTTTGGAAATTTAAAAAAGCGAAATAATTACACTCGAAATTACTTATTTTTAACCTTAGTATTGGAAACTGTTACCAATTCAGTTCAAGGAGTTAGGAGGAGAATGCTGAAAAGAAGTTTTCTTTCTTTAAGAGAACCCCCTGCCCATCAAAATGAGGAAGGATCCTGCTCTAGTTGCAGCCACGAGGGAAATCAGTCCAGACAAGAATCACTTTTAGCTTCTCAAAGTGAAATTTTAAGAACTATGAGAAAATTCTGAATGATAAATGACAATGTTATTCAAACACATTAAAAATTAAACAAAACATAACAAATAACAAATAACAAATTTAAATTGCTTAGCTAAATGTAGTCATCAAATTTCAGGTTGAATAAGCTACAGATATACTATAAAGTATCTATTTTCATATCACCACTATTAATTTTGGATTTAATGCTGATATTAACTAATTAATGGTAAAAATAACAATTTTAAAACAGGTGAACAAAAAGTAGCAATTTATTTTTCAAATGGTTCCTCACAGTTTAATATTTGTTTCTTAGAGTTCTTACTTTATAGAAATTACGTCACGGAATAGAGATCAAATGAATCCAAAGAGTTCATTCCTAGTAGGTAGAAAATTTGGGCTGCTCAGAGACCTTCTTACTGCTTTATAACTATGCTACAGGTAATTAGGTTTAGCAAATAAGCTATGTGATATTATTGTCAGTTTTTAAGTATTTAGTTATATTATGATTTTTAACACGTATGAATTTTTAAAAATCCAGTGAACAAATATGAACAACTTATTACTGAAGGAAATAAATCTGTATGTGAACTTTTTTATATGAATTTTTAAATATATAATTTTAACAATCTCTGAAAAAAATTAAAATCTATGCATGTTATGCAATACTAAAATGACAAAATTGTATCCCCTAAATTTGAGATTGTCCTATATTTAAAAAATAGAATCAACATTTTACTGAGGTTTTGTATGAGAAACAAGTCCACTTAAACATTAAAAAAACATTAAAAATTTTGTTCATATACTATACCAAGCAATAAGACACTATGCTATTTGTAGATATTAATTTGTTGCATTTTTACAACTATATAACAAAGCAGTAAAATTATCCAGTGTTTATAAGAACATTTTGTTGTTAAAAATACTAAATCCTAGCTATTTTGTTCCTTGAAGTAATTCTGAATAGATGAGTTCTCTAGATCAGAGTTTACCATTTAATTATGAAAAATATTTTCATCATGTTAGAAAGCTGACCATAATTTATTATGCAATTTTCTGCCATCTTAAAAGGAAGAGATTGTACCTAGTGACAACTCTGTGAAAACTGCTCTATAAGACATTCCCTCAGAGTATGCATTCGCTTCATCCTGGTTGATTTCAACACTTAAGTCAGCCCAATAAACTAGCCTCTTCATTCCTTCGCTTCCTTATCTCCAGCGGTCAGCAGCTCCAAGATTAACCAGTCCTTTCATGAACACACTCCAAACTATTCCTCTACCACAAGAGCCAAGTTCTAACCACAGCCTCAAAGCCTTCCAGAAATCTCACTTCTATATTCTTCCACCTTACAATCTCTTGACCACTCATATTTTTACTCACCAGTCTTCTGTCATTCTCCTCTCTATCCAAGGTAGATACCAAGGACCAACAAATGAATCATTCTCTTGCCAATATCCTTAATTCTCTTGCCCTATTGTTCTTTATTCTTTCCTCTGGTAAAACGACATTGCCCCACAATCTTCCCATGTTTCTCAAGACAACTCTCTCTCATCTTTTCTCTACGCACTCCTCGCTTTCTCAACAAGCAAACCTATTACATTTTGAAAAGAGAAGCCATCAGGTAGAAAAACCTCTGTCTCTGGTCACTGAACCTTAAGCAACCTGCATACCTTTCACCTTTTCCTCTAACAAATAAGGAGGTGTACATCCTCCTACCTAAAGCTCTGGATCCCATTCCTTCCCATTCCTAAGAATTTTTCTCTTCATCCCCTTTTCTCTACATCTTCAACCTCTTCCTATGGGGTTCCTTACATTAGCATCTAAACATGCTTAAATCAATCTCATATTAAAAACGAAAACAAAGCAACACAAGAGCCCTCCTTTGACCCCAGCTTCACTGGCTGCTACTGTTTTACTTTTCATCCTCCTTCGTATAGTTGAATTTCTTGACTTTATTTTAAATGGATGACTTCAATTCAACCTAAATTTTTTACCCACTAGACATCTCCATCTAGCTATCTTAAATTCAACTTACTCCATAATAAACTTTTTCTCTCCCTATTATTATCTAACCAGTATTAATTCAGTTTCCTAAGCTAAATATATGTGCGCTTTCACTTTTCCTTCTCCTCCATCCCCTTTATCCAATTAATCATTAAATTTTGTCCCAATCTTTGATTCATCCATATTTCTCTAGCTCCTCTGCCACTAACCTTAGTAAGAACACCGTATCTGGCTTGATTACTGTGGCTTCTATCTGAGGTCCCTGCTATCAATATTGATCTTCCTTCATTCTCCTCACAAAGAGTGACACCTCTAAAACACAAATCTAATTCTGTCACTGCTCTTCAAAATCTTTCCTTGGATTCTCTTTGTTATAGGATAAATCTCCCTAAATCCTTACTCTGACTTCTAAGTCCTTAGCTATCCACTGCTTACCTTTCCAATCTTCATTCTTTCTTCACTTTCTCATGTTCTGTTCTAGCAATACTGAGCATGCTATGCTCTCTCTGCTCTGGTTTCACCGCATATGCTGCTCCCTGTCTGGACCTTGTCTTTGCCTTTACCTCCTCTGGGCAGCCTTCCCTAAACTCTACAACCAGACTAGGAATTCTTCTATACATAACTGTCTATTCTTCTTCATGTTATAACTTCCCATTTACCTGTCCATAATCTGAACTAGAATGTAAACTTCCAAGAGAAGGGATGATAGCTATCTTGTTCAGTATCCATGAAGAGACGTTATCTATCCTGTTGATAGTTATGTCTCCAGTTCCTAAAATGTCTTAGCATATACTGAGCAAGCGATAAATATCTGCTGAATAAGTGAATAAATTTAGTTGTAGTAAGTAACATAGAGAAAGCAACTAGCATGTCTAATACATAGTAAGAACTATATGTATCTATATCTATTATCTATCTCTATCTATCTATCTAATTTGTCACATAAGTTAAAATATAGCTGTGTGCTCTAATAAATTACTGTGGGCAAGATGGCTCTGAGTGTTGATTTACTATGTGTTGAATTATTAAAGATACGATTAGAGAAAGGAGTATGGCCAAATAAAATATTGAAACCAAGGTTACCATCTTTGACAGTCATTTCTCTACTTATTACTTTTGGATTGTAGAAACAAAAAATATATAAACCAAACCAAACCAAACCAAAAGCTGTAAGTCTAGCAAAGAGGAAATCTTTCAACAGTAGTCTTTTGCAGTTTGGGGGAAGACTACTCATGACTCAAGTCACAATACTGTTTCCCTCTACTGCATCAGAAACTATATATAGATATTACATTTTTCCCCTTGCTTTTCCTCAAGATAGTTTGTTGACTTTTCCCTAAAATAGATCAAAATACAACAACAACAAGCCTCAGAATAATTGAGAATGCAATGTGGTCTGACCTACTACGCAGCTAAAATACTAAAATTTCTATAAACTTCGTGTTTAATTCTTTGCAGCAGTGGTTCTAAAATCATGAACCGTAGTATTCAGGCTCATTAATAGGGCTAATACAGTATATCTGCCCTTTTACTTATATTAATAAAAAACAGAAGTTTCTAATTGAACTCATTCATTATTTATAATAAGTTACTTTTTGGGTAGAGAGCTAATGAGAGAAAACCAAAATGAAACAAGTCAGATAAGTAGTCTAATGCATCTTCGGCAATGTAAACCAAAGTAATGTGAAAGTCCTTCCTTTAAAAAAATTGTAAGTTTAATTAAAATGCTAAACCTATTATTAAAAAATAGCATTTTATTTAGTATTATTTGTATAGTATTCATGCAAGTTGTATTAAAAATCAAGTTGAATTTATAACTTCTCCTACCAGCAGGCTCAAATTTGATCTAGGCCCAAATTTGACTGCTATCAAAAACTATATACTGAATCCTCGGTTGGGGACATAATTAAAACATAAGGTATAATTTAATTCTAATAAAAACAGTAAGAACAACTGTTTAAAGAAGTCAGTGAAAAAAATAAGTTTGGTTCTTTTATCATCTTTACTCTTAAACAGTTTATCAATTTCAGTCCTACATTAATTCGCATTCATTCAATCATCAAGGACTATTCAGGTATGACTCCTTTAGATAAGATCATACTTCAAGTCATAGTTACATGGACCTCGCCATTAGATAGCTAAGTGAAAGCAGGCAGCAAAATAAAAAGAGTCTCCTTCAGTTAGAAATCTTTTTATTTAATTTCTATAAAAGCAAAATCCTGTGATAAAATTTGAACTAACCACCAAGATCCTATAAATCATCTAACGTAATACATCTTAAAGTGAGTCTTCAAAAAAAATAACATTAAATAAATGAATGAAAGTACAAATCGGCAGTTACAAAATAGTCACAGAGATGTAAAGATAGCATAAGGAACATAGTCAATAATATAATAACTATGTATGGTGTCAGATGGGTACTAGATTTATCAGGGCGATCATTTCATTAGTTATATAAATGTCTAATCACTATGCTGCATCCTTGAAATTAATATATAATATTGTATGCCAACTGTAATTAAAAAATTAAAAAATAAAAGGAGGAAAATAAAATAAATAAGTGGATTTAATGTCAATATCACTTCAAAGAACCAAGACTCCCTCCAAATAGGATTTTGGATATAAAAACAATTATGCATTTAACTCAACAATTCACTAAGTTATCTAATCAGAAACCAAAAGAAAGGGGAGGAGGAATAGTTATGTATATTATCCTGAAATAATTAAATAATGAGAAAAAAATAAGAGTATAAAAATTATAAACATATTGCAGAAAATAAAATTTTCTTACCCAAAGATGATTTTACAATCGATTTAATTCCTGCATAAACCAATGATCCTTTGTTGCCTGGAGATTTCTGATCCATGTCTTCTGTATACTGCTTCATAAGTATTTAAATGCATAGGAAATACTACTGAAGATGCATAATAAAATATTTCAAAGCTAAATTTACTTTTGATTTGAAGCCAATTCATAATAAGCATCAGTGCAAGGTGGTTCTACTTTATTAGAGACATACTTTCTTCCACCTGCATGACCTGTAAAGCAGTATTTCAAGTTCAACAGTTTTAAACAATTTTACTTTGTAATTTTAGTATTATGTAACTTTATATTTGCATATAAAACATTCAGCATATTTACAGACTGATCTTTCAGTAAACATCAATAACATGTGATTCATCTCAAAATATACAACACAAAGGATATAGTGCAGAGTATACCAGAGTGACTTGAGCTGTGGATCTTCATTTCCAGCCAAAATATGGTTTCTCCACACCTGTTCTGTATCAAGTCCATATCTTGATAAAGCCCGAAGGCGCATCTTTGTTGCTATGTCTTTTTCTAAAGAATTATCATTTTCTTCTTCTGCACATTCATACAAATGACGACCACAAGCCCACATTAAAGATGTAATTGGGCTCCAGGCAAGCGATATCCTTTCAAAAACAGTGAAGTCAGACATTGTTCGGTTGGGAGTTACAACTATCATTCGATTTTGACTTGTTGGATGCCAAGCAAAGGAAGCAATGTAATTGTCACAAGGTTGCACACTTCTTTCAATTATTGTGGGTTCAGTTTCATCACCAATAGGAGTGGGTGTGTGCTGCATATCATATAATCTAATAATATTACTGTCTCTTGTTAAAGTGGCAAGCAGACCAGTCCTAGTTGGACACCATGCTACTTTTGTTAAGGGCTTTGGTTGCTCAGTCAAAGTCAAAACTGGCTTCTCAAATTTTCTAAGATCCCATATAGCAACCTGACCTTCATAGAAGGAAGCGACACGATCATGGAAGTACGGGTCTACTGTCACTCCCTGAACAGCTTTTGTATTTACAAACATCTTTTGGCTTGTATTCCGAAGGTCAAATATGGCTAGGTTACGATGCATACCAGCAAGGAGAAGTTTCTGGTCCCTTGGAAGCCAACAAAGAGAGAGACAAGCATCATTCTGTCCTAATTCATAAAGTGGTTTTGTTACTAATAATGTTGTTTCAGTTTCACCTGCTGAAAGCCTCACTTTCTCCATGGGGACTATATCAGGAGTATACTTGCTGCAGATATCCCAAATTAGCACTGAAAAGTCAGCTCTATGTTTATCTAGACCAGCAGCAAGCCAGTTACTATCCAATGGATTCCATGCAAGAGTATTGCATTGTCGTGCATGTTTTGGAACAAATTCTTTTCCTATCAAATCTTTGAACTTTGAGTTATGATCTTGACCAAGACTTGTAAGTACAACCCGACCATTTGCTTGTCCAACTGCTAGGAGACATTCAGGATCATAATTGAGATACCAGGCAACACATTTCATATAGGGTGTATCTGAATTTATTGATAGTAATGTAGCTGCAGAGTCTTCAGATAAATGTAAAGATCCAGCTTTGAGCTCTGAATTCACAGTAGATTCCACATGATAAAGGCTCAGTTCTGAGTCACACACAACAAATCTATCGCCCTGGTGTGGCGCCCACAATATATCAGGTTTGGTACCACTCATGATTACTGATGTGCTCAAAGTGTCCAGTCAGGTCCATTCATTGAATATCTGTTTAAAAATAAAGAGTTTAAAATGTTAACAAAATATAATTCTAAGTTGAATAAACTATTCAGAAAGTTAGGAAATTCTCTATACAGGTACTCTATTTTTCAATATATTTATATTTCTTCTATATGCTATGAATTCAAGACAATATTTATTGATAAAAGAGAAGAAGTTGTTCCCCCAATAAGATGAACTGGTGAGAATCTAAGAACTCCATTCTGGCTTTATTTCCCATGATCAATGATCTTAATTGCACTATTACTAGTACCTCCAATTTAACATCAGGGTTAAAATAACTTCAGTGTGGTGAGTAAATTAATATGTATCATCTCTTTGAAGGGGGTAAAATTTTAAAGTCTTACAAATCATGTTCCTATGCAATAGTTTAGATCAGCACTATCTACTAGAACTTTCTGCAATGATAGAAATTTTCTATATATGTATTGTCCAATATGGTAACTACTAGCCACAAGTGTGCCACCAAACACTGGAAATATAAATAGTACTAATTTCAAATTTTACTTAACTTTAATATAAGTAGCCACAAATGGCCACCATAACAGACAGTAAAGACTTAAAATACAATGCCTAGTACGACAGAGGTCTCTTTCTTAGCTTTCAACAATAAGCAGTCCTATGGCATTAGAAACACTAGAAGGTACTAACCAGACTTGAGTTCTATTCCTACCTCTGACATGTATTAGCTACATGCCTTAGAGAAAGCCATTTGTGTTTGGGAGTCCTTTTGTTTTCTCACCTACACAACATAAGAATTGGTTTAGGTTAGTGTTCCTCAAACTTCAGTCATTCATGTACTACCTATGAGGTTATTTTTTTCCTTTAAATTGGCTCATTTTTTAAAACTGAAAACTGATTTTAAGTTCATCATAAAGTCCATGAATCATAGGCATGATATTCTAAGTATATTTTTCCCTAAAATACATTAAAATAAATATAACTATTAAAAATGCTTGTTTTACCTAAAATTGCACACTGTGTGTACCTAAAATACATACATTGCACTTTGTGAAAATGAATTAAGTGATCATTAGAGGCTCTTTCAGTTTTCAATTCTATAAACTTTAAATAAGTATTAAAATGAAATTTTTGAAAAGATTATAATAATTTAAGCACAAACTAAAAAATATCTATGCTAAAAATGGTATTTTATTAATAAAAGCTACTTACAAAAATGTAAACGTTTCTAACCAAATCTGGCTAGAGGTTACAATCTGGATTAAAAATGAGCAAAGATACTTACAATCTTTGTGGCAACTGGTATCTGCGCAACAGTGTTGTCATTTCTTAAAGGGTGAAGCTATGGTTCATTCATCTCTCTACCCCCTGTACCAGATGTGAAGCATGGCATGGACTCCTAATAAAGATATACTAAATAAATTCAACTCGATAATACCTGCTTTACTTTTTGATCTTGTAAAAGTTTCCGTCAGGAATTATCAGTCTAGAATTTCAAAAGACATAAAATTTAGATAACTAGGAAAAATCTCTAAGAATTCTTATAATGGCTTTTTCCTTAACAATTCTGAAATCCAAGATCAATCATTTCAATTATATTCTTACTAACATCCTCAATTTCTTCACTTCCTTGACATTTTGCGTTTGCCTTCTATAACCCTAGAAAATCCTATTATTTAATGTCTTCTTTCCTCCTCTCCATGAGGCTGCCAAGTCTCATGGCTCTGCAGACTGACTCCATAAGAAATTAAGGTATACAACATGTCTGGCCTGTAGTGCTGGTTCAGCAATTGTTTTCTTCCTATTTCCACTCTGGCCTTTATGAAATTCATCTTTATATACTATTAAAGTGATCTTTCTAAAATGCAAACTTAACCAGGTTATCTAACCCCTGCTTAAACCCTGTAATGGTTTCTAAATGCTTAGTGTAGAGTTCCAAATCTTCAAAATAACCTATAAAACTCTAAATGTTTGGCCTCAGTCTACTGCTCCAGCCTCAAGGCACACCATTCTCCATCTTGCTAATGATGTTCCAGCTACATTATCATTTTCAATTCCTAGAATGTAAACCACCCCCATTATACCTTTGCAAATACTGGTCCCTTTGGTTGCAGCCTTCTTCCTTCCCTTCTTGGCCAAGTTAACATTAAAACCTGCTTAAGCCTGACATCAAGCATCCTCGATCCCTACCCAGTCTACATCAAATTACTTAGATATATACTTTCATTGAACAGTATTCCTTCTCTTTAAATAGGCCTCTCTGTCTCTCCTACTGGATTATAATCTCTGTAAGAGCATGTAAAATCTTTTGCCCTCCATTGTACCTCTAGTACAGCACAGAGCTTGGCCCTCAGTAGATACATAATAATTGTTAAACAAATGCATTTGTCAAATGCTCCCTCCGGTACTTCTCAGTGCTATCTCCAAGTTTTAACAATCTCCTCATGCTTCTACCCATTACCCTGCCTAGTAGAGTCTGGGTCCACCCAAAAGCAAAGTGCCCACTGTCATAACTGGTTTCAATGATAGGCACGAGACCACAGTGAGCCACTCTGAGGGTATCATGCTAATACACTTTCATTTACTCTAAGTATTTATTGGGCCTCTTCTATGTTCCAGACTCTGTTCTAAATGCTATGAACACAGTAGTGAACGGGGACAGATAAAGTCCCTGGTTTCTATGGACTGTGTCCCCCGCAAAATTCATGTGCTGAAGCCCGAATCTCCCATTTGCCTATAGTGGAGACAGAGCCTTTAAGGAGGTGATTAAGGTGAAATGAGGTCATAAGGGTAGAGCCCTGATCTAATAAAACTGGTGCCCTTTTAAACAGTGGAAGAGACACCAAAACTCTCTTTCCCACTATGGGAGAACACAGCAAACAGGCAGCTGTTTGCAAGCGAGGAAGAGGGCTCTTTCCACAACTGGACCATGCTTTTATACTGACCTCAGACTTTCAGCCTCCAGAACTCTGAAAAAATTAATTTCTGTTGTTTAAGCCATTGGGTCTACTGTATTTTGTTATGGCGGCACAAGGAGACTAACATAATGGTCTCACAAAGCCTGTATTCTAGTGCTGAAGTTATGTCCAATCTTAAAGATAATTTAAAATTTGAGAAGGAAGAGAGGCACCTCGTCGTGTAATAGGAAGTAGCTAAGAAAACAAAAAGTAACAAGTATTGTCACGTAAGGGTTCATATTAATACCCTCACAAAGAGAGGAAATTTCTTAATTGGAAGATCTGGCCCATCTTCCTATCTCGCTAAAAGATAAATGCTTAAATAAGCACATTTTTAATCTAGGTTTCCATTCAAAACCAGTTTTTACATGAATGATATATGGTAAGAAAATTTAAAGTCACATGAAAAAATTTATCTTAAACAACAAATAGAAAGTGTCACTGTAATTTTAAAACTATTCAATTTACAGGACTCTCAATGGAGAATCATCAGCATTTCTTCTGGTGTTATGCATGTAAAATACTTATATTACCATCTACAAAATCTGATTATAGAAATTCATACAGAATCACAGACCTTGAGAGTTACAGACTAGCAAATCTGTCTCATTTTGCATAGGAGTAAAATGAATACCAGATGTTTTGGTTCTTGTCCAACACTTCCCAACTCCCACCCTAGACTAATGCATAGAGAAAGGACCAGCTACATCATTTGCAGGGCCCAGTCCAAAATGAAAATACATAAACCCTTTGTTCAAAAATTAACAGCAGAGCATTAAACCAAGTGCCAGCCCTTCTAAATGACAGGCCTTGTGTGACTGCCCAAGTTACACACCATAAGCTAGGCTTGAATACAGAGGTGCATCTATAAGTACACTCTTAAGAAATGTACTTCTTTACAATCCAACACACAATACAGATGGATCCTGGCTCATCAACATAGATCAATGGGAATATGGTAGAGAGCAAAAAAAACTGAGCCTGGAGTCAGAAGACCTCTAGCTACTCACTAACAAGTCTCTTAATACTTCAAAACTATAAAATGGGGATAGAAGCTAGCCTGTTTTCTTTCATCTCACTAAGTTATGACAATCAAATGAGTTCTTCGCATCATAGAGCTGTATCGCTACAAATTCCGTAAACATTCCTGAAATTTAATGTTTTAAAATGTTGGAGACACTGAAAAATAAGGGGAGGAAGGAGTGGGATCTGCAATAATTACAGCTTATACTTAGATCCTCACCTTCAAGTTTAACAATTGCTCACTTCCTGTCAATGGTTTCTGAGCAAATGAAAGCCATGTTGATTTGGTTTCTCACCAGACATCTATAACCGCATCGTCCAATAAAAATATAGTGAGCCACATGATGTAAAATTTCTAGTAGCCACATTTAAAAATTAAAAATAGATGAAATTAAATTTTACAATGTTTTATTTAACCTGAAATATTGTTTTTTCAACATGTAATCAGTGTAAAAATTGAGAACTTTTACTATCTTCGGTACCAGGTCTTGCAAATCTAATGTGTATTTTACACTGACAGCACACCTCAACCCCGTGTAGCTACAGGACTATGAAGATCTATAATACTTAGTGTACAAGGGTTCAATCACCCTTTTACATCTTTTTTTTGTCTTCTAATTTTCTTACCATAACAATAAAAGGGGCAGTTTCAAGAATTTTCATAAAGACCATCTTCAACGAGATGCATTGTTATCTATATCCAAATTTCCCTTAAAATAAGTTAAACAAAAGGCCTGGAAAGGCAGTCATTTGCTAAGCAATTTAACAATGCTCGTGGCACACATGAGAGGCATTATTCATCCTCTTGTGGAATTTTCATTACTCCTACATGCAGAGAACAGAGCTAACCGAGTGACAGGCCCTTTACAAAGTATTTGATAGAGTACAACAGAAGCGGGCACGTTGCTATTCCGGGTAAACCAGGAAAATGAGGGCGACTCCCACACTCCAGACACCTGGCTGTGCCCCTAGTCCACCGCGAGGACGCAGCTCCGCACAAACCCGCCGCTGCAGCGAGGCCCCAGCGCCTGAGGAGGACCCCGCGCGCCCTCGGGCAGCCTGCAGCTCCGAGGCCCGGCGCGGTTATTCCGCATCGCGGACGCGAACCCCGCGCCGGGGCTCCGAGGCGGCCCCCAGGCCCGCTCCCGCCCGCGCCCCTCGAGGTGGCCTCGGCGCTCCTGAGCCCTCGACTCGAGCCTCCCTTTCGGAAGAGCGGAGACGCGGCCCGGGCCGCACTCACCGACCTGAGGAGGCAGCGCGGCCGCCGCACAGCCGCTTCCGGCCTGGTCACCGCCCCCGCCGCCGCGGGAGTGCGGACGCGGGCAAGATGGCGGCCGCGGCGGCGCGGCCAGTAACTTAGAGACACCGGGCCGGGACTCACGACCCCGCTGCCGCGCTTCGTAGCATGCAGGAGCGCCTCGGCCTTGGCAGGGAGATTCCCCGCCCGCGAGCCCGGAGTCGCACCGCCTCGGGGCGGGGTCACCGCCGGGAGGCCCCGCCCCCCCCGAGCGCACCGGCTCTCCCGCAGGCCCCGCCTCTCCCGCTGGCCCCGCCCCTGGAGCCCGCCGCGTCTTCCCCCGCGTCTTCCCCGGCGTGCGCGCCCGCGGGCTTCGCGGGGCCGGGTTCTCGTTTACAAGCGGTTCGCACGCTTTAACTTGATCAGTTTAAATTTTCATTAAAAGCTTTCTGTAGGCCATCGACGTAGTAGAAAGTCCAAGATATTTGGTTCACGACTTAATCACTGGTTCCACAAATAAGTCTTGAGCGCCTACTGTGTACCCGGCACCGTGCTGGAATGCTGGGGACACGACAGCGAAAGAAAAAAGGCATGGTCCCGGCAGGAAGCAGGCAATTAGAGTGATGCCTCGTTGGGGCTAATGTAGAGCCCCACGTGAGGGGCGCCCCCTTAGTGTTGGGGAGTTCACAGACGTTTTCTTGAGGACCACTAGGATGAGACAGAAGGAGCCTTCTAGGGTGAAGGAAGAGCAAGTGCATAGCAATGGGGAATCAGTGAAGTATGGATAAGTGAGCAGAGGAAGTTGGGAGAGTTTAAGATACTGCATCAGAAAGGCATTTGGAAACCAGGTCAGTGAATTTAGATGGACTTTTTCCTAAAGGCATTGCTGGAGTCATTGAAGGTTTTTAATGGAGCGGGTGGCGTGATCAGCTTTTCAGGAGAAAGAGGGGAGGGATAGGGTATCAGAATGAGAGATGATGGTAACCCAAACTACCAGTTGAGTAGAGAGTGGAGAGGGAGAGAAGTGTGTGGCCTGGGAAATATTTAGAAAATGGGATAAACAGAGCTTGATGATTGAGTGAGGGAAAAAGAGGATTCTAGATTTCTGGTTCCCATAATTGAGTGAACGGTGCTGCCACAGGTGTTACAAATCTGACACAGGGACTTTCTTCAGATGTCGGGCAATCTTTGTCTGTTCATGCTTAAAAGTGGATGATGTTGGGCTTGGGGTGATTGACGCAGATGAGCTTAGTCCAGAACTTCAAGGCAGATAGTTTTGGTAAGAGGATGAGTTTGGGGAGAATATTGCCTATGGAGGTCTGAGGCTCCTTTTCACTCCTGCCAATGGAGAAGTGGAGGCTGAAAAACTAGCTGTACTGCTGAGGGGAGATACCACAGAATTCATCACTTCAAACACTATCTTGCCAATCTTAATGATTTTGGTCCTGGCTCCAAATCCCCACATGCAACCTCAGATCAATACAAGTCTCTTCCTTATCCACTCCTATCATGCATAGCTGAAGAAAACGTTTCCCCTCACACTCAGGAGATGACTTTGCTTCTTACTTCAGGAAAAAAAAAAAAAAATTAGGTTGGAATTCCCACAGCCCCCTACTATTTTCTCTTTTTTTCTCCCAGCATCTTCATTCACACTCATTTTTACTTTCTTCTAGCTGACAGAGGACGAGGACCCTATGTGTTTTTCCGCTTTTGGGACCTTTCACCATCAATTTTCTTCTCTTCCATTTGTTTTCAACCTCCCCATTTCTACTGGTTCTTTACCTTAAACATATATTTAAGTCCTCAAAATAGAAGACCATACTCACTTTCTGTAATCTCACATCCTCCTGCCTTCCCCTAAATTCACTCCACTCTGGCTTTCAATCCCAGCACTCCATCAAAACTGCTCATTACTTGCCTAGTCTTCCCCTTTTAAAATATATGCTCTACATCAGCAGTTTTCATTCTGTTATGCCTCCACCCCAAATATTAGCAAGGCACTTGGTAACTCAGAAATGACAATACCTTGGCTTCCCTTTCAGCTAGGTGTGGCTATATAAAAAAGTTGTGACCATGAAATATGAATAGAATTGGACCATATCCCCTAAAAGAAAAGCTGCTTGTCATCCACTTTCTTTACCCCCTTTAAGTCTGGAAAATGGCAAAAAGAAACATGGACTAGAAATGGCCATATATTAAGAAAGGTGAAATTGCCCCATTAGTCTAAGACTCAGCCTAATTCAGGGAACTGAGGTCCCTTCCTTGGATCAACTGCAGACCTTTGGGCCATTACACAAGATAAAATAAACTGTGTTCCTACTCAAATTACTATATGTTTAGACCTGTGTATCATAGTGTCTTAGCCTATTCCCTAAATAATACACAGGAGCTCTGTCTGCTCTATTCTCGATTAATCTCCAGGACCTAAAAGAGAGAATAGTACAGAGCATGTGCTCAATAAAAATTTGTCGAATGAATCCTAAAATAATATCTTTCTCTACTCTCTACTCCCGTCTTGCTAATACCTTTTTCTCTACTTCCTATTCCATCTAAGCTTTTGTGACAGTGTATTCTTCTCATGTTGCTGCCACTTCCTTGCATGCTAAAGCCCTTATGGAAATAAGTGGCACTTTTTTCATTCTACTTGGAAATTGATTCCTCCTCCACTAAAGCATATTCCTTGTGAGTAGAACTGAATCATGTCCCTTAAAAGAAAAGCTGTTGCCATCTACTTCCTTTTCTCCCTTCCTGCTGTCTGGAAAATGGCAGATAGCATTTTCCTCATGGGTACTGAACTTTTAGTATAGAACTTCAGATTTCCTATAGTGCATGCAGCATAATATGTATTCAAAAATATTTACTGAGTAGACAAATGCATTGTATTTGTTGAAAGATTAAACTATATCAGAGAATTTAACAGATTGGTCTGAAGTTACACCAGTTGTCTTTATCCAACATGCATTTTGTAATAAATGCCAAAGTTGCTAAAGTTCAGTCTTGGTGTGTTTTTGTTTGTTTTTGTTTTTAACTTAGACACTTGGGTTTCTAACAAAATGTCATTCTTTTTAAGTCCCTTCATATATGTTGTGGTGATCCAGAATAATATTTTTTTGTTGTGATTTTGAACCAGTAAAGGATAGCAGTTGAAGAACAGCTAATTTTCTTCCTGTTACTGCTACCCTCCACAGCAATCCACTTACTATTGGAACATTCTGTAGAGTCTGTGACTGGTTAATCCCCACTCCCTTTACTTCTACATGCACAAAATGTCTGTACCTGAGAGCAAGTTTTACTCTTAGGCATCAAGAGGAAATTTTGGCCCTGTAAACATGTGACATGGCTTAGGTAATCTTTTTATAAAGTTTGAGGATGAGAAGATCTGAGATATCTTAAAATATTGGTTTTCAAAAGTATTCTAGTATACTTCCAAGTAAATTTTATAAATCGATACACTTATACATTTTTGGGGTTATATCTAACATCATAATAAATTTACATAGCTGCCAAGGATACAATTTTTAATACATTTTTAACATTTAAATTGTAAATAAACTGTGGCATCACACTAAATATATCCAATAAAATTTAAAGACCTTAATGAGATTTTCTCACTATCATTCATTTAAAAAATTTGTGAATAAGCTATTCATTAATGATAGGAAATTCTATATTATTCTATTTTTAATTCTTGAACTTGTATTTCCATTCTATTTTCTCTTACTGGATTATTTGTTTGATAACAAACAATTATATAGCATATACTATGTACCAGGTACTTTATAAGATAGGAGCATTTAACATTCTCTCTCAGGTTGAGTGCCCTGAGAACCACATTCCAAGATGAAGATTAAGATATAGGATACTTCTTACAGAATATTCTTGGGTTCAACACCTGTTGAAGGGAGGAGAAAGACGCAAGATTGAGCAAAGGGAGACCCTGAGCTGTGAATCAGTACTGACAAAGAACTCAGGCAATCCACGGGAAACTTTAGAACTGGCCCTTCAAAGATGTCTTAAGATGGGATGAGGAACCCAGGCCTTTATACCACCCCACTGATGTGAATGTGTCATTGATGTGAGTTGTCCCTTGAAAGAAACCATGGCTTTCAGTGAGGCAGTTTTTTCAGGCAAGGCAGACCCCAAAGAGGGCTGACGGCTGAGGGTCATCTGCTGATAACACTCCCAGCAGCTGAAGGAATAAGTCATTCATTACTGAAGGTCAATGTCGGGGAAATACACCATGGAATACACCTCAGCTTCATCACAATTTCATGAGGATGATTTTGTTATTTTTCTCATTTTACAGATGAGAAAACTAATGCACAGAGGGGTTAAATGAATTACCCAAGATACCTCTTAAGTGGTGGAGCTAGAATATTAACCCAGACAATCTGGCTCCAGCATTATGCTTCTAACTACTGGCCCACGCACTGTCAAATGGAACGACTACTTGATCTAATTCTAAGTGCCACTGAAATAATCTTTTAAAACAGAGACTGGCAAACTTTTTCGTGAAGTGCCAGAGAGTAAGTATTTTCAGCTTTGCAGGATATACTGTCTCTATCACAACTACTCAGTTCTGCTGTTGTAGTGCAGAAGCAGCCAGAGAGAGTCCCTATGCCAATGGATGTGGCTCTGTTCCAGAAAAATGTTATCTACAGAAATAGGTGGCAGGTTGGATTAGTTTGCTGACTCCTGTTTTAGATAATGGAAGCACTCATGGGTTATTGTTATAGGAATAAAATAGTACTGAATAGAATAAATGTAGTTCCAACTTTAGTTTTTAAAGAGTGAAGGGAATTATGCCCACATTTGAACAGCAGATTTCTCTGTGCGGTAAGTTTAAAATTGATCATTATTTTCTTCATTACACTTTTTTATATTTTCTGAAATAAAAATATAAAACTTTTTAACGAGGGGGAAAAAACCCAATGAATATTATTTAAAAGAGTATAGTTGGAAGCATTAGGATGCTAAATTCCATAATGATACACAGACACATCATAATCCTATACACACAGTATTAAAGCAGAAATAATAAGATTCAAGCTGCATGCTTGGGCAGTCTTAGGATAATAACTGCAACATGGGTAATGCCCACCTCCTGCTCTACTTATTGCTTCTTCACAGGGTTTCTGTTTCATTTGTGGGTAATTTGGTGTTACAGACTGAATGTATGTGCTGCCCCACTTCAAACCGGTACGTTCTAATCCTAACATACAGTATAATATTAGGAAGGGGGGCTTTTGCGTGGTAATTAGGTCATGAGTGGAGCCCTCATGAATGGGAGTAGTGCCCTTATCAAAGGGACCCAGAGAGCTCTCAGTCCTTTTCTGCCATGTTAGGACACAACAAGAAGTCAGCACTCTGAAATCCGGAAAAGGGCCCTCACCAGAATCTGACCATGCTGGCACCCTGATTGCAAACTTCCAGCCACCAGAACGACAAGAAATACATTTCTGTTGTTTTTAAGTCACTTAGTCTATAGTAATTTGTTATAGCAGGCTGAACTGACTAAGCACTAAAGCCACAGCTATCAAAATTACTATCAAATTGGCAGTTAAGCCTAGTGAACCACAACCATTTCACTGCTGGATAAATCTTATCCTCTTTGGATAAGATTTGAGTAAATCACATTTGGGCTTTTGAAACAGATGATGAGGCTAAATTCTGCTAATCTCTCTCTGCTTCTATAGCCATTGCCCTAGGTTAGGTCTTAATTATTGCTCACTCAGACAGTAGTTTCCCAAGTGGCCTCTTGTTCCCCTGTTCCCACCCTTTTACTCTAAACCATGTCCTCTGCTTGGCTAAACTGGTCTTCCTGAAGCACATGTCAAGTGACCCTCTTATTTAGAATCCTTCATCGGCTCATTCCTTACATACCAACATCCAAACCCCTCAGTCTGGAGTTAAGATGTCAATATTGTAAGCTTTAACAATTGATGAGGAAAAAATATATATTTGCAGTGGATCAAATTAATTTTAGAATTATTTAAACCAAACCAAGCCTAAAGCAGCTATAAAAGCAGGCTTCTCTTGGTAGTAAAATGAGAAAAAGAGTCCCTGAACCAACAACGAAATTTAGACATTTATTTAACTATGAAGATAATGTGTTTAGAACCAGTGTCATTTTGAGGAAAAGACCAGGTCACAGAAAACTCAAAGCATATCTGATTGGACTGAGGCAATAATTTGAACTGTTTCTGATGTAATATACAATGTGTGACTATAAAACCTTCAAATAGATAATGAACTGGATTCTAATGTTCAAAATCTTGGACCAGCAGCAGCTTATTTGAGAAAACTAAGCCTGATTTTGTAAACTAAGTATGATTGTAACCGAGGAAGAAAGCAGAAGCATGAAAAGAATCAGAATTAAAATCAGGACAGAAATGATCAGGAAACAAATGTACTAAGTTTTATCCCTTTTGTAACTTTTGTATCAGTTTTATAATCATCGCATTGTTGAGTGTATTTGTCTTTTTTTGAGGAATGTTTAAAGGAATCCACTACTCTAAACTTGAGAAGAGAGATTCAGTTTGGAGCAAACTGTTTATAATAGTCTGAGCATTTGCTAAATTAATATGCCATGTGTGAATGCTCTTCATGATATACAATATCATTTCCTTTGCAGTATAATATGTGTAATATACAATGTTATATCTCATATTAGAAAAGTGCTCCTTCATCAAGATTCTTGTGGCTTGACAACTGTAGAATAACCATGCAAAGTGCCCTCCTGGAAGTGTTTAACACACAACCTGCAGAACTGCAGGCCTTAGCCCTGTGAAATGACACATAATTTATGCAATTAACATCTTAGTGTAGAGTTGCAAAAATTTTTTTTGTATATTTAACATATTTTACAATTTATATTAATTTATTAAAGAATTAAAATTTTGGTTGTTTGTTTTGATTTCAGTTGAATATCACCAATCCATTGAAAGAGCAGGACTCCATAGGATGTATCACAAACATTTTTTTCCTTCCGCTGCCCTTTTATATCTACTTTTGAGGGAAGGATTACCTTGCTATTTTAGTGAAATCATAGGCAAATGTCATCAGTCTTTGAGTCGATCTTTGATATAAAAATTACTTCTTTCACATTTAGTCATAAAAACTATCTCATTCCAATAATTAAATTGTCTATTCCCACATAGTAGTTCAAACTCTGAGCCTGAAGTTTCTCCTCTCCCCAGCTGGGGCTTGCTTCAGGCTGGAAGCCTGCGGTAGGAAAGGGGGCATGCCCAACTTTTCTATTTCCCCACTTTGTGCCCCTCTGCCTTCCCCAAAGTCAAGAAGAGCAGTTTCTCACTCCTGCAGGTAGAAGGGCAGGAATGATCTATTTGACTGGCTATTGCCTTGCTCTGTTTTAGAAGGTTATTCAAGTGATCTCTTTCTCCACTGTGGAGCTCTCATGCATTCTTTGGGTACTCCACTGGGATCTCTTATCCAAAGTCCTCTCAAAGCCAGCAAGTTCTCTTCTCTGGCAGGTGTCAAACACAATGCCCCCTCACACCAGCCTGTTCCTGATAGAGCACCTCCAATGTCTCTCAGTGAGACTGCCTCACTCCTTCCAGAAAAATCCTTTCATTGACTGCTCTAGGCTACTTCTCTCATCCTCCTGTGGCCCACATCTGGTCCATAGGGCATGCTCATGCATCATCTCTCCTAACAAACTCTAGGAGTAAAAGTTTTTCCCTACAGATGAACCTCTCACCTTTTGGCCTTCAGAACAACTAGCTAGCCTGTAGAGTTTTCAGGCCTGCCTCAGACAGCAGTCCACCACGTTCCCTAGCCCCATCTCTGTCCAAGTTGCACAGGCCAAGCTCTCTGTGGAGAATAGCACCCCCAGAGCTCTCCTAGGGGATTAAGAGTGAAACTCCCTGGAAACAAATTTCTCCAAGGAAATCTCTCCCGGACTCTTCAGTTCTAAGTCTTTCATATCCTTCAGGAAGGTTTGGGTCTTCAGCTTACAAAATCTTTTCCAGCTCTGCATAGGTGGTAGCATCTCATTTTGGAATGTTAGACGATTCATCACCTATTGCTCTGTTTTAGTTTATTGGGGCTTTAGCCAAAATTAGAGATGACAAATCCTATTTTTAACATCCCGTTACACAAACAAAAATGCTGTGTGAGAATGGCTAAATCCTGAAATTGTTTGGAGAAATCTAATATAATGATATTATTTTGTGATGATGGATGTTTACACGTTGGGTCTAAAAATAACCTGCTCTCCAGAAGCAGATTAGATTTTATTAATTTTTTTTGGGGGGGGGAGGGAAGCATCTCTTCAATTGTTTATTTAATGGTTTAAGATTTTAAATTACAATTTTTTATTTGTTTTATTTTTAACATGCCAGCCAAGGAAAAATGCATGTCTGTCATATTTGCTTCTTTATTAGCATGCCCCACAAAAGTGTATTAGTTGCAAATTGAACAGCCTCAAAGACTGAATTTAACTGGAAGAAACTGTTTTAAACAGAAAAACACTTGATTATCTTCTGTGAATGAGTTTAAGTTTTTATTTTTTCTTACCCTATTCTGTTATCAGGAAATGTGTTACCTAATACATGTAAATTCTACATCTCTGACTGAAGATTTAAACTATATTCTGCTTATATAGAAATAATTCCTTATATTAATGCCTGTAAATTATATTTATTAAATATATGTCATGTTGCCTAAGAGTTTTTATTTCTTGTAATTTTAATATAATTGTCTGGGAAATAAGATGTCCATTTAATAGCCTAGAAAGACTGCTGATTTACAGCAGCTGCCTTGATATTATTAGATACAAGTAAGCCCTACCCCCAATATTAAATAGAATTGGGTCCAAAAAATAGAAGAGGAAGAAATACTTCCAAACTTATTTTATGAGGCCAGCATTACCCTGATACCAAAACCAGACAAGGACACCACAAGAAAAGAAAATTACAGGCTAATCCCTGTTGATCATAGATGCAAAAATCCTCAACAAAATATTAGCAAATCAAATTCAACAATACATTAAAAGGATTATATGCTATGAGCAAGTGGGATTTATTCCACGGATGCAAGGATGATTCAGCATTCACAATGCAATCAATGTGATACACCACATAAACAAAATGAAGGAAAAAATAATCACATGATCATCTCAATAGGTGCAGAAAAAGCATCTGACAAAATTCAACATCTATTTAAATAAATAGAATTGGGAAACATGGCAAAGTGAGAGATGTCCTCAGATCTCTCCCCTTGAAACAACAATAAGCTGAACATCTAAAACTCAACAAAAAAACCCCACCTAAACTGCACACCAGCACGTCTGAGTGTGGGATCTGTGCATAAGAGCTACCACAGGTCAGAACCCCGGGTGTCGGGCGGTAGACTGGGAGAAATAAAGAAGATGCCTCTCGCAGCCTCTGGAGCTCCCTGCATGAGGAGAGGAGGGGAGAAGGAGCGGCAAGTTCTCTGAACAGCCCTGTCTGGGAAAGCTGTGAGCTCCCTGTGGCAGCCAGCGGCAGGGCCCGGTCATCAGGGCAGAAGGCAGAAAAGCGGGATGGCAGAAAAACAACAGTTGATTTTTACTGGCCTTGGTTGCAAAACCGAGGCTGAGCTGCAGCTCCTAACCCCCAACTCCGAGGGCCCCTCCCCCGATACCCTCTGAGACCAAACAGCGCGGAGCACCAGGGGAATCTGAGCAAATGCTGCAGAGACTAAAGCTACCTTTCCCAGCCTCTGGAGCTCCCTGCAGGAGGAGGGGGAGGGAAGAAGGTGCAGCAAATTTCCTGAACAGCCCTGCCTGGAAGTGCTGTGAGTTCCACACAGCTGACAGCAGGGCCCAGTCATCAGGGCAGAAAGCAGACTAGCGGGACAGGATTGCAGAGAAACAACAATTGATTTTTACCAGCCATGGTTGCAAAACTGAGGCTGAGCCACAGCTCCCGATTCCCAACCTAGAGGGCACCACCCTCCGTACCCTCCAAGACCAATTACCACAGAGAACCAGGGGAATCTGAGCAAACATTACTGAGACTGTTGCTGACACTGACAGAGACTGAAACTGAGGGTAGCTAGCATGACTAAACATAAGAAAATAAAAAAGGCATTATTAGGCTTTATATAAAGCAGGGATCCAATAGGCTTAGACGCCACATACTGGAAACCAAAAAAAGCACCTTCTTTGCAGCAGGCTAAAGAGAGACCTTCATATAATAAATCCTCTTTCTGGAAAACAGCTAAATACACTTCCATTAATACACAGACAGAGAAATAGTCCATTAAACACCATGAACAATCAAGGTGACAAGCCATCTCAGAAAGAAAGAGAAAAATCTCCTGAAAATAAGCTTACAGATATAGAAATATGTGACGTAAATGATAGAGAATTCAGGATGGTACTTCTGAAAAAACTCAGTGAGTTCCGAAATGAGTCATATCAACAATTTCAGAAACTGAAAAAACAGCCAGATGAGCAGAGCAGGGAGATCGAAATCCTCAAAAAGAACAGAATAGATCTTCTGGAGATTAAAAAAAAAAAAAAATACACACATTACAAGAGTTGAAAAATGAAACAGCAAGCTTGGGAAACAGGGGCAACCAAATGGAGGAAAGGATCAGTGATATCAAAGACAGAAATCTAGAAATAAATCAGAAGGAGGAGAAACTGAAGAATGAAAAATAATGAAAGAGAAATACAAGAACTAAGTGATAACGTTGGGAAGGGAAACATAAGAATAATGGGCATTCTTGAAGGGGAAGAAAAGGAGCAGGGACTAGGAAGCATTTTCAGACAAATAGTGAACGAGAATTTCCCAAATCTAAGAATGAACTGGAGCTTGGAATTCAAGTAATCAACAGAACACCCAATTATCTCAACCCAAAAAGGCCTTCACCAAGACACATTGTATTAAAGTTATCGAAAAACAACAACAAAGACAGAATTCTCAGGGAAGCCAAGGAAAAGAAGACGGTAACCCATAAAGGAAAACCCATTAGGTTATCATCGGACTTCTCAGCGCAGACCTTACAAGCCAGAAAGGAATGGAATCAAAATTTTAAACTATTAAGTGAAAGGAACTACCAGCCTAGACTAATGTATCGAGCTAACCTCTCTTTTAGATATGAAGGAGAAATTAAGACCTTTCCAGACATACAAAAAGTGAGGGAATTCTCCACTACGAGGCCTGCACTACAGGAAATACTGAAAGGGATCAGCTCACCTAAAACAAAATGACAAAAAAAAAAAAATTATACATAATTAGGACTATCAGGAAAATAGAAGCAGAGGATTGCAACCCTTACTAAGAACAGGGCATTATAAGCTTAAATAAAAGATGAGAATTGCTATAGCAAGATACTAATGAATGTTAAGCATACATAGGGACAAATTGAGACAACAATGACTGAAAAGAAGAGGATTCGAAGATCCAAATTCGCAAAGGGGAATGGAGAATAAGGCACACACAGAAGAAAACAGATGACTGTATATATATATATAACTATCCTTTTCATATTCCTAATGGTAACCACACACTAAACATTCAGAACTGAAGTATATAACATAAAACAAGAAGAACCAAAGGGAAAACCCACAAAATCCATCCAAAATAAAGAAAACACAAACACAAGGACAAAGAAGCAATGGAAACACCGACCTACTGGAAAGCAAAAGAATAATTCGTTATAAGACCTCATATTTCAATAATCTCCCTAAATGTAAATGGACCGAACTCACCAATAAAAAGGCACGGAGTTGCAGATTAGATCAAAAAACAAAACCCAACTATATGCTGCCTCCAGCAGACACATCTCAGCTCCAAAGACAAATATAGACTCAAAGTGAAAGGGTGGAAAATGATATTTCAAGCAAATGGCATTCAAAGTAGTGGTACTAATATCAGATGAAATAGAATTCAAAATAAAAAAAGTAAAGTAAGATACTGAGAGACACTTCATCATGATAAAAGGAATCATGCACTAAGAAGACAGAACACTTTTTAATGTCTAACTTCCCAATCAGGGAACCCCAAAATATGTAAAGCAATTACTAACAAAACTAAAGGAAGAAACTGACCAAAACACTATCGTAGTAGGGGACCTAAATACCCCACTGTCGGATATGGACAATCATCTAAACAGAAAATCAATAAAGAAATAACATCTTTAAATGACACATTAGACCAACTGGACATAATTGACACTTATAGAGCCTTCCATCCCATAACAGTTGCTTATACATTCTTCTCTAGTGCACATGGAACATTCTCAAGGATTGACCACATACTGGGACACAGAGATAGCCTCAACAAATATAAGAGGGTTGAAATCATACCAACCATGTTCTCTGATCATAATGCTCTGAAACTGGAGATCAACTGCAAAAAGAAACTGCAGGAAGAACCACAAATATAGAGAGATTAAACAGCATGCTACTGAAGATTAACTGGTTCAGGGAAGAAATAAAAAGAGAGATCAAGAGATACATAGAAACGAATGATAATAATAGTACAACATATCAAAACTTTTGGGACACGGCAAAAGCGGTCATAAGAGGAAAGTTCATATCATTACAGGACTATCTCTAAAAACAAGAATGAGCCCAAATAAACAACATAACGCTCCATCTTAAAAAACTAGAAAAGGAAGAACAAATGAAGCCTAAAGTCAGCAGAAGGAATGATATAATCAAAATTAGAGCAGAAATAAACAAAATTGAAAACAAATAAACAAACAAAAAACAATAGAAAAAGTAAATACGAGCTGGCTCTTTGAGAAGGTTAATAAAATTGACAAACCCATGGCTAGACTCACTAAAGAAAAAAGAGAAAGGACACAAATAAAATCAGGGATGAAAGAGGGAAAATTACGACTGACTTCACAGAAATACAAAGGATCACGTTTAAGGGACTTCTTTAAGATAATGAAGGGGGAAAAGAAGGTAAAAAATATGAATAATAAAATGGCAATAACTGCATACTTACCAATAATTACTTTAAATGTAAATGGATTAAATGCTCCAATCAAAAGACATAGAGTGACTGAATAAAGAAGGAAGAAAGACCTATACATATGCTGCCTATAAGAGACCCACTTTAGATGGAAAGACACACACAGACTAAAATTAAAGAGATGGAAAATATATTCAAGCAAATGGGAATAATGAAAAAAAAGCTGCATGGCAATACTTTCATCAGACACAATAGGCTTTAAAACAAAGGCTAAAACAAGAGACAAAGAAGGACATTACATATACAATAGCCAAGATATGGAAGCAACCTAAGTGTCCATCAATAGAGGATTGGACGAAAAAAAAATGTGGTATCTACATACAATGGAATATCACTCAACCATAAAAAAAGAATAAAATCTTACTATTTGGAACAATACAGATGGACATAGAGGGTACTGTGCTAAGTAAAATAAGTCAGAGAAAGACAAATACCACATGATGTCACTTATATGTGACATCTAAAAAACAAAATAAATGAACAAACAAATCAGAAACAAATTCATAGATACAGAGAACAAACTGACAGTTGCAAGATGGAAGTGGGGTTACGGGGAGGGGAGCTGGGTGAAAAGGGTGAAGGGATAAAGAAGTACAAATTGGCAGTTACAAAATAGTCATGGGGATGTTAAGTACAGCCAGTAATATTGAAATAAATATGTATGGTACCACGTGGGTGTTGGGGGATCACTTTGTAAGTTATAGAAATGTCTAACCACTATTCTGTACATCCGAAACTAATATGATATTAAATGTCAACTGTAAGTGAAAAAAAATTTTTTTAAGGAATTGGATAAGATTACTCATTCTAATAAATGCATTGACTCCATTAGTTTTTTCTTGTGGCTGAAATTAACATTAGTCTTCCTAGCACCTCTTTAAAATTTTAGGTGCCTTGAAAATTATTCCTTTTAACCTGAATTTATCTTTCCATTACATTTATTTCACAAGGTAGAGGTTGAGGAGTAGAGATTATATGAACAATGAAATTAAATGTAGTAACTTTTAACCATGCTCGCAAATACATATACACAGGGAGATGAGAGTTAAGGGTGTTAACTATTTAGGACATTCTTCCTTTGGGTTTGGAATTAATTGAGAAATATACATAGCAGTCAGAGACATGGAGATAAAAATGTCAGTATTATTACCAATAAAACTGAGTGTGGCTTGAACCTGCAACCCCAACCAAGCTTCCTGGCACTTGCATCCATGTCTAGATTTGGGTTTTCTCACCAGAGTCTTTCAGCTGCAAAGGGTGTCACTTACCACCTCCTAGGTACTATACTCTGATTTTGCTTCCTAAGTATTTCTCTGAATTCTTCTCTTCTCTTCATTTCCACTGCAGGTACTTGAGAGCCTTATCTCTCACTGGTCTTTTAGTAAGATTCCCAATAGGTCTCTCAGTTTTCGGACTTGCTTCTCTGCAATCAGTTCTTCACAGTCACCAGAGTTATTTTCCTAAAATGAAAATGTGATCATGTCACTCCTCTGTTTAAAATCGTTCAGTGTCTCCTCAGTGCTTTCAAGATAACGTCTAAACCCTTTAACATAGCATAAAAGAAAACCCTAATCATCCTCCAATGCCCTCACTTCCAACCTCTGTGTCACAGTCTGGGCTGGGTGCCCTCTTTGCAGGTCTCTTTTATAGACATTATCGCACTGTATTGTCATTGCCTTTTTAAAAAAAAAAAAAAATTTTGATTAGTTTCAAGTGTACAGTACATTGGTTAGACATCCATATAGGTCATAAAATGATCCTCCCAATTACTCCCTTCCCTGACCCTCCAACTAGCCAACATATTAATGCTAACTGCATTCCCTATGCCATGCTCCCCATCCCCATGACCATGCATCAGCTACTAATTTGCACTTCTTTAACCCTTCACCCCATTCTCTCAAACCCCCAAACCCCCTCCCCTCTGTCCATCACCAAATTATCCACTGTATTTGTGAGTTTGTTTTTGATTAGTTTGTTCTTTTTATTCCTTAGATTCCGCATATAAGTGAAATCATACAGTGTTGTCTTTCTCTGACTTAAATACCTTCTAGGTCCATCAAAGCAATATCTTTTCCCATCCCCTTCCTTTTAGACTGTGTGTTTCTTTCAATCTGAAGTGAATCTCTTATAGACAATATGTGGGGGTCTTGTTTTCCTTTCCATTCATCCACTCTATCTTTTAGTTGGAACACTTAATTCTTTTCCATTTGAGGTACTTATTGATAGGAGTGTAGTTGTTACCATTCTTGATTCCTGTTTTTGACACATGTTTTTTCTTCTTAAAGAAGTCTCTCCAGCATTTCCTATAATACTGGCTTGGTGGTGATAAATTCCTCTAGTTTATTTTTGTCTGGGAAGCTCTTTATCTGTCTTTTATCATTTAGAGTTGCTTGATAAAGTATCCGTGGTTGTAGGTCCTGGATCTTCATAACATCGACTATTTTGTGCCAAGCCCTCTGTTCTGCATAGTTTCTTTTGAGAAATCAGCTGCCAGCCTTATGGGTATTCTCTTGTAGATAACTATCTGCTTTTCTCTTGCAGCTTTTAATATTCTTTCTTTGGCATTTTATGATGTGTCTTGGTGTGGGCCTCTTTGGATCCCTGGTTTTTGGGATTCTCTGAGCTTCCTTGGGTTTTATGTCCATTTCCTTCACCAGGTTAGGGAAGTTTTCCATCATTATTTCTTCAAACAGCTGTTCAACATCTTGTTTTCCTTCAGGTATGACAATTAGATGGATATTTTGACCCTTAATAGTGTCCCATATGCTCCTTAAATTATTTTTATAGTCTTGGTATCTTATCTCTTGCTATTCTGATTTAGTGTCCTTGGCTTTCTTGTCTTCTAGATAGGGCTTTTGATCCTTTTCTTTATTCACTTTGTTATCCTTTGTTTATTCCATTTAATATACTTTTCATCTCAGATGATGTGTTCTTCATTTGATCTGGTTCCTTTTTATAATTTCCATTTTTATGTTTTTTATCTTTGTTGAAGTTCTCACTGAACTTGTTTATGCTTCCCAAAAGTTCATTGAGTATCTTTATAAGTGTTTTGAACTTTGCATGACTTGACTCCATTATATCTGGATCGCTGTTCTGTTCTCTCATATGGTTTTTGTTTGTCTTCCCGTTTTGGCTGCCTTTGCATGTCTATTTCTGTGTACTAAGCAAAGCTCCTAAATCTCCTGGTCTTATTAATATGGATTTGTAGTAGATGTCCAGTGGCTCAGTCTTGAGAGGCATTCAGCTGCAGGCCAAACTTAGCCCAAGCCTCTGCTCCTCTGGGCCACCTGTTAAGATTCAGCAAGCAATAATCCATAGATGCCGTGCTTATAGTTGCCTCAAAAGGCCACACCAGAAACCAAGGCCAGCTGACTCCAGTGTGAGTCTAGGCACTGTTCAGCAAAGATCACCTGACTCGCTGAGGACACACCTAGATGTGGCTTGGGTAGGGCTGTGAGTTGCGGGAGGTGGGGTTTCAGGGAATCCTCTGGGTGGAGAGGCCTCTGTTTTCCAGTTTGATGACGTCAGGGCTATGGTGGCGCTGCGTCCATGCTCTGGATCAGAGGAGGGCTCAACAAGGAACAATGGATACCGCTGGCACTTTTGTACAGAGCAAGTCTTGCGTCAGGCCTCACTCCAACAATGTCTCCCTATAAGTCCCTGGTGCTTCCTGCGCGCAGCCAAATCGGCACAGAGCGAGCAGGTCCGTCACTGTGAAAATCTGCTCGCAGAAGCGGCCCCTTTAAAAGGAATCTGCCGCTGTCGCAACCTCCGGCTCACTCAGCCTCTCCCGGCAGCCTCGCGCCCTCACCCAGTCCTACCTTCTGACATTGCAAGGTGATTTCTTGGATTTCTCTCTCGTTATATGACTTGTTCATCTAGATCTCAAGAGATTTTTCCTTGCTACTGCTCCTTGTTTTGTCACAACTTTGATTTGGTCGCCAGAGGAATGAACAGAGCCTCTACCATCTACATCATTTTTTCCCCTCCTGTCATTGCCTTTTTTTGTTGAATATTTTGTTATGACAATTTTCAAAGATATAGAAAAGTTGACAGAATGATACAGCAAACCCACTACCCACCACCAAGAGTTTGCAATTAACATTTGATATATAATTGACATATTCTATCAAATATCTATCCATCTACCCATCGCACTATCCAACTTTCATTTTCTGATGGTAAGTTGCAGACACCAGTATAATTTGCTCCCAAATACTTCAGCATGGTATCATTAACTAGAGTTTGCTATTTGATTATTTTAAACTTTTATTTTTTGGTAAAATTTGCCATTGCCTTTTACTTGCCTATCTCCTCCACCGGGCTAAAGTGACTGGGTCTTATTATTATCTCCCCCTCTCCCCCACCTCGCCACCACCCCATCTCCATGTAGTAGAAACTAAGTTAAAGTTAAAAGAATGCATTTCAGATTTCATCAGATGTTATTTAGTTTCTTGACTCATATATAAAGTAATTTTTTCACCCCTTTGATTCATCTTGTTATTCTCCTACCCTGAACATTTGCAGAAAGCAAATTGCATTTTACCTTTTCAGCATCACAGGCGATTAAGAATTTTAATCTGTTAATGATGGTAGACAAGCTGACTCTCACACTGTGTCTTTCTACAAAGCCCCACAAGGTGGTGCCCAAATATCTTTTATCAAGCAATAGTCCCTTGATACCCTCTGCCAGTCCTCACTAATTTGTGTTAGTTTCTGGCATTTCTGAATTTGGTCAATTAGTAAAATAGAAAATATATACTTAAGTAAATGTTATTTACATTAAATAAAATTATGCATTTGTACTTTCAGAATATATAGTTCTGGATATAAATAATGAATAATGATTATAATAAGTACCTTACATTTGTGTTGAGTTTTATATTGTTTTTCATATCCCCAAATAATAAATATATTAATTCACTTTTTTCACTATAAACTTAAGTCGTTTTAACTATAAACTTTGTCCATGAGTAATTTACTTAGTACAGAATTTAAAAGGATAGAAGAACAAACTATTGTATAGGAGGAACTACATAATTTAGATGTAACTCAAAAAACAGATGACTCTATTACCTTAATTAGGGACAATTTTGTGTAAACCAGAGTTGTAACTGGTTGACATAATGTAGAATAATGAATTATTTAATGTTCTTAAAACACTTTTGTTCCAGAAATTTGACAGTTATTTTAAAACCTTTATTTGTTGAATATTTTTATCAAATCCCAGACTGACCAGAAAGCTCAAATGGGTATTGAAGTTTTAAAACTTGTTTATGATGATGATATCAACATATGCTACTGTCTGCGTTTTGATCAGGTACCAATAACATTCACTACAGATTACTGAAATCAGTGTAACAATACCCAGCTACTCAGGCACACCTTCCCAAACCTGGAGGAGAAAATTCTTCAACTCAGAGTTCTAAGAAGCGGTGCTCATTGCCTTAGATGGCCTAGGCATTAAGATTTATGCAATGCAATATGAGACTCAGTACACGCTGGAATTTAGCTAAAAATAATTTATCCTGAGCCATTTGCCACTAAAGTAAAATCCCCCCCCCGCCCCCCGCAAACATAAATTGTTGGTCATGGACTAGCCTCTTTTTTCTTTTGCTGTATCACAAACCTGGATGGTGCAAAGGCTTAGAAACTTCCTGGTGTATTTTTGGGTAATGAAAGATGGCCAACTGACACACAAAGATCTGAAATTTATTCCCTCATTGACTCAAGATACAATCTTTGGGTAGGTCACAAAAATTGCCCTCTAGTCGGGCATCTGTGAAATGGAAGAATAAAATAAAAGTGGTCTCTAAGTTTCCCTTCAGTTCTGAGATTTAGTGCTATTATTTGTCTTAAATACAAAAAAAATTGAATACCATCTAGTGGAGAATCAAATAATTCACCTATATATAGTACTATACTTTCTTACACCTAAAAGTAAAATCATGTAAATAATAGAAAATAAGTTACCCATTAAAAATAGAATTTGTCAAAGTTTACCTCTCCCTACTTCCCAATTTTCCTCCTAGACGTGAGTTAAAAATAATATCTTAATGGTTGATTAGTAACCTCAGTAAGAATTAGAACAGATACCATTTACTCATTTTAGAGAAAGAATTGG
>NW_011888785.1:10992176-11025771 GCF_000151845.1 Pteropus vampyrus
TACAAAGCCCCACAAGGTGGTGCCCAAATATCTTTTATCAAGCAATAGTCCCTTGATACCCTCTGCCAGTCCTCACTAATTTGTGTTAGTTTCTGGCATTTCTGAATTTGGTCAATTAGTAAAATAGAAAATATATACTTAAGTAAATGTTATTTACATTAAATAAAATTATGCATTTGTACTTTCAGAATATATAGTTCTGGATATAAATAATGAATAATGATTATAATAAGTACCTTACATTTGTGTTGAGTTTTATATTGTTTTTCATATCCCCAAATAATAAATATATTAATTCACTTTTTTCACTATAAACTTAAGTCGTTTTAACTATAAACTTTGTCCATGAGTAATTTACTTAGTACAGAATTTAAAAGGATAGAAGAACAAACTATTGTATAGGAGGAACTACATAATTTAGATGTAACTCAAAAAACAGATGACTCTATTACCTTAATTAGGGACAATTTTGTGTAAACCAGAGTTGTAACTGGTTGACATAATGTAGAATAATGAATTATTTAATGTTCTTAAAACACTTTTGTTCCAGAAATTTGACAGTTATTTTAAAACCTTTATTTGTTGAATATTTTTATCAAATCCCAGACTGACCAGAAAGCTCAAATGGGTATTGAAGTTTTAAAACTTGTTTATGATGATGATATCAACATATGCTACTGTCTGCGTTTTGATCAGGTACCAATAACATTCACTACAGATTACTGAAATCAGTGTAACAATACCCAGCTACTCAGGCACACCTTCCCAAACCTGGAGGAGAAAATTCTTCAACTCAGAGTTCTAAGAAGCGGTGCTCATTGCCTTAGATGGCCTAGGCATTAAGATTTATGCAATGCAATATGAGACTCAGTACACGCTGGAATTTAGCTAAAAATAATTTATCCTGAGCCATTTGCCACTAAAGTAAAATCCCCCCCCCGCCCCCCGCAAACATAAATTGTTGGTCATGGACTAGCCTCTTTTTTCTTTTGCTGTATCACAAACCTGGATGGTGCAAAGGCTTAGAAACTTCCTGGTGTATTTTTGGGTAATGAAAGATGGCCAACTGACACACAAAGATCTGAAATTTATTCCCTCATTGACTCAAGATACAATCTTTGGGTAGGTCACAAAAATTGCCCTCTAGTCGGGCATCTGTGAAATGGAAGAATAAAATAAAAGTGGTCTCTAAGTTTCCCTTCAGTTCTGAGATTTAGTGCTATTATTTGTCTTAAATACAAAAAAAAATTGAATACCATCTAGTGGAGAATCAAATAATTCACCTATATATAGTACTATACTTTCTTACACCTAAAAGTAAAATCATGTAAATAATAGAAAATAAGTTACCCATTAAAAATAGAATTTGTCAAAGTTTACCTCTCCCTACTTCCCAATTTTCCTCCTAGACGTGAGTTAAAAATAATATCTTAATGGTTGATTAGTAACCTCAGTAAGAATTAGAACAGATACCATTTACTCATTTTAGAGAAAGAATTGGACTTTCAGTCTTCTTTTGGTGAAGGTTGTAAGAAAAAAGATGTCAAGCAACCCTGATTTTTTTTTTTTATCTTATTTATTATTACACCAAATAAAAGTTGGGGATTTCAAGATCCCATTTCAGTTCCTTTTTAACTTAGGCAGAAAACTTGATTTTTATCTTCAAATGCTTCTTCTTACCCTCATCAATCCTAGTTCTTAATTATCATGGGAACATCTAATTCTTCCAATTATTCTGTGGCTATTGCAGTGATTGTTCAGAAATTTTAGTTGAGACTTGTTTTAAAAGAGTTGGAGAGCTGACTAGCTCATAATAATTGGAATACTTGAATCCGAACTAGTAACAATAAGCTGCACAGGAATTAGTACTCAATATATGTTGTATAAGTTTGTTGAAATCTTTTGGATGTGAATGTGTTACTTCAAGTGGCTTATATTAAGGTTCTCTCAGACTTATTTGAGTGTTAAAACAAATCCAAGTGCATATTTTTGTTACAGAGCTCTGCTTCATAATTTTGTAATAATGTTTTCACATAGAAAAAAAAAAGCTTGAATAGATCTAATCTTTCTCTTTCGGTGGACTGTTGCCTGAAAAAGTTAAGACTGCACTATTCACTGACTAAAAAGAAGACTTTTTTAAAAAATCAAACATTCAAATTTATGACAGGACAACACCTATCCACTTTCAGATATTTCTTAGAAAGGAAAATTGCAAAATTTTCCAGAAGGAACTCTGTCATTTTCAACATAAAATAATTTGCTCTTAGTAAAAAATAAATGACACAGAAAGAGAAAAATATCAATATCGAAAGAAAATTTTAGAGAAAGATTTTAATAGTCACAAGATTAGTACAATGGGAATTTACGCTGTCACCGTGATCTAAAGCACCATGTGTTTCATATGTGACACAATTATTCAAGCTGGGGACCAAATGACAAATAACGAAGCTAGATATATGAGGGAGTAAACAATACAAAAAAAGAAAAAAATCGAGCAGAGAGAATGTGGAAGAGTTAGCCAAAATTTAGTCATGGGAGAGGCCCTGGAGTCACGCTGCTCCAGATTTAAGCGATGCCACGTTTCCTATATTTTATTATCAATGATAATTCTACTTCTTTGTTGTCATTGAATGCTTTTCATCCTTCCCTAAGTTGATAAATAAGGCCAATACCATTTTAGTGTTCCTCTAAATTACTGATAAATGGCATGAGAGAACATCTAAGTCATACTTTAGGAGCCAAGAAGAATAGTGAATCCCAAACACTTCAGAGTTCTGGGACAAATGTTAGAAATTCTACTACACCCAGATTTTATACTGCAAAAAAAGACGGGGGCCTTTAATGACAAAATTCTCCAAACTCTGTAAGAAGGTCATTGAATTCTCCCTTCTTAGTTGATAATGTTCTCTTCTACTCTGGATCAGCCATGTAGCAGCAGGGTGAAATTGTGAGATTTTGATCTTAGTCCAGATGTATAATTGTGGTAAAAGTTTGAGCTGATATGTAACTAGCCTTTTTTTTTTTTTTTTTGTATTTCTATAACCCCATGCAGGTGAAACATTCCGATATATACAAGTGATCCCAGATTATGATCCATTTTATTTTTTATTTATTTTTTAAAATTTAATTAATCAATTAATTAATTATTTTTAAATAATTTTTTTACGGTGACATTGGTTAATGAAATCCAAAATGTTTCAGCTGTACATTTTAACAGTAAGGCATATATATATTTACACTGTGTGTTCGCCTCCCATAGTTAGATTTCTATCTGTCACCACATATTTGATCCCCTTTACCCCATCTACCTCCCCCTCCCCCAACCCCCTACCCTCTAGTAACCACTAGTCTATTGTCTGTGTTCATGAGTCTCTGTTTGTTTGTCCTGTTCATTTGTTGCTCTTAGATTTATATCCCACATTTAAGTGATATCATGTGATTTTCAACTTTTTCTGTCTGGCTTATTTCGCTTAGCATGATTATCTCGAGGTCCATCCATGTTCCTCTTATGCACAGATCCCACGCTCAGACATGCTGGTGAGCAGTTTGGGTGTTTTTTGTTGTTGTTGAGCTTTAGATGTTCTGCTTATTGTTGTTTCAAGGGGAGAGATCTGGAGACGTCTCTTACTCTGCCATGTTTCTCTAAACCTCTTGATTTCGATCCCTTTTATATGATCCTAGGGTCCCCAAATACCATCACTACTGAAATGGAGATCTTGGCACTAGTACCAAAACAAATAAAGCCAATGTAGATTCTACTACAGTAGAGTATTAAAATTTAGGGAGAAATATTGAAAAAGATTTGCTATCTAGAAATGCTCTAGAGGAGAGCAATCAGTTGTATCATGCTTCTCAAGTGATCAATGAACACTAAAAAATTGCTTCTAATAATCATTCATTCAACAAATACTTATTGAGTGCTTACTCTTGTCCATCTACAGTAGTAATAGTAAAAACAGTGTACCATCTTTCTTCTATAAAGCTTTTGCTACAGACCAACTGTTAAAATAGCATGGACACTAAATTGCCTTTTTCTAGTCATCATCGTCATCTATGCTCTCTTATTTGGTATGCCCAGTTGCACACTAATTCAAGATCATCTGTTAAGATTAAGATTTCATTCTTCACCATAGCACATAGTTTTTCTAGATGCAAAGCTAATTGCCTGATATAAATTGATAGGACACAAGATTTTCTTTTGAGTCATCTACCCAATCAACTTAGTCCTGATTGCTATACTTGGGAATGAGGTGTGACAAACCTTGGATTTAGGTTATCCTATTTGGCTTTTGGGGGTGGAGGGGAAATGATGAGCAGGCAGAACTCCGACCCCCTACTAACTTCAATCAGAACAGTTAAAAAGCAAGAGGGTTTTAGTCCATTTCTCCCCTGTTTGCTTCTTAGAGGTATTATTATTCTCCAGGTTAATCTGTCTCAGGAAAAAGAGAGTTGGCTTTCTAAAAAATATCACTTCCGTATCCTATGACACTAATCTCAAAAAAGTGAAAAGTGTGGTTAACATCCACAGAATATTTAAAATATATATGTGGTTGATTCCCAGGAAATTTCATTGTTACTTTTACAATATACCCACTGTTTCTTCTTTCTATTACCAAAGCCCACAAAACTTCCTTAGTTCCTCAAGAACTGCTTTGTTGTGAGGACACAATGAAAACACAGACTTTCACATGGATACTTGATTTAATGATGCAACAGTTGTTATAACTGATGCTCAGAGGGCAGGTAGCCTGAGTTAAGATCCCATTCTGGCATTCTCAAGCATTAGTATGACAGGGGGCAAATGACTGGACTCCTTCCCTCTGCCCCGACATCCTCACCTGCAAAGCATGAATTTTTACAGTATTTATTATAGGTAGGTGGTTGTGCTTTTGGTGGGCTAAATGCGTGTGAAGCATTTAGCACAGTGCCTAGCCTGGTTAAGTGTTCATGAAATAGAAACTATTATTGCCACAATATGTAGATGCATAAATGCTAAAATGTCTTCCTAAGAAAGCTGATTTATAGCAATGATAATGTGGACATTTACATTGCTTTCTCTGGCCATCTTGCTATTCTCTATCTGTGAGGCAGTCCATAGAGAAGACTCCCTGCCTGTTGTCTAGGGGTCAAGTAGCCTCTTGGCAGTATGTTCTGTACTGATAAACACTGACTTAATATGGGCTGTAACCACAAGGTACAAAATAGGAAAAAAGAGAACGGAACCACTACAGTGACCACCTTTCCTGGACAGAGACCTCAGAATATTGACCATTGTAAACCTACCTCTTATATTACTGTTTGAAAGGATCTTGATAAATAATTAAATCCACTGTCGCATTTCACAAGTGGGAAACTGAGGTTCCTATGTTAGAGAGAGAACCAAGGATTAAATTTAGATCACTCTTTTACTTTATATCATATAATCTTTTATTATGAACACTTTCAAAAATCACAGATGTAGAAAGACTAGAATAATGAGTTCTATATATTCATCTTCCAGCTTCAATAATTGTCAACCCATTGCCTCCCTTGAAAAATCAGTTTATCATCTGAATCTGGTGTCATATATACTTCTTCATAGAGTTATTTAGAACCAATATCGAACAGAGTGCATATCCCAGGCAAAGAAATGTAGGACTAAAAAGAGAAAGACATTGCATGAGAAACAAAGGCAGACTGTCAACAAATGCCTGAACTGTAGAAAATTTGCTCAAGTTTTTTCTTTTTATAACAGTCTGTAAAACACAGATTGTTCCTAAAGGACACTGTTCCTTTAAAGTACTTTCTGATCCCACCCAGATCTTGCACCCTGGCTAAATGCCTGACCACTCTTTTAACCTAGTCTAGAAAACATGAATAAAAGATTGCAAAAGATCCAAAGCAAAGACAATTTTTGTTTCACACAGAGCAGAACAATATCAGATAGTCAACTCCATCCCCAACAATGGTCTTTGCTGTTGGTGTTTGCTTTACCAGTCTTTAATTCCTGCTTGCCAAACTTTATAAGGTAAGATGTAACTGTTTTGTTTTAATCACTTGAAATAAGATAGGACTAGTGAGGAAACATGGAAGACTAAATGATTTACATACTATGTGAGAAAAGCTTATAAAAAATTGTATACTCTGCTATTACTTTAAATTAATTAGAAAAATATGAATAATTATTAAAATGTAGAAATTTAAAATTTATTTTAAAGTTATTTTTAAATTGATTTTTAACTTATAGTCTACTGCATACTATTACAATGATGCTGATATCCTTTAGGACATCATTTTCTTAATTCGGAATAAGTTTTTATAATTCAGTATTAATTATAGTATACTTTAAAACTTGGCTAGTTTGGCAATTTGAATTAAGTATTTATTCATCATTTTATCTTCAGATAGAAACAAATGAGATGCAAATATTGTGAATAAAATTGGTAAACCTTGCTGTAAGATAATTTTATTAATGAGAACTCATAAAACAGAAAGTCTTTGGAGTTATTGATCCTGATATTTACCCAAAATAAAATTTAAGCAAAAAAAAAAAAAAAAAGGAAAATTATGACATTTAATAAAAGATAATCATTGTTTCTGTATTTATAAAATTAAACCAGTAGTAAAAGTAGAGGTTTATATTTATTTCATTTAACTAATGGCATTGCCTCCCTGAAACCTATTTTACTTGTTATGTGATGTCTAAATGAGAGAAAGGTGGAAATTATTAAAATACAGGCAAAGTAAAACATGGCAAAAGTGATTAGAAATAGATGGGCCCTTTAAATGCCAAACTAATGAAAAAGAGATTTCAGGAAGGTAGTAAAACTATAAAACTAGAGGAAGAAAAGTAGAAAGTTATAAGGGTGTCCTCTGGTGAATATCAGAAAACAGAAAGGAATACTAAACTTTGGTTTGGGAGACTTAGATAAAAAATGTCAGAGCAAATAATAATAAAATGTAAGATATTCTGATTACTGCTAATGAATAAGTTATGTTAGTGAATATTGTATATACAAGGATTCGGGTAAGAATTCATGATTATATGCCAAGAAACTACACGAATAGGTGCTTAGTTTTGGAGAAAGATAAGTATTTAAACCCAGCATTTCCAAAATCCAAAATGAGACCTACACATGAGAAGAAAGTGGTTTTCTCCTCATGATCCTGCATAGTTATCACCGTATTTCAGTTTTGGAAGAGTCATCTTGATCATGTAGCCTGTAAAATCTCTCATTTTCAATGAAATTAAATTTTCAATCTCTTATTCATAGAACTTCAAAGAAGTTACTTCTAGTATAGGCTCAACAAAAGGGAAAGTCATATGTAATATCAGGGACATGGTGTTATTCCTTCCTCCTCTCTGAAAATGCAATAGCAGCTGTGTTTTGTAACATCGCCTTATTCACACAATCTTCAGAATTAAACTTGAACATGTTTTGTATTCTCCTCGGTGTTAGCAAGGGGATTACATCCAGAGGAACCTGAATGTCCTCCATATATTCTATTTCCTTAGCACAATTCTTATTTTTTCTTTTAACACACAGCTGTTTTCACATCTTAGCATACCTGGTCTGAAGAGCAGCTGACAAAATTGGTCAATTGTACTTGCACTTGCTAGCAGAGATGCTTGGCTATACTGATACAAAGTCAGCTTAACAAACTTTCAACTAGATGATGCTATTTGAGGAGCAGACTGTGGCGTGGAGCCATCCATTGGTTCATCTCCAACCCAACAGCTTTGCTTCCCTTTGGGGTTTCTCCATCTGGCATGTATGAAAGAAAGCAGTCACCCATCTCATTCCTCGCTGCTTTTGCATATATTTCCACTCTCTACTCAGAGCCTGGAAAAATCATGCCCATGATTTCCCTGTTCTCATTCCCTAAAGGCAAGATGCCAAACAACAACAACAACAACAACAACAACAACAACAACAACAACAACAAACGTAATCCTGTTTCTAGAACTTCTGAAGTTATAGTTTAAGCAAGCAAGCATTTCCAAACCATGCAGAACATTGGTTCAATTCTTGTTCCGATTCTCAGGTATGCTTGAGCTAGCCACACATTAATCTTTTCTTACCGAGGAAGCTGTGAATTTAAAAGTCATTTGGTATATAGCTGGGCATATTGAATGATGAAGATGGCTGAAGATTTGATACAGGATTGGAATTTTCTTTGTTAATCTACCCAGAAAAACATTTTCACAGGGCTATTTAGAAACTATGCTTCCTGATTTCAAATCCTATTTCTGTCCATTAGTTCTTCTAGCTAACACAAGAACAGTACTGCTTAGCAAATCTATGATTTTTGCTTTCATATAATTTTTTAATGTAATGACTATAATAATCAGTTTATTCTACAAATTAATCATTCTTGAACATATATGCTCCAGAGAAGCAATTGGGTCTTTATATAAACATGTATTTCCAACAAATACATTTGCACCCTTACATCCAGATATAGACCTACTCCACCATCTTGACTGGAAGCTCCCTTCTCATATTCTTTTGATTCATTGGCTATGCAGTTGTGGTCCAGTTGGCAATTCTGGCGGAGGCAGTTTTCAAAATAAAAATAGACTATTTAGATGTAATTCTTTGATTTATAGAAATATTCGCCAATAAATGTTTTATTGTAGTGCCATGATTTGTTTGGATTAGAAACTTTTAAAATCTCAATGTGGATATTTTTCTATAAATATGAATGAAAACTCTTTTCTTCAGCAACATGCCAGTTTTAAATTCTGCTGCCTTGAAATTAAAAATAGCAAACGCTATATTTTATTAAAGTATTTGTAACTGATTTTTCTATTAAAGGTACTACAGGCAGATGATTTTTCACCATCTACCATAATGTGGAACAGACATTTTGTCTTTTATCTCCTGCTTTTGCCAGCTTTTATGAGTCAAACAATATATGGACAAAGAAAGAAAGGATCAAAGTCCAATTTACTTGCAAGAAAAAATGATCTTCAGGGTAAAAAATATTTTGTTTTTGTTTTTAATGATTAGTTTTTGCCTGTTAAAGCACTATGATGAATTTTTCCAAATAGCATTTGATGTTAATAGCAAACCATACGTGTATGGATATATGTTTCATTCTACTTTGATATGATTATGCTAATAATATACATTATCTATTTACAGAGCATACTTATAGAAATATCAGTTTTTAGAGCATTTGCACATTTAGTACCTCATTTAAGCTTCACAGTAACTTTATCAAATAGGCATAACAGAGATTGCCACATTCATATTATAGACGAAGAAATTGAGACCCAGAGAGGTTAAGTGGCACACTCAAGGCAAAAAGCAAATTAACTAGTAAAATACAGACTTAAGATTCAATACTAAATTCTCTGCTTTTAAGTTTCTTTCTCCCTTATTGTTACTATGATGTAATGTGTATAGTCATTTTCTCCCTTCCTTTCAAAAAGTTAAAAAAAAAAACAAAAACAAAAACACAAAACACCAAAACAAGATAGGGTCTTACCAATATGACACAAACCTAATAAATAGGTAGAGTGTCATTTACTTCAAGACAATTTTGCCCAATGTTTGTTGAATTTTTAAACTATGATGCACTCTTTTCCTCTCATTTTAAGCAGATTTTACTTTGGGAAGATGCTCAGAGTATATGGTATTTTGTTTAGTATTGCTTTGGTTTGCATAATTTTACAAGAGGAAAAGAACTTATAGACTTGGAAAGAGGTTTAGTTCTTTACACCTTCAGCCCTGTCTATAAGGTGCCTCTCTTTTTCACTTCTCTCTTCTCTCAGAAACAAACAATACACAATATATCACCTCAAGGCTTTTCTTATACAAAATTGTTTCATGAGTAGAGACAAGTATTTTGCCTAACCAATTTGTTCTATTTCAGACTCTACTTGCTTCATAGATTTTGTCTTCATTGTGGACAGCTCTGAAAGCTCTAAAATTGTTCTCTTCGATAAACAGAAAGATTTTGTGGCTAACTTGAGTGACAAGGTTTTCCAATTGACCCCGATTCACGCCTTGAAATATGACATCAAACTGGCAGCCCTTCAGTTTAGCAGTTCTGTCCAAATCAATCCACCTTTCTCTTCTTGGAAGGATCTACAGACTTTTAAACAGAGGGTCAAGTCTATGAATTTCATCGGGCAAGGTACTTTCTCTTATTATGCCATCTCCAATGCCACGAGGCTACTTAAGAGAGAAGGGCGTAAAGACAGTGTGAAAGTGGCTTTGCTGATGACTGATGGCATTGACCATCCAAAGAACCCAGATGTTCAAAGTATTTCTGAAGATGCCAGAACTTCAGGAATATTATTTATCACCATTGGACTTTCTACTGTAGTCAATGAAGCCAAACTTCGTTTGATATCTGGGGATTCATCCAGTGAACCCATTCTACTGTTGAGTGATCCAGCCCTTGTAGATAAAATTCAGGATCGCCTGGTAGGTATCATTATAATATTGATATCTTGGTTACGAATTCTGTGAGGATAGATACTAGGTCCAAAAGGTTAAAGAAAAACAATCTCCCTTGGAAATGTAAAGAAGAATCTTTCCGAAGTCTCCCTCCACTTCCTTGATCATTTACATTAGATAAACTGAGAAAGTACCAGGCTTATTCTCTAGAAGTGCAGTCCTAACTTTATTGCTAGCCAATGCTGAGGACATGGGAAGAATTAATGTCCGATAATACAACTCAAACTTCTGTTTACACATCCTGGGATCATTGAAACTGCTGACTTGTATTCAATTGGTGGTCAACTTGTGGTCTGCTAAGTTGGTCTTTTCCCATTCCACACGTGCAGAAATACTGTTTGACTTCGTCTCACTTATTGCCATATTATACTCAAGCAAAGTTCATAGACTTCCAATTTTTTAAAAATGATCTCCTTGTTTCTTAGGTGTTAACAAGGGCATTCGATGTAAAATAACCTCCGACATGCAGTTTCTCCCATCAGATCAATGAGTCCCACTTGACTGGTCCGATTAACTGTATCAATGCTTTTCTTTCTTGGCTTCTTCGCTGTGTGTGAGTGCCTTTCCTCACTGCTTGGGAAAACAGAAGGCAAAGCAATCAAAACGAAACCCCTTTTCACAATATTTCTCAAAAAGAGAACTAGAGAAAAAGTGTTTGATTTATTAAGTGGTAAAACTGATTTTTTAAAAAAGTAATATTGATTTTCTTCGATTTCTTGAGAAAAGGGCAAGACAAATCTGTCCTTTAGGAACTGAACATTCCATATTGTTGTTTTCTAATTGTTGGGAAAAACCTCAGGCTCCATTTCAGTGTTGTTTTGCCCCTTCTCCCTTTCCTCAATCTTTTCCCCAACATTACTCTTATTATTTTTTTTTTACTCAGTTGTTTTCAGCATGAAACACTGAGTTTTTCTTATCTAAATAATAGTTATCATTTCTTAAGTGCTCTCTCTATTATGCATTGTTCTGAACACTTTATATATATTTTATTTTATTAGATGTTTATGACAAGGTTGTGATGTAGGTACTGTTATAATCATTATTCCATAGTTGAAAATTTAAGGCAAGGCAAAGACCCCAAAGTCAGCATGCTTAATCCTGTAAAGTCATGCTGAAAAGGCAAATGGTAGCTTGTGGCGAATGCTCACTCTGAGCATCTCTTTTGCATGAAAGGGAACCATGCAGTGTGCCTGGCTAACTGCCTAGCTCTGCCTAAGGAATCTTCACCATTGAACTTAAAACAGAAGTTTCCAGCATGTGCAGGAGAGAACCCTGGGGTTGTGACTATAACTTTCCTATTACTGACTGTAGAAGATATAAGACAGGCAGCTCCTTGTTTGGCCAGATGTGTAAGCTCAGAAGGTTCATACTCCTGGACACACCCTCACCAAGAGCTCCTGCCCAACTGAGAACACAGGCTTTTGGCAGTAGACTCGAAGCAAGACTGTTTTGTTTGTTTCTGGGGAAACCAAAAAATGACCAAGTGTCCCATTGCTTCTGCTCTTCCTTAGCATCCTGTAATTTCAGCTTGTTTGTTCAGATGGAAGGTCTGTGAATAGCCACTTCTTAGAAGGAGATGCAGCTTACCAAACACTTCCAGAATCCAAAGGGCTTATTAGGGTCTTCAAAGAAAGATATGCCAGTGTTTCAAATTGCTACTGTCTAGGAGGCAAAACTTGACTTTTCATCAGACCTTTGGTAAAATTCCTCATCTAATCTATTTCTATTACATCATTAGTTTAATTTTTTAATTTTTTTATTTTGAAATAATTTTGTACTTGACATTAAAAAATAAGTTAATTAGGTATAATTTTATTCCTTTTTATGACAGAATAGACTTTAGTTGAATTCATGGACATGAGTATGCACCATGAATAGATTTTGCAGGAGCCAAGACAAATCAAGGAATCATTGCACATTCTTTGGCATCTCTAGTGGGAAGTATCATGAAAGAACCCCATGAAAGAACATCTAGCTCTATCCACGTGGCCCCTGCTGTCTACTCTTAAATAATTGTCCCTCCTTGCTGCTTCCTTTGTCCTATTGTCCACAATAGTCTATGACTTTTTTCCTCATAAACTTTGACATATAGACAACATTCCATCAATGAGTCAGTCCTTTGCATTCCTCTCTTCAAAATTATCCAGAAAACCCACCTATTCTAAGAAAATATCTTGTTGTTCCTCTCAATCTAGGAATATCCATCCCACGCAGCTTGCTGTGTGCCGTTTTCTGTCACTAGGGCTTATAGACTATAAGTGCCCTTAGGGATGGAGCTTTGTTCATTGTATGAAACAATCTTATCTATTGTGCAGTTTTGGATCCATTTTTTGTTTCCATAGAAATACAAATTTCAACAAAAACAAAATCAAATAAAGTCCAAAAATAATTAGTTGTGTTATGGTTTTAATCCTCATGGCATGTATTTTTAAAGAGAAATATGGCAAAGCAGAAATTGAATTTTCAAAGGAAGAGCTAAAAAAGTGTAAAATTACACATCAGACAGAATAGCAGCTAAATTCATGAGTTTAAAATTGATAAGGATATTGCTTATTATAAAAAGATTGTATAGTGACAATTTTGAATTTTTCTTTGTGTCTTTAGTTGTTCTCAAAAATTACAGTTTGACTTGTATTATTAGTTGTTTTATTGTCTCTCTTGAATTCCTTTCAAATTTCTTTTCTCTCTCTCCCTCCCAGAGGAAACCAAGCTTCTGGCATGTGTTTTAAATATTTTCATAATTTGGATCATATTGCTGTTTTACTCAATATTTTTGGAAATTTTTCTATGTTGAAACATGTAGATCTAATACATTTACTTTAGCTGCTAAATAGTTTTTCATTTGTTAATCCATTCCATTATCGATGGATATTTTAATCATTTCCAGTGTTCACTATTAAAAATAATGAATGCTGAAATGTACAAGAATTTCCCTAGGGTATGTCTGGAAGGGTTGTCAGCATACCAGGTAGAGAGACAAGGACTTTTCCTGGGCAGCCTAAAGATAAAGCATGCACATCTTTAATTTTCTAGGTACAGCCAAATATTCTGGAGAAGGGTAATGCCATTTTACACTGAGACTGTCAGTATATCCGAGTTCCCATTTCTCCACACGACCTGGTATTTCTTAAAGATACAAGTATCTCATCTGCTTTCAGCCTGGATTTACACTGGCTCTTAACTTAAAAGGGGTGAAAAGGGGTGAAGGAAGGGGGAAAAGAGGACCACAGGTGAAATCTTAAATTTTGTACATAGGGTCTATGAACAGAGTTTTACAGCTCCCAAGACTACGTGGTCAAATGTTCTCGTTTTATATACATGGAAAATGACCTGGAAGGATTATATGACTTGCCCAAAGCAACATGAGTAGTTAATGGTGGAAAGAGAATGAAAACTCTGGATGACACTTAATTCCCAGCCTAATTTTCCCTCCCATTAAATTGAGCTACTTAAAGCATTTTGTTACATCTTCCCTCTATGTTATTAGTTTGTATGGAAATAAAGATAAAGTAAAAACAAACCTAAAGAGACATGAAGTCCTCCATAAAGGTACAATTTGACTTAACTTCCTGCTTACATCCTTCATTTTTAATATCTTGCAACAAATATTCTAGTGCTCTTTATTTTCATTTTCTATTTTGTCATATGTAAGTTACCCCTTCGGATTCAGTCATGAGGTAGTAATTTGACACATAATGTCTACTATAAGAAACCAATAATTCTATCTATAAACATAGGTTAATTTTTTTCCAGCGTCTGACTTCAGCACATTTGTTAAATAATACCCAGTGAACTGTAGTAAGGTAGCGAGGCCTAGGTGTTGGACAGAAACCAGATTGTGAATTTCTCTAAAATTAGGAATTTAAAGTGGTTTGAAAAATATTCTGGTCTACAGCCATGCCACCCTGAACAAGCACGACCCGTCTGATCTCAGAAGCTAAGCAGGGGCAGGCCTGGTTAGTACTTGGATGGGAGACCACCTAGAAAGACCAGGTGCTGTAGGCATAAAAAAAAATAAAAAATAATGGATTGTAAGCTGACAAGATCCTTGCAGTCTGTGAAGTCAATCACGGGTTGCCTCACCTAAAAGAAAAATATTCTGGCTAATTCATTTCTGTGTGAATAAGAATGAAGTAGCACTGAACTTGGTCAGGTGGCTCAATCCAAGCTTGTGACCTTGGACAAGTCACAGCACTGAGGACTTAAGTTTCCTTATTCTAAAATGAGAGGTTTGAGCCGATTACTTCTAAGGTTCATTACTATTCATGAAGTTATGACACTAAAATTAATATTTTAATGCCCTCAAACGAATGAAGAGAAAAATACACAATTATGTATTCTGCCTAAGTCTTCGTAAGTAAAAGTAAGACATTTCTCATTCTAATTAAGTTTGTAGCAAAATTATGAAGATTATAGAGCTGATAAAAGAAATAAAAGATAAGCATAGAATGCAAAAGAATAAAGTTCCTAGAAAACAGAATAACTTTTAATGTTGCGCCCTTCATGTCTATTACTACATGGTTCAGAGTATTTCTTCGTTGGCCGGTAGGCTTTATTGCTTTTACAAGGTTAAAAAGGCTGAATTGCTATTCTTCTTGAAAATTGCATATCCCATAGGGAATAATTAAATCTAATAAGAAGTTGAAAGCAGAACCATGAATTGAGTTAATGTTTCATTCTTTTTTCCCTCCTAGGATACCTTATTTGAAAAGAAGGTAAGTAGCACGTGCCTTGATTACTATGAATTACTCCAAAAGCTAGTGTTATCAAATTAGCATAATTCACATTAGAGGATAAGATGTTACTAAATAAAAATGCCTAACTATTTTTAAAAAGAGCCACTTTATTTCTAGGCAGCCATCTAATTTCTTTTAGGCTACCATATCTACTGCAGGTTGGAGAAAATTTAATGTGATTTCAACGACTGATTTTAGAAATTAATGATAACTAAATGGCATAACTTCTGCTTACTTTAATATGACTTCTTTTATTCTCAACATGTCTCTAACACCAGCTCCTGGGGGTGGGGTCCTCCACTTTGGGAGGTGTGCCTACTGTTAACCAGGGTTAGGCAGAGTACTTCTGGCTAAAAGACAGAGCTCAGAGTTGCCCCTTACTGCTGCCTGCTGATAGACTTTAAGCTTATTCTTCCTGATGGTTGATTGCAACCAGATCAAGTGGCAAAGGAAGCTGGCCAATATGGGTTGGGTTGGACCATACTTAGTACAACAGATGACCACCAGCTTGCTGAAGACTCCTGTACTGAACATGCATTTCTTTGCACGAAGAATTTGGAACATCTGAACTTAGTTGGATAAATTGTTTATTTAACATCAGAAAATTTACAAGTAGTATTGTGTCAAATAATAGGAGACAACCAAACCTTGTAGAGCACAACATTTCACTGACTTATACATGGTCAGATACACCATTATTTTATGTGGCATTAAGACAGGAAAAAACTCTGCTGATTAAACTATGATACAGTGCCTTCTTATCAATTACAATTTTTCATTTCATATTTATGTAAAGAGTCCTCTTAGATTTACTTGGATATAGATTTTTCAAATCTCATATCGCTTTTGTACATACATATAAAAGGAAATACAAACAAACTAAATTGGTTATTTCTAAACTTTCTTCACAGAGTCTAAATAAATTCTCTGAAGCACTTTTTTGTCTGAGTCATTGATGTACTTGTTTTTCTATAAAATACCGGCCTCTGTGCCATCAAAAGCACTGGGGCTACGGCATTTCCTAAGAGTGTTCCAGGAGTGTCCCTGGAGATTTCTTCCATTTCATTCTATAAGTTTTGGAGTACATGTACAGAAAATAGTACATGTACTATTTTCACTCTGATTTCAGACATTAAAATAAGGAAAATGTACATCTTAGAGTTGATAAAATATGTTATAATTCAAATTTGTTGAGTAAAGGAGTATTTGATATTTGTGTATTATTGCACTTTGATACACCTTTAGCAACTAGATGTCATATATATATATATATACACACATATGTATATATATATGATGTGAGGTATATTTAATATTTAATATATAAATATGGCAATATTTAATAATATTTTATTAGCTGGCTCTCACTAGATCTGAGTTTTCCTAGAAGAATTTAATAGAGAGAGTAAAATCTCCATAAATTTACAAGGTAAAATTTCTTCAAGGAAGTATTCCATTCAGTACAGTACTGAATAAAATTTGAAATGCTGTCTTTCACTATGTGTTAATATTGTATTTCATTATTGATTCAGTGTGAACGCAAGATTTGTGAATGTGAGAAGGGAGATCCAGGTGATCCAGGGCCTCCTGTGAGTATATTTCTCCTTTGAACTTACGGTCAACTCAGGAAGTCCTAGCAATGACTGCTCTACTCACACTTGAAAATTTGAAAACTCCAGAGCTATTTTGTGTCCTTGAAAAGCAGTTGTACGCAAATAGCAGCAAAAAAGGAAATGCTCTTTCTTTTATTCCTTAAGGGGAATACATTCTGTCCTTAGAGATAAGCCTGGGATTTCACTGACCTGAACCAAGGGCAAACTTGGTTTAAAAGGATGAAGTTGTTCCCACAAAGGATTTTTCAGCAGCACTTCTTAAGTGACAATTGGGGCCGGAATTTCTCAATGTTGATCCTCAGTGCTTTAGGCAAAGCTTCATTCACTGCACCTAGAAATAAGTGACACAGACCTCTCCTGACGGTAACTGTGTCTTTACATGTATCCAAGAACAATGCCATGTGGCCTTGCGCAGAGGAATCTCTGGCTGAGAAGCCTTGGAAATTAGAGTGAATCCTGTGACATGAAATAACCAAAGGTAAATGGCAGGATTTACTGTGATGATTCAATACTTAATAAAATAATCCAAAAACGAGTGTTTTCTTTATAGGCTGGCCTAAGTCTGGTAGGTGCCATGTCTGTACTGGAGAGGCATATGAAATGACATCATGATGCCGAATCTTTCTCTAACACCAGATCATCAGGAAGCATCCATGCTGCTCATTCAGTATTCTATTTATGCATGTGATTCCAAACCTTAGTGCTCAGAAGCCCAGTAGAGATATTTCACAAAAATGTATGTATAAAAATTTTAAACTAAAGCTTGTGTTTGATTGGTGGGGAGGGAAATATATACTGTGAACTTCTTAGACTATGGCATATTTTACCTGAGACTTAAGTCCAAAGCCTATATTTTTTCCAATCTTCCTATCAATCAAAGCATTAGAAAATGCGGATGCGTGTTAGTCTTTTTTTCTTCAAAATATAAAGTTAGATACATTACATGATAGTGTGGCAGCCCGTAGAAGCTGACTTTAGCCAAAGCAAAGGTTTAAACTTCCCTTCCTATAAAGTCTTCGTTTATACTTATTATACCAAGGAATTACTGATGGAAGGCTTATTTGTGGCATTCAATTATGTTTTAGAATGAATAGTAAGAAAACTTGCAATCGCTGAGCTAATTTGACAAGTTTAGTCAATCAATACTGTTAGAGGAGATTGTACCATGTTTTAATAAAGATAGCCATAGAACTATGTTATTTAAAATTTATTGGATGCCCCCAAACCAAGTTTTCAGACAAGTGAGCTTTTTGATGGCTTGAGAATAGGAAAATAAAGTACCTTTCTGGAATAGGATTTAAACTCTCTTCGTCTGTCTTTTGAGTTTGTCCCTTGGATATCAAGGAAAGAGAGACTATCTTCTGTTGAGCAAATCTAGACAATCTGCCTATTGAAGGCAGTGCAGCCATCCTGGTGTGTAGTAAAGGAGATAATAGAGTTGACTCTCTGCTTGGTAGGTAAAGATTATTGTACAATCTCCACTCATTCTATGGGATGAAACTGATCAGAAATTATTTTAAGATATAGTAAACTAATAGAATAGCTGCTTGATATAATCTTTTTTCCCTTCGCTTTCAGGGTACCCATGGAAACCCAGGTATCAAAGGTGAGCGAGGACCGAAAGGAAACTCGGTAAATGAATAAACAGCCTCCCTATAAACTAGTGTATCTTATTTTAGATATGTTTAAAGAATAAAAAATTAAGAAAACAAAGAGCATTGAGTATATGTCAATGCCAAAAACTTGATGATTTCTTTGAAGAATATAGGATATTCACTTCCTACATTATCTATCTGATTTGTGTTAGCTTGTATTTACAAATTCTGAGTAGGATATGATTGATCATTTTAGTCTAATCTTTTGGAAACCTTGGGACTCAATAAATACAAACTTGTAATTAAATAATGGTGTCCTAAATTAATTAGCACAATGTTTCATGAATTATTAAGACATATTCCATATTAGATTGACATACGCACTTATGTTTTTTTACTGATCCACTGCTTGGATAGCTAACCAACGAAAGTAATAGACAAAACACCAGATTGTCTCTCACTCCCAGACCATCTTCAAGCATTTCCCTAATTCTTTTCTTTGTGTACCCATGAAAAAAATTCTAGATTAATTTTTTTAAATTATGTGTTCAGATTGATGTTGGGATGATGGTTTTCCAAGCTCAAGATTGACTGGAGGAATCACGGGACAGATTAGAAGATATAGCTATTGGAAAATTTGAGGCAAAATTTTGTATAATAAAAAATAATTATAATAAAGAGGAAAACATATAGGGAAATGTTAGCATCAAATACAATGAACATTGGGTTTATTTCTATAGTACATAAAGACTTAATAGAATAGATGAGAAAATATCAAGCCGCTAATGGTCAAAGGATGCAAACAATTTTAAAGAGAGGAAATAAAACTAGTAAATAAAGAAATAGAACAAACATTTAATTTCACGAGAAAATAAATAAAATTTAAATAGAGACAATGAGGTAGCATTTTATACTAATTATTTACATTGTAGTAGAAACTTTGGAGTCTAGAGTAATTGGGTTGTTTTGGTGGGGGCAAGGGAGCAAAATTTTAGTTTTCATAGTTTGCTTTTTTTCTGTATTTCAAATTCAAAAAATTTTATAATAGTTAACAGCAATATTAAAATAGTAATAATTAGTGATAGCTATGTGGTGAAATAGTTTGCTCTTCATTGTAAAAGTAACTTGGCATAAACATTTTGGAAAGCAATTAGGCACTACATAAGAGGCATTCAAATATTTAAAATTTTAACCTAATAATTCATTTCTGAGAATATATTTAGGGAGATAATGAAAAATATAATAAGTTAGATGCATAAAAGTATTTTTGCTAATTGCCCACTTATCAAAGACTGGGAATTTAAAGTTCCTTGGATGGCTTTACCACACACACAAACACACACATACACATACTCCCATACTCATTCACCTTATATGAGTCCAAATTAATGCCACCATGTCTTCTTTTTGTTTTATTAAATACCTGTTATAAATCTATGTTCGCATTTCATTTATTTGGCTTGTAATTTTGTGCCACATAATATATTTTCCTAAGTTTTGCTGAAATCAAGCAATCACTCTTGAGAACATTCTGGAAAACATTCCAAAGCCCCTTGGAGAAAAGCCAGAGTAGCTGGCTCCCAGTGAGTACAATGCTATATGTGAGAACAACGGCCCTGTTGTTAAACTGGGATGCAAGACTCAGCCTAAGCTGTGAATACGTACCTGGATCCTGCAGCCTCTACATCTGGCTTTACTCCAAAGGGCAAAGGCTATCTGAGCTGCTATTTTCTTCCCTAGATTGCATGGTGAAAATGCCAACCGGAAAGGCCAAGGATTTTTTTCCCCTTTGGATTAATTTATTAATCTGGGAATTCTGAATAATATATTTTATTGAGCAATCAGACTCTCTGCAGGGCTGTGGAGTTCTGAGGTTTTTTTTTTATTTGTTACAGGGTGATGCTCAAAAAGGGGAACCTGGAGAAAGAGGCCCAGGGGTATGTATACAACTGGAATGCTTTCCTAAGAAAGTAATCTCAGGATGCCAAGATTCTATAATTGATCATTTCTACCCCTGAAGTGCAAGTGCAAAAATGATTTATATCTCTGTGTGCTTGTGATGATTCACACAGGCAATCAGACAGATAGAAACTTAGAAGTGGAAATGTGAGGAGAAAATTACCTGCTCAATGGGAGAGATGCTGGGACAAATAGTCAACCACATGACATTCCCTGATGCCGAATTTGAGCCTGGTGAAAGGCTCAAATGAGAAAAATATTTTATTTCGCTTCTTGCGTTTTTTTTCCAATAAGGAATAAATTAAAATTCTGGGAGCATAAAATTACATAATCTAAATTATGTTTTTGTGAATCCAATTCTACAGACCAAAAAAAATCATTCTAGTTGATTTATTATCCCTAAAATTAGATGCTATCTGAGGTTTTCTGAGAAATAATTACAGAAAATTTTTTCATTTGCATTTCAAAATGCAAAACTTGTATTTTTCTGGGAAATTGCAGGAATGCAGTAAATAGGAGAGAAGTGTACGGTGAATAAAAGAAGGCCGTGTTACACTTCTCCTCTCGGTTTGTCCCTTAGATGAAAACCTAGGATTCAGACTCAGAGGTTTATAAAACTGTTCTCTTGGTGTTTTTAATTGACTTCATAAAACAATCTGATAGAAAGGTTGATAATTTCAATGGAAATTCATTCAGAAATTTATGTTATTCATTCAGGAAACATTGCTTGGGTATCTTCTACATATGAAGCATACTATTATGTGAAAATAATATTAAGACAAAAACAAAGCACTTATATTTTTGAAAAGTTTATTATCATATAGGAGAGATACTTAAAATAGCTACAATATGAATCAGAATGTCAAAATATTATAAAAATTGCACGTACAAAGTAATACAGACATTTAGAGATTAGAGCTGTCAGGTAGGTTTTACGGGATGACCATTGAAGAGTTTAGGATTATGATAGGAAAGGACAAAATAGGAAGGTGGAAGGGGACAAGCCTTCCAGATGGAGAGTTCCCTGAGCAGCAACATGAAGAAAGGCGATGTGTTGAGGAGTGGCGAGACTGCATGCCTGAAGAGGCGTATTGTCAGACATGGCTTGAAGGTCAGGGTGGGTACTTTATACCAGCTATAAGGTCTGGGCTTTACTAGGTCATGAGCACCTCCTCCCTGCCCTAAGATTTTAGATGTGGCATATGATCCAAGAGCTGTGTATTTGGAAGATTAATCTGATATGGCTCTAAAAGAGAAATTGAGGCAGGAAGAAGCAAAAGGAAGGAGCACTTAGATGGTTCATTGCTACAGCCTAGATGAGAAATAACAAGGACACGGGCTGGAGCTGCTCTGGCCAATATGAAAACCACTAGCCATATATGCTCACTGAGCAGCTAAAACATGGCTAGCTTGCATTGAGGTGTGCTGTAGAAATAAAATATACACCAAATTTTGATGTCTTATTAACAAAAAAAGATGTAAACTATCTCATTGGTAAATTTTCATATTGATTACATGCTAAAATGACAGTATTTTGACCTATTGAGATAAATAAATTATTAAAGATTTTATATGTTCATAGTTGCTTTTTAATATGGCTATTAGGGAATTTAAAATTACATATGTGGCTCACATTTGAGACTCATGTTGTATTGAACAGAATTGGCTATGGTCATGACAAAATAGAAAGGAAGAGACACTGTGAAATGATAAAATGTGGTGACTGCCTCTAACTCATATATTCAGCAAATACTTAATGAGCACTTTCTCTGCATTGGTCCCTATGTTAAGTGCTGGGAATATAGGAGTGAGCAAGACAGATAGGCTCTGTTTCATAAAATGTTCTAGCCAGGAGGCAATAGATAGACAAACAAATGAATAAGAATTTCAGTCAATGATAAGCATTACGAAAATACAAAACAAGGTCACGAGGGTATTTTAAACAGAAACAGCAGTAGGGACAAAGGCTCTGGGGTGGAGCCTTTGGCAGTCTCAAGAAATGGAAAGAAAGCCAGAACTTGATGAAGAATGTTGGCAGACAAGATTACAGAGATAGGCATGGTCTAGATCACAATGGTCCTTGTTGGCCAGGGTAAGGAAGGGAGATTTAAAACTAGGTGCAGTGGAAACTATTGGAGAATTTTAATTGCTTGGATTAGAGGAATGTATGGAGCGAGTGGAGAGAAAAGACGACTATAAACTTTCGATCCTGTATAATATGGAATATGATAGTATCATTAACAGAAATAATAAAGTCAGAAATGACTTCGGAAGAGATTGATGACTATGGTTTTAGATATTTTAAATTTGAATATTTATAAACTAGTAATTAAGATGCCATGAAAGAAAAAAAAGAAATAGAAAGAAAGAAAGAAAACTGATAGCAACCGAATAAATTAACCAGAGATTTTAGAAAGAAAAACAGAGGAAAAAAAGAACAATATACTAAAAAGCTAATACTCCTTTATTTTAGTAAACTATATTGACTCCTTCCTAAATACAATCTTAACTCTTTTAACATAAAGTAATGACAGAATTTTAAATATGGTTGTGTGTTGTAAGGGATGGAAGGCACCTCAAGTTTCCTGAGATTGGAAGTCTAGCTTTCTCAGCACTGCTAACATGAATTGTTTTCATAAAGAACCACAGTTTAACTGTTTATGCTGTGGTCCATAATTTTAAGCACAATACTAAAAATCAAACCATTTATGTGAGTAAATATTTCTAAAAATGGATTAAATTGTAGCTACAATATTTTAGGCTAGTTTTATTTTTATTTTTTATTTCTTAGTGACCACTCATTTGGCAAGAAGTGTTATTTCCTCCCTGAAGTTTTTCTTTTTTTATCTTTTGTAAAAAAGTCACACACAGAACAAAATTTTGTAGTCTGACTCTTATGAAACTGCAAGAATAGCTTGTTTATTCCACTAGTTTCCTGAGCCCACTTAAAATATGTCTTACAATTCTATTTTCATATTTGAAAACTACAGTTGTATGAAAAAGACATGAAATCTTATTTGAAAAAGACTTGCTGTTGCTTACAGTTGGTAAATTTCTGGTCTATTTTATATTCAGCATTGTATTATTTAAAGGGTTTATGGGCATTGACACAATGGAGAGGGCTGTGCAGGATTCTCAAGAGTGACACAGAAGAACAGAATCTCTGGCCCCTTATTTATCATGAGACAAAATATAGTAACTTAAAGGTCACTGGCTTGTTAGAGTTTGATAAAGGAACCATTCATTTCCTTGATATTTATATTCTAGACCAAATTTGAAAGGAGGACCATAATAGATATAAATATTTACAAATATTTTAAAGGTCATTATCTCAGCCCATCCTCAAAGCCAACTTCTCTACCAGTCTCTGTGAAACATTCTCAACTGTGATAGTTAATAATTTAAAAGTCACTATACAATTTTGAAAGGACCATTATAAGTCTTCACTTCTACAATGAGTTTCAGCATAGTTTCTCCTTCAGCTTGTGGCCAAAGGGAAAGAAATTGGGTTTGAAAAAATATCTGGAACTGAGAATAGAGTGTAATAAAGGGAAAAATAGGTTATTTTCTTTTCCCTAGTAAATACGCATTCCCTAAGCACAAAGCAAAGTGAAATAGCTTACGTATATATGGCCTTATTTTCCAAGACTGTACAGTTGTGTTTTTGTTATGTTATAAAAGAAAAACATTAATATTTCCTTCATCTATACCTTCTAAAATCATATTTTACTCTTTCTTTTCTTTCTTTAATTAGGGAACTCCTGGGTACAAGGGTGAGAAGGTAAGTTTGTAACAATAAATAGACCAGAATTCCAGAAAGGAAAACAGAAACATAACTGTATTTATGTACTTAATAAAAGTTATTTTCCTTTATTTTTGTGAGTCTAGATTTCTTAATTTCCAAATACACTCTTAACTCTGTTAACATGAAATAATAATAGGACTTAACATATGGGTGTGTGTTGTAAGAGGTGGAAGGCGCCCTGAGATTACTGATGTTAGTAATTACCCAGCCTCTCTTAGCTCAGCAAACATGAATAGAGAGCCCCATTAACAGCTGTGCAGTACAGATATCCAGACTAAAAGTTTCTATATACAAATAGATGCAGAAATATTGCAATTAGTTTGTTGCTTTGGTCTTAACTTCCTATAAAACCTAGACACTAAACCCTCTCCTGGGGAAAGAGGATTTATCCTGGTTAAGCAGTGAACCACACTGACTTCATTCTGTAGGCATCTGGGTGGAGATTGTAAGGGGCAGTAAATTTGAGAAAGGAAAGTAATGGGTTGGTACATTATTTGCAAATTACAAGTTTGGAAACTTATCAAAGTAATTCGAAGAAATTAACAGACCGATTAAGAATAAACAAGTTGAACTGGGGCTCAGAGAATCTTTGAGAGTGTTCAATAGTTCATTAATCAATCTATGCCATAGTTCTATTATCAGATTTTCTGTGTGAAATCAGAGCATGTCCCTATCATCCATTCTGTCCTACATGTGATACAACCTTCAGACCTGGGTAAGAAGCATGCGCTTTAGAGGGTCCTGCTCTGTGTCTCCTCTGCCTCCCCTAGGATTTCCAGAGCAAGAGTCCTGTGTGCCCTTGGCCCAGATCATGCTTTGGGTAACCAAGACCCTAGAAGCCCCTGCAACATGGTCTGAGCCTGCTCTGAAGGCATACACAAACCCCTTTCCTGTGCCTGTCTTCTTTCCTGGCCTGAGGGGAAACCAAATGATGCTGTTTGTTAGGGCAGGAGGGGGCCTTGGAGGGAGCTTTGTTGTGCTGCCTGAGGCACCTTCCTGTACATGCACACACACACTCAGAGCTCCTCTTATTGTGGAAAAAGCTGGAGGTGGGAAGCCAAGTGGGGGCTTGGCTCTAGGCTGTGGGCAAGAGACTATACTCCTACATGGACCTCGGAGGAATCCCAAAATTCTTTGATCTTTTAAAATTTTTTTGAAGATATGTCTGTCAAGAAAGGAAGCTAGAACATGATCAGTTCATTAGCTTGATTCATATCTTTCAACTGTTAAGGTACATGGTATGTGGGCCTCTGCTTGTTCTCTTCCCTGGCCCTGCAATATTAGGAGTGAACCTTCATACAGGCAAATAAATATGTTCCCAATCACTGGAAATATTAGGCCTAAAAAAGGAAGCATGTAAGACATGCCATGATTCTGCACTTTGCCATAAGCACCTGGGAAACTTGATGTCTTGGAGTGCCTATTTCATCACCCATGTAAAATCTGATTAATACAAGCCTCCCTAATTTATGGGGTAAAGGGAGAATCAAATGGAATATTGGAGGTGGCAATACATTATAAACTGTTTGCTGTTCTGTAAATGTAAGGCACTATTATGAAGAGATAAGGAATAAACGATAATATAGGAAAGCTGTAAAAAGTATTATGATTGTAAAATTGTCTATATGTACCTGAAAAAAAATTATGGAGGCCTTCCTATCCCATCTTGACTTATATATAAAGAGCCAATTAGCAACACCAAGGAGCTATATATAGAGAGATTCACTGGAGAAGTTCCTACTTGGAAAATACAAGCTGTAAGAGCAAAGTGACCCTGAACCATCGACATTCAAACCAGAGTTTCACCAGGAGCAGCAGCATTAGAAGTCAGAGGCTGGGAGCAGAGTTAATCTGTTTGTAGCTTTCTGAAGCACTTGCTATCTGGAACTGTGTAATTGCAGCATTCCATAGGGATTAATGAACCCAACAAAAAAAGGAAACGCCTTTGCAGAGGCAAATAACATGAGTACAGTATTTTCATTGATGAAAATTTGCCTCTCAAACAGACACTGTTCCTCAGGACCCTATAGCTAACAAATCTGTCTGGACAAACGGAATGTGATTTCTGGCCAAAATAATTTCGAGTGTATTTATGGTACTTTTCTGTTTTATATTTTGGTGGTTGACTCATTTTATTCCCATCTTACATTATTAAATTAATTGCTTTCTAAATGATTCTTCAAGAGTGACTTTCCATTTGCATTCAGAAATAAATGTTCGACTTGTTCTAAGTGAAAGCTCAGTTTTTCCTGGATTGGTTTGACTCACAACATGATGTGGAGAGAGAACAGACTGCTTTTGAAGAGAGGCATAGCTGGATCTAAGAATTGCACCTTCCTCTTTCCTGCTCTGATTCTAGCATGCAGCACCCTAGGCAGAAGTGTCAAGTTCATGGCAGTGAGCCATGTTCAACTTTGGGCGGCTAATGAAGAACATGGACATGGGAGTCTAACAGACTCAAGCTAATGGTCATGGGCAGGTTAATCTCTCTGAGTCTCATTTTCCTTATGTATAAATGGAGATATATATATACCTGGCCAGGCTGCTGTGGGGATTAGCAATAATGTAAAGGCTTTGGCACATACTTTACATCTATAGTTGGTGGTTACAATTGTGATTTCCCTTCTTAGAGCAGTGGTCTGATGGGTGGCTGTCAATCTATAAATCGTTTGTTGCTATTTTGTGATGAGATAGAGCTTGCACCAGAATATATATCCACTATATCACTAAATATACTGTTTAGTTCAACTGACATTTATTTTCACAGCAAGACTTTCTTGATGAAGTAAACGGGGCACTGATGTACATTTTAGTGCAAGTTCCTTATGTTGTTGGGTAATAGTTCTTCAAGTAGGATGTGTTAGAGCAGCATATAGAAAATAAAGTAGCAGCAGAAGTAGAAACTAGTAGTGAGGGCACTGGATTAGAAGTCATGACTAGCACATATATTTAAAACATTTAACCTCTCCAATTGAGTTGCCTTATCATAAAAATATTTTTTTGAGGCTCAGAATATAAAACCACTTTAAAATTCTAACTTTAGTTGTTATTCTAATTGACTTTATTACATTTTAGTTCAATTATTAGAAGTTTTAGAAGTCCGATATAATGGATTGGTATTCAGGATTAGTATAATGGATTAGTAACATTTTTGAATCACACAAATTTTCAGTCTATAAAATTGGGCTAATCATATCTACCTCAGATAGCTAATGTCAGATTAACTGAGATAATGTCTGTAAAATAACATTAATAATAAACTGTGAAACATAATTTAAATGTTAGCTTTTTTCATTAATATTCCAGGAGAGCAGGACAGTGGAGAATGATGATGGAAAATACATAGAAAGCTTGCCACCCTGCGGCAAACATTACTATCTGATCAAAGTTGTTACGCAGGTCTGGAGAATGGTGCCATGGAAACAGTAGGGACCCTGAGTCTGAGTAGAACTGGGTTCGGACCTTGATGGAAGGAAGTTATCTCAAGCTTAAGTTTTCTCAACTATAAAATAAGAATTGTAAAATTGATCTCTTTGGGCTGTAAATTAAATCACATATGCAAAGGACATGTAATATAATGGCAGATGCTCAGTAAGCCTTAGCTTCTTTCCTTTTAATTTTCATCTGTCTCTCAAAAATGTTAAACCTCATTAGGTGGTATCATTGATTTGATTCTGTCAAGTTAAGAATGATTCATTGATAACATTTTTCAGAGTTCAATGTCCAAATAACCCACAAGACTGAGTATAAAACTGAGTATAATCCATCAGAGTGCTTATGTTATAAGATTCTACTGGCAATCTTTAAAAGAAAATCCTAACACTGAATGACAGCAAATGTCCTCTTATTTATTTTATTTATTTATTTTTTTTAGGGTACACGCGGAGAATGTGGTAAACCAGGAATAAAAGGTGACAAAGTAAGGAACATATTTTAAAAATGCTAACAGCTGTGATCCTTTGGGGCTGACTTTCCTTAAGAGGAAATTCCTGAGATACATTATGTTGATCTCACTGCTGGAGTTGAAGAGTCATTGGCTCAATTTTCACATCGGCAAAACATGAAGCAGAAAACAAAGCCATACCTAACTTTAGTTAATAGTGCCCCCAAACACCTTTCTTATAAAGCATTAAGACTTTGTTTTGTGACACCCTAACCTTTGAAGCCAGGCCTACTGAATGTTATGATGAAAAGAATAATTTAACCAGCAAAGTCAATTCAAGCTCTAATTGGGTCAAAGTAGAATTGTTTTCCAGGTGTGAACACTGAAAACAAGCATTTTCCAAAGTAGAGTGAAGAACTCTGTGAAATTAATTAATGAAATAGTTATAAATAATGTGGCAAAACTAGATAGTGATTTGAAAATTTGAAAATACAGCAAGCCACAGACAATTGCATAGGTATTTACCTTTCATTGAAAAATAAATATGAATAAAATATTTAAACTGGAGACAATATCAAATATGTTAAGGAGTTCTTTAATGGACCGGAAACACATAAAGAGTACATCTGAAACATAATAATAAGGGTCAAAAAAGTACACTATAAAAATAAATGGTTTTCATTATAGTTAAGAACTATTAGCGGCATGCCACTAAGATATCAAACTCTTTCAATACCTGTATTTTAATTACGAAAGAGAGTCAAGGAGAGAAAATGAGGCAGAAAATGAAAGCAGAGAATAAGATAATGACAGTGGCCTATGTAACTGAACTCTTCTGAAAGCTGTTAAACTACTCTATGGTTAAAGGTCAGGTGGATCTGAAATATGTAGGCTTGGTAATTATCTCTGGGCAAAATAAAAAGTGTGATAATGAATGGATTTTTTCCTAGAGGATAATTGATACTGAAAAATGGACTTGGAATTGAAAATAGAGAAAGAACACATAAGAACAGAACAAAAACAAAAGTCAGACAATAATTGGCAAAACTATTTGAAATGAAAATGGCTGACAAATAGTTAATGTCATATTTCATTGACGAAGATGCCAACAATTGTTAAATGTCCTATTATATTCTGTGCCAGAAAGAAAGAAAAAAGACTGCCAATTATAAAGATGCAATTGATCGTCAGATATATTCCAGTGTCAGGGATATAAAAATCTGAAAAACGCATGTCTAGAATCAATGAAATATAGTGTCCTTGACATGAAGAGTTCACACAAGTTCGTAAGTAAAACACATAAAGAACATGAAGAAACAAAAAAGGAAATATAAATGACTAATAAATAAAAAATATCCAAATACGCTAGCAATTAGATAAGTGAAACTAAAACATTAAAATATTATTTCACCTATCAATTGAGAAAACACTGAAATAATATATAATACTCAGCGTTGATGTGGATTCTCTATAATATAAAGATATGTTCTCTCTATTCAGGTAGTGACAATGGCAATCTGAATGAATTTCACAGAGGAAAGTTTCACGTTTTCTTCCCACATATGATGTGAGAGACAAGAGAGAGAGAAAATCTTAAATGTCCTTATTGTCTGTCTCTGCATTAGTCAGCCTCTTCTAGGAACTTATCCTTAGGAATGAGTCAGAGATTGGACAAAGATTTATACACAAAGGTATTCATTATAATATTGTTTAAAATAGTAACCATCAGAAACAATTTAAATGTCCAAGCTAGGGAAATGAGTATATAAATCATGATAGATTCATATTCTTGAAAATTATTCACTTTACTAAGAGTTGTTAATGACATGGAATTTTTTTTTTTTTTTTTTTTTTTTTTTTTTACCACAGAAGACCAAATAGGTATGACACAAAACTGGATATGCGCTTTGACCAAATTATTTGAAAACAAATCTATTGGAAATAAAATTGGATTAAAATACGCTATACTTGTGAGGGACGCTCATAGAATAGAGGAAAAGCAGGAAAAAGGTGGAAATCTGAGAAAGAGACTAGACTATATTATACTTTCATAAAAATAAACATTAAAGCATTTCCTAGTTATGGAACATACCAAAATATTTTCTATTAGAAGAGTGTTGAGCATAAACAGTGTTTTGCCAAGTTTCATGTTTTGAAGTTGAGTAAAAGAGTGATCTAGACATTGAGAAAACTCATTAAATTAGTAATTTAACTGACATTATCTTGTTGGAAGAAAACAATATTCCACTAAGTTTATTGCTTTAAAGGAATCCTAAGAAACTTTTACTCTTATCACAATGTCAATAAATAGGCAAAAAATTTACATGTAAAATTGTTTTCATGGAGTTCATTTGCTAAAGGAAAGTTTGACCCCTATGTGGTTAATTAGGATCATTTCCTTAACAATGAATCTGTTGACTTTGACGTTAGGATAACCTGGGAAGACTGGCCATTACTGAGAACATACTCCCTTCTCTTCCACCTATAATCATTGCACTTTGAGACTGATATTTAAAGTGATTTACCATTAATTTTATTCCACAGGGATCTCCAGGACTATATGGACCAAAGGGACCCAGAGGACTTCAGGTAAGGAGAGTAAAACCAAATCTAAGTCTGGAATAGAATCACATAAAGAGCTTTTAAAAATCCTTACGCCCACTTGCAGAGTCACTAGAAGCTCCAACTTTCAGTTATAGACGCCTTAGATATATTTTTTAAAAAGTTGTTCATTTAAAATCTTCCAAAAAAGAGGTCCAGTATAGGAATAAGTTTGGAAACACAGGTTTTGAAAACAAACACTTCATTAATAAATGTTTGCTCTCAGCTTAAGTACCATGTCAGAAGCTGCGTATTTGAGACAAGAAATTTTTATTTCATTCCATTTCTCAATCCCACATTACCACAATTTAACTGAGCTGTATAGTCTGACTTCTAACTCTAGGATATCCAGGGACCCTAATGAATAATTCATTCCTGATGGGCCTTTTGTATACAGAACTAATTCCTGGTTTTCATCTTGGAGCAGGGCATTAGTGGACCTCCAGGGGATCCAGGCCCGAAGGGATTTCAAGGCAATAAGGTAATCATATCCTTGGGTTAAAGACGGGCAGAATGCCTTTCCCCAGGTGAGCTATGGTAACAGTATTTTATTTAGGCAGAAGTCAATGGACTCTCTGAAGAAGTATCTTTAGAAACACATAGTAACCTACAGGTCTATACATAGCATAGAATCATGTTCATGTACATGCAGAAAGTCAGTGGCATAGCTTTATCATTTATTATATTATTCAAAGGGGCATTATTAAATGTAAACTATTATCAGAATTTTTGCAGTGTTTCTTACTCTGCCCTGTAGTCATTATATGGCTCACTAGAAACTGGTAAGTAGCAAAAAGTAACTCAATTTAAATGACTATTTCGCACATGTACTGCCAACCCCATAATCAGTTTATAAGGGAAGAGAATTTACAACATAACAGCAGAAATCAAGCTTTTCTTTTCTAACAGGGGTACAATCTCAATGATCATTACCATGCTTGTAAAGTCATTCCATGGATAACAAGGCAAGACATAAGGGAGGGGCTGAGTAAGAGCCAAATAGAAACAAAAGATGCTATAAGAAGAATCTTGAAAAGACCTTCTTTAAGGCTTTGTTTTCCAACGAGAGTGGCCATTAATTTGCTAAAAACTAGCCTTTTAATTCCTTTGTAATTCTTCTCAATGCTTAGTAAATTTCACAGATATAGTAAATATCCAGTTGAATTAGTGACTGGAGATCTGTGGAATTTATAGCGGTAATAACAGCAGAAAGTGCTATCCCCAACGGACCCTAGATAAAGCCGATATTTTAAAAGTGCTATTAAATTTAAGTTGTGGGGAGTAGTTGGGCTACTTGAATGTTCTTTTTCTAGAGGAAAGGGAGTGACAAGTATAGTATTTTTAATGAGATAAAGACGATGTGTGATTTCCCAGGACACTTTTAATTGGCAAATTAAAATAGAATGGGCTTCTCAGTGGGAGTGTGCTTAAGCTTCATCTGGAAAAAAGTGTCTTTTGCAGTCCTTGCCTGTGATTAATTTTCTCTGGGGAAAGGAAATGGCTCTTTGAATACTGAGTAGGTTTTACAAATTTGCTTTGTAGGTAAAATACTGCAACAAGAAAAAAAATGTTTTGACAGTTGCGCTTATTTCTAGGGTTCCTTGTATACCTAGGATGATAGTTCTATGTTTGTGGAAAAGAGACTTAAATTCAGGGATCAGGGTTGGAGTTGTTTGAGCCATAAAGAGATATCAAAAATCACACTGGCCAGAAATTTTTATTTCGGAAAATGAGAAACGAAATCTGGAGATGAAATGGCTTGCCCGAGGCAGAGGCAGAGGCAGCCTCATCAGCTCTGGAGGGCATCTGAAGTGCTGGGCTGAAAGCCGGGCATATGGCTTTGGGAGATAGTTGGTGGCAGTCCATAAAAAGATGGCATTAGGTTTTTCTTTTTAAATAAATTTATTTCAACAAAATTTAGCTTTTAATTTCAACAATGCATTAATTCTTAGAAAAAATAATGAGTCAAGTGTTTTTGAGAGGCTCTAATTTTCTGAGAAAATAACACTTCGTGCTTGACTTTCACAACCTCGTAAGAGGAGTCATTGTTCCAAAAGTATTCAAGGACTCTGTCAGCTTTCCAAGGGCCTCTCTTGAGAAAAGATTTCTTAAATTGTGGTAAAAGATACATAACATAAGATTACCACTTCGATGTTAATCACTAAATTCCCTGCCAGGTGAACACACAGAGTTCATTGTCAATTGACAAGATGTCAATTTCTAGAGCATGTTTGAAGCTGTTGGAAGGGAGGGAGGCGGGAATGAGTATCTCTTATTCCCTCTAGTTACATTTCTGGTTTAAAGTCACAAATTTAGTGGTCTTTTAATTCTGACTTGAGACTAGGATTAATTTCTACTTCTTTGGATCTGTCAACCAGAGATGCATATCACATTGATCATTAATTTTTTTCTAAAAAAGGTATACATTTATTAGTGTATTATCTTAAAAGTCAGATTTCAGGGGATGGTTTCATTTTGCATTCCAGAATGTACTTCTAAATCTTAAAGACTTAATACACTTAAAGACTTAATAAAATTTCCTCAATCTGAAAGTAATGTTTTCTAGTGACATTTCTTTTTATCCATTACCATTTTATTACATAATGTTTTTAAGAAATTATTATTGCAATTTGTGTGAAAACAATCTCTAAAATCCAGTAATTTTGTATTTTCTAATGGACACAGGATTATTTTTTTAAAAACTTCTATAATAATAGATAACACATTTCTTATATATATACTATGTACAGATACAGTTCTAAATACTCATTTAAAACAATATCACCTTTCAGGGCACAATCTTTTCTAACTCCATGGTACAGATTAGGCTACTAAGGCACAGAAAGTTTAAGCAATGGCTCCAAGTCTACACAGCTACTGAAGGACAGAGTGAGGTTTCAAACCCAGCTAGTCTGCTTTTAACCACCATGATACATTCATCCCCATAGGATA
>NW_011888785.1:11026931-11027879 GCF_000151845.1 Pteropus vampyrus
TGAGACAACTGATAGTGACAACTTGAAGTGGCAGAAAATGTGGGATGTCAGCCAATGGCTTCAAGGTAGATGATTTTCATTCCCAAATCTCTGACACATGTGGTTCTCAGCAGATGGTAATACTTTGTGTGTGTGTGTGTGTGTGTGTGTGCGCGCGCGCGTGCAGGGACCGCTAAGGTGAAAACTCTGATGGATCAAGAAACCCAAAATGCTGCCAACATTTCCCACAAAGGTACCGAGTCTAACCCACATGCCCAATCAAGCTGGGCCTAATGTGGAATAGAATTAGTTACTGCAATGTCTTCGGAGGGATGTCAGAATTTTAAAAAATAATTATATCAATGTCCTTAATTCAAGTAAGGTACAACAGCACATTGTAACATGGAAAATTAAGTTTATTCCAAGCTAAGGTAAAATATACATAAGATTTATCATTTTAACTATGTGTAAGTATACAATTTAGCAGTATTAAATATATTCGCAATGTTGTATAATCATCATCACTATCTATACCCATAACTTTTCATCCCCTAATATAAACATTGTACATTTTAAACAACAACTCTCCTCATTTCCTCCTATCTCCAGTCTCAAGATAAGTTTTTAAGAAACATATTACACTGTCATATGAACCTATCAGTTTTCTCTTATAAACTGATGTTTTTGTTCTCAGATTTATGGAGAGGGTTCACTTTGAATGTTCTCCAGTAACTTATTTTGTGCTGGAGGCATCCAATGTCCACCAGAGCTGTGATTCTTAAAAGCTCTGATGAGCTGTTGACTAGTCCTTCCTTTTATGGAAAATTACACACAATTTTTTAGATTTTATAATATATGATGAAATATGACTTTCCAATTAGATTGAGCCATGTGAATTGCCATTTTTATAGGTTGACATGGTTGAATATTGTCAATTTCATGTGGTTTAACCTAATAGCATTAAAAAAA
>NW_011888785.1:11027929-11032763 GCF_000151845.1 Pteropus vampyrus
AAATATCTTAATATTATATATTAATTTGTCTCAATAAATTGCCTCCCTCCTTCTAACCTCTTCCATTGTTTTACTCTAGGATGTTCACACATTTTCTGCAAGATTTACCACACCCTAAGTGTTTTCTTTTTGTGCTACACTCAAGTGTAGGAAATCCAAAGTCCTTTGGCATATGAGACTTGATCTTACCTTACCTTCAGTTTATCTTCTGAGATGTTAAGAAAATCCATATAGAAATGTCACCAGTCTGGCTCAGTTTAATAAACTGGATATGATTCAAGGTAAATATTCTCCAATGAATCAAACATTCGTCATCCATTGAAAATGAAGAAAGGACCTAGTATTAATGAAAAAAACAGAACTTCTGTTTCAAGAGTAGTAGTGAGAGAAAATTAGGCACTTAGACCACGTCAAAGTTCTGTAACACACACCATCACCATAATTCTTAAACACCCTATTCCTCCTTATCTAACTTTGTCTAACTGCCATTTTTCTCCATCCCTTATTTTGAGGTTCCCAAGCACAGTAGATATTTTTCAAGTTGTCACTATTTTTATGAAGAATTTAAGTAAGAGCTAAATATACAGATCCTAAAATTAAAACTATAAGCCTAGTAAACAACCCTATACAACATCCTGTTTCCTTCAAAATGCTCTATGAAAAGAGGTCAATTTTTAAAAGAAGGCTGGCCATCAACCTTTGACATAGCTACTAGGAGCGCATATGCAGATGATTTTCGTAGCTGGCAGTGTGCTAATCAAGTTTCATTTTAGCTTTCATATGTTATGCCTTTAAACATTCCTAGCCTTCTCTCAGACATGAACCTCTGGTGGGAGAATTGAATAGAACTCTGTGGGCCCATCACTTAAAAAAAAAGAAAAATCTAAAGCAGAAGATCCAGCAACAATGGGTCAGGAACACACAATCACATTTAAGAGAGAAAAAAAATTATCATATGCACACTCACACATTTAAGATAAGCAAAATATAAGTATTTGTTGATTGAATGAATAACTGAATGACTGAATGAGTGAAAGGTTTTAAATGAAATGAGTTGTCAACAGTAGCATGCTGCAGACTGGTCAAACAGGTAGGAGCCTAAGAAGTCTCTTAGTTTGTCAATTTTGAGGTTATTGGAAACCTTTGAGAAAGCAGTTTCAATAGAAAGATTAGGGAGATGACAATGGATTGTGGAAGAAATCAGAGCGAAGGGTACAGTAGTTGGGAATTTTTACCATTTTTTCTGAGATATTTGGATAATAAAGAGAAACAGGACAGTGTTGACATAACTCATCAAAAGCTTCTTGTGCAGTAAATAATCTAATGTGTTTATAATTTTACTTCTCATAATGGCACGAAGCCTTGGGACTTAATTTTTTTTTAGTTTCATTTTTATAACTTAGAGTCTCATGTTTTTTTTTAATGTTAATATTTTCACTAGAACAGAAAAAATCATTAGCAAAGACTTAATAGTTTAAAAATTACATTTCTATTTTGGTCATTATTTAAATATTTGATTTTACTCAAAGTTAGCTTAGTAACTTTAGCTGGTCAACCTATTAAACATAACTAATACTTCAATTGTGGTTTGAGAGTATTTCAATACCACAGATATGAACAACATGAAGAATTTTAAACTTTCTCCTTATTTCAGTTCTCACACAACTCAAAAACTTAGTAATCTCCTAACATCATGATGTGGCTTTCAACTACCAGAAAAAAAAACATGATTTGTAATAAAATATAATTCTTTATAACTCAGCGAGAAGTAAATCAGGTGAAATATACATAGACGCCAACAATTCCTAGTACAGAATAATTAATCAAACAAATCTTGTTTTTTTTAGGTTCACAGCTCTCTTAACGGAATGACTATATTTTTGACTTCATATAAAGTATTTTAAGTACAGGGTACTGGAACTCGTTAGCTTTTCCAATTATCCAAAAACAATAATGGACCTTCTGGTTCTGCGCTAGAGGCAGGCCGACAACTTTGAACAAGGTTGTGACTGCTTTGTGTATAGAGGTGTAACAGGAAAAATTTCTTTACAACTTTAATTATAAATATCTGTTTAATGAAAACTCAGAGCAAACTTGCCAAGCTATGTGAATGTTTTTCCTCTAGAGATGTCAAAGTCTAAATGCTATTTCTGTCCTTGGCTAATTAAAGGGAAAGAATCATTAGTAATCCAGCGATTCTTGTTGTGGAAAGGGCTTTGACCTACACGCACATCTGCCCGCCAGGACTCTAAATGAGCTTATTAACTCACTTGACATGAGACAACTGATAGTGACAACTTGAAGTGGCAGAAAATGTGGGATGTCAGCCAATGGCTTCAAGGTAGATGATTTTCATTCCCAAATCTCTGACGCATGTGGTTTTCAGCAGATGGTAATACTTTGTGTGTGTGTGTGTGTGTGTGTGTGTGTGTGTGTGTGTGTGTGTGTGTGTGTGTGTGTGCGTGCAGGGACCGCTAAGGTGAAAACTCTGATGGATCAAGAAACCCAAAATGCTGCCAACATTTCCCACAAAGGTACCGAGTCTAACCCACATGCCCAATCAAGCTGGGCCTAATGTGGAATAGAATTAGTTACTGCAATGTCTTCGGAGGGATGTCAGAATTTTAAAAAATAATTATATCAATGTCCTTAATTCAAGTAAGGTACAACAGCACATTGTAACATGGAAAATTAAGTTTATTCCAAGCTAAGGTAAAATATACATAAGATTTATCATTTTAACTATGTGTAAGTATACAATTTAGCAGTATTAAATATATTCGCGATGTTGTATAATCATCATCACTATCTATACCCATAACTTTTCATCCCCTAATATAAACATTGTACATTTTAAACAACAACTCTCCTCATTTCCTCCTATCTCCAGTCTCAAGATAAGTTTTTAAGAAACATATTACAGTGTCATATGAACCTATCAGTTTTCTCTTATAAACTGATGTTTTTGTTCTCAGATTTATGGAGAGGGTTCACTTTGAATGTTCTCCAGTAACTTATTTTGTGCTGGAGGCATCCAATGTCCACCAGAGCTGTGATTCTTAAAAGCTCTGATGAGCTGTTGACTAGTCCTTCCTTTTATGGAAAATTACACACAATTTTTTAGATTTTATAATATATGATGAAATATGACTTTCCAATTAGATTGAGCCATGTGAATTGCCATTTTTATAGGTTGACATGGTTGAATATTGTCAATTTCATGTGGTTTAACCTAATAGCATTAAAAAAACGAGTTAAGAATTACTGATGTTTGGTACAATACAATAATTTTCATTACATTCTTCACCAATTCTTTATTATTATAGAGTTTTTTTTTCTTATTTGTAAAAAATAAGTAGGTGGAATGATATTCAAAAATATTGTAAATGGGCATTTGAAATAATGATGGTTCCAAACTAAGTGCAGTTGGTTAACAACTGGTTTATTTGTAGAATTACAGAGTATGATCACAGTATTGTCAATCATAATTTATATTACCTTTACCACTAACTCAGTTACAACACTGATTCAGGCAAACTTTATGTGCCTGAAATGGCATGTGAGTCAGCTTGTATAAGTGTATTTCCTCTTGGCTTATATTTTACTTGAGAGAGTCTTGGTCTTCATATGATGGATCTACAACTATAGGTAGATTGTAACTATCTGACTTTTGTGTTTTTCATCCTATGATAAAGATATGAATTTAGCCTGCAATCACATGATTTCTGAAATACTTAAGAAAAGAACTGAAAAGGCCAAGAGGCTGTTTGCATGGTGATTAAAGGACTGGCTCTAACACCAGACTGCTGGAATTTAAATCCAGCTCTCTATTCTATTAGCTTTGTGACAGGCAAGTTACTTTTCCTCCTCATGCTTCAATTTCCTCATCTATGTAATAGGTTAAGAATAGTACCTCCCTGTTAAAGTTGTTTTGAGAATTATATGAGTTAACATATGTAAAACATTTAGAATAGCTCCTGTAACAATAAGTGCCATATATATTGGCAATAATTATTAAGCAGTTAAGGATTTTGACAACCATTCTTTTATTAACATAGAACTGATGTGTTTTCTAAAAATAAACCTCTTATTACATAACACTTCCTTTGAAACAAGAGAAATTAGGGGCTAAAAATATAGCTTGATTTAGTAAGTATTTGATAAATATTAGTCTCCCCTTTTCCTTCTTTCAAAAAAAAGACCCTTTCTTGACTTTTCTCCCAAGTCTTGTATATAGTCATCACTTCCCTGGGTTTCAACTAAGAATGTATCTAGGCCATACTTGAATCATTTGGTGCCGACAAAATGTTTATCCATTATTTTCTTTCATTTGAAAACTATGAGAATATTTGTCATAAACTTAAGATATTAAAGTTGATGCTATACCTATCTGGAAAATAATAAATAGAAATTGCTAAAACATCCTAATGTTAAGAAGAGCACAAGATATGATTAAAATGTTCATAATTTTATTATTCAAGAAATGGTAAGGTCCTCAAAAATTTCCTAGAGTCTTGAACAACAATTCATTATTTATTACCTTTGAGAAAGGAAAGATGTTGACTTTGGTTAGATTCAGTGTCTGGAAATAGGAGTGTGGGTTTTCTCCTATGATGAACTTTCTATACAGTGTAACCATCTATTGGAATTTTATGACTCAGCTGAAAAAAGAAAAAAAAAAGATTAATTGTATCTGGGTAAGTTTGTAAGAGAAACTATGTAATAGTACTTGATACCATGCAATTTATATACAGTTGCTCAATTTGTATGAAGTTGCTTTTATATACAGCAAACCAGGTGGACACCAGAGGTGCATTCCCAGACTCCTAACTCC
>NW_011888785.1:11032813-11050572 GCF_000151845.1 Pteropus vampyrus
CCCCTTTTCCTTCTTTCAAAAAAAAGACCCTTTCTTGACTTTTCTCCCAAGTCTTGTATATAGTCATCACTTCCCTGGGTTTCAACTAAGAATGTATCTAGGCCATACTTGAATCATTTGGTGCCGACAAAATGTTTATCCATTATTTTCTTTCATTTGAAAACTATGAGAATATTTGTCATAAACTTAAGATATTAAAGTTGATGCTATACCTATCTGGAAAATAATAAATAGAAATTGCTAAAACATCCTAATGTTAAGAAGAGCACAAGATATGATTAAAATGTTCATAATTTTATTATTCAAGAAATGGTAAGGTCCTCAAAAATTTCCTAGAGTCTTGAACAACAATTCATTATTTATTACCTTTGAGAAAGGAAAGATGTTGACTTTGGTTAGATTCAGTGTCTGGAAATAGGAGTGTGGGTTTTCTCTAGATGAACTTTCTATACAGTGTAACCATCTATTGGAATTTTATGACTCAGCTGAAAAAAGAAAAAAAAAGATTAATTGTATCTGGGTAAGTTTGTAAGAGAAACTATGTAATAGTACTTGATACCATGCAATTTATATACAGTTGCTCAATTTGTATGAAGTTGCTTTTATATACAGCAAACCAGGTGGACACCAGAGGTGCATTCCCAGACTCCTAACTCCACTAGCTTAGACCAGATTTCCTGTTTTATTCACCTCCAGCAGCTCGCATAGCACCTGATCCCTAGTTGCTGCTCAGTAAATGCTGCTTGGATGGTTGAGTGAATAATATCAATTAGCTGAGCACTGAGAATGCAAAGCTGAGCAAAATCACATAATATCCTTCCCACAGTCTAGGGAGAGACATATTAACAAAATGCAAAGTTGCAATTACAATGAATGCTCAGAAAAAAAGAAAATGGTGCTATCAGTGTCTCAAGAACAGGGATTTCACCAGACTGGGGAAATGCTTCCTGAAGCCCTACTGTTCAAAATAATATCTGAAGGATAAATAAAGATTGATTAGAAAACTAGGGAGGTAAGAATAGCCTAGATGGATAGAATAGCATGTGCAAAGATTCTGTTGCAGAGGGAACGTGGCAAGTACAAGGAACTGAACAAAGACCAATGCTGGTAGGGTGGTGGGTGAAGAAATAACTGATGACAGATGGGACTAGAAATGCGACAGGACCATACTGTGTAGGGACTCACAAGCCCTGTAAGGAGCTCTGTCTTTATCCTAAGAGTAAGGGGAAAGGCTTTAAAGAATTTTATTTAGATTAAAATTAAAATTAAAAAATTGTTCTGGCAGCAATGAGGGGGAAAAAATTGGAGTGTGCTAGAATGGATGCATGTGGGGTACTAAGAACTTTGTGGTAGTGTGAGCAGGAGATATTAACTTGGCATAGACTGTAGAGGCATCGTAGAGGATCCGAGGAGTGGATGGATTTAAGAGATATTTAGAAGGCATATTGATAGATGTTGGTGATGCATTGCATATATTGGGCAAGGTGTGAGAGATATCAAGAATAACTCCTAGGTTCTGGCTTGACACATGGAGGGGTTGTGGTGCCCGTCACTGAGATAGAGAATGCTGGAAGATGATCGGTCTGCAGGTGGAAGATTATGAGTTTGTCTTTGAAAATGATGAGTTCCTTTTAAAATTATCTTTTTCCTACATTCTTTTATACTTTTTTCAGCTTCCTTTTCTTTTTCTCAGCCACCGCCTTCCCCAACTTCCCACGAGACGTCTGTGTTTTTCCACTCCCAACCAATTTAAGTGTTGGTACTCTCCATGGTTCTGACCTGAGCCTCCAGCTTCTTTAATCACTCTAAATCTGCGCTGTTCAATGAGATAGCCATATGCAGCTATTGGGCATTTGAAATGTAGCTCATCCAAATTAAGATGTGCCATAAATGTTAAATGCACACAGGATTTCAAAGACATAGCATTAAAAATAATTTTAAAATAAAATTATTAATAAGATTTTTATATCAATTATATGTTGAAATGGTAATATTTTGTATATACTGGGTTAAGTAAAATATATTATTACTTTCTTAATGTGGTTACTAGAAAATTTAAAATTACATATGTGGCTCACTGTATATTTTCAGTGGACAGCACTGCTCCAGACAGTGACCCTATTATCACCTCATTCTTGTCTGTTTGAGCCCACAGAACTGCTTACCATCCCCAGAACATTTCAAATCATTTTATGTCTCATACACTTTCCTTTTCTTGAAGTTTGTTGCTCTTTTTAACTACTAGATTAGATATGATTTCTAGTTCTTTGTTCAGAGCAAATATCTCCACAGCTATAGAAAACTTTCCCGATTCCTTAATTTAGAATTAAACATTTCTGTCTTGGAGTGTTACATGCTCTGTTAATATCGTTATTACAGCTAATTCACATAGTCGTATTTTGTTTTATATTTGTTTATCTCTCTAGCCAGATTTTGAGTGTCTGAAAAGTGCAGGTGTAGGATGATATATGTCTGTAATTATGTAACCGTGTACTTGGTATCAGGTTGGTGTTCAATGACAGTCTGTGGAAAACAATTGAATCTACACATATTAAACATCCACCATGTGCCTGAGTGGTTATGACTTAGGTGTTTTACAGACAATATCTTGAATCCTCTCAGCAATCCTGTAAGGTAGATATAATTGTCTTCATTTTGCATATGAGGATCTTGCAAAAGCTTAAACTCTTAGTAGATTGTAGAGCTAGGATTCAACTAGAGTGAATGACTCCAGAGCTATATTTTTTTCCCTGTGATTTCATACATGCTAACAAATGGATTTTCATACATGCTAAAAAGTGGAGATTATATTCCTACATCATAAAATGGGAAAAAATAGCTATTTCCTAAGATTGTTAGATTAAATGAGATAATATATATAAAGTGTTCAGGGCAGTACTTGGAAATATTTGGTTTAATTAAACGTTGGCTTCTTGCAATCTTGAGGCCCATAGCATAGAGGTCCTTAATTATGGAAGAGGACAAATTAAGCTAACCTTTGTGATTTCCCTACACATGCTCACTCACATTCACACTTGTACTGAAGTAGAGAAATAATAAGTAGTATCTGAGCATTCAATGTGCATGCGTACCTGTGTGTGTGTGTGTGTGTGTGTGTGTGTGTGTGTGTGTGTGTGTGTGTGTGTGTGTGTATTGATGAGAACTGGGTCAGGAATAATAGCAGAAAAGGAATAAAGTCTGGAGTCTTATGCTGCCTTGGAAAATTCCCAGAAAATCATTCTGAGTAGAGTGCTGACTCTTCTCTTCTTGTTCTGTCTTACCCAGCTATGGTATTTTACCATCAGGAACACTTTCTTTACCAATGCAGGAATCTTTGTAGGAAAGAGAAAGCAGAAATGTGAAAGGGTAAACATTAATCGTAGGCCAATACTGGTCTGCAGGTCCTATGTTGAGATACGAGTTTCCTGAGAAATAAACTTAAGCAAGTGAAATGTGAAGATATGTTGCTATGGAGCTGTGTTCAGATAAGAGAAAGTGATGCTTCTGTAAGCTTCATATCCCCGTATTTTCCCTGAAAAAGCAATATTAAGAAATCTCTCAGTTGCTACTGGTACTTAACCAAGGCTGAAAGGAGCACCTGAGCTCAAAATTAAGACATTTAGTTTTCCTCTTGATTCTTCTGGTTTAAACATTTCAAGGTAATGACCAAACCAATGTCCCTGTGTTCTGTCAGAGGAAACTTTCTTAAAACTGTGTGCTCTTTTTAGATCAAATACACAGATAAATACTAAGTAGGGTAGAGTTTCCACTGCTTAAAAAAACTCAAAATGTCCTCCAAATGTATAATATGTACTATATAATATCATCTGTATATCACATACATATATGTATATATGTGTGTATATATATAACATTTAAAAGTCTTCTGATTCATTTCTACCAAACTACAGATAAAAGGGACAGGGGATGAATAGAATAAGGGAATTTAGGGCCTATTATTATTATTATTATTAGTTTAATGGTATGTTTACCTCTCAGACTAGTCCTTTGAATTAAGGAGAGCAGTCTTAAACTTCTCTGTATTTACTTCATTACCCTCCACATAGCAAGTACTTGATGTTTATTTGAGTAATGGAAACAGTCACCTACATGCAGTGTAACCCACAAGGATATTCCAACTTGAGTGGAGAGCACAAGAAGTGAAAATATTCACTTCTTTGAAGTGAAAACTTGGACTCTTTAGGAAACTGAATATTCTCCAGCACTTAAACCAAATTTTGAGATTAAGAATACAGCTTCAAATTTAGGGAGAAATTTTACACCTGATTTTATATTGAGAGAAATTTCATGGCCAAGAATATGTAACAAGTAATAATGGCAATATCCTGGCTGCTCCAGAAAATTTAATATGTATAGAAAAATAAGCACAATCTTGAATTTTAAAGGGAAAAAATTCAAGTTGATTTACCTGCCAGACTGACTTGTACTCAAAAGGATGAACAGAAAGTACTTTTAAGTTCAATCCACTCAAATACCAAAGCACCATAAACACTCACAATTAAGTGATTTTGAGGTAACCTCCCTGGGACTCAGGTTTCTTAGCTGTGAAATGCAGGCATTTGAGTGCAATGCCCTCATTCAGCTCTGTAATGCCTGAAATCTGTGATGGGCCTGCCGCACTGTAGACAGTGTTAATTGAAAATGTTTCTGACTTTCAGTACATCTTGACTAATAGTGACTTACATCATAAGAACTCTTTTTGTTGAGCAAACAGAATATTTGAAGGTAGATAGTCCATGACAGAATCGGCAGCTCAAAAAAATTGTCCAGGAACCAGACTCTTAAATTTTTTCTGCATCATCTTTTTCAACTGTTGGCATTCGTCCAAGAGGTTGTTATCTTATGGCTACAAGATAGTTATCATAGCTCAAAGCAGGAGAGAAGGGGCAGAGGGAAAGATCTCTCTTTTCATCCAGTAAAGTCTTCATAGCTCATTTGTTAAAACTTGGCCAAAGGACCAACTTAGACTATCAGTGGCAAAGGGAAAAGAGAATCTGGACTTGCAATAGTCCAATTATCATTTGTTCCATACTCCTGAGGGCAAAGAAGAGCTGCCCATGACTTAAACAGATCAGAGTTCTCTAACAGCAGGGAAGGAAACAGGGGAGAGGATGGTCATTGGGTAGAAAACAAAATGTGTCTGCCAGAAGCACTTAATAAAAGTTTGTTGAATGAACACATGAGGGCTGCATTATGACTTTCATGGATCCTAAACACTTTGCCTTTGTGGGCCCCTTACTCCAAAATATGTATATGTATATTTGTCTTTATATCTACTCAGATGTGAAATACAGTTTTTAATATATATGTTATATCTACTCAGATGTGAAATACTGTTTCTATATCTGCTTAGATGTGAAATACTGTTAAATTAAAAAGGAAACATTTTTGTCAACCCTAAATACTGTTGCTGCTACACCTGGTGGATAATTCCATACTAGGTCTATGTTGTTCTTCTAACTGGATTGTAAACACTTGTGTGCAGTGAGAGTGTACTAGTTTCATTGTTTCTCATTAAAGCCTCAACTGCATCCTTATGCATCTAAAAGCTGCTCAACAAATATTACTGAGCTGACCTAACATATCACTGTTTCTTCCTCTAGGGTGAACCAGGTCCTCCTGGTTCTTATGGTCCTCCAGGAGTCCCTGGTATTGGACAGCAAGGTATTAAGGTAAAGATACTTATTTCTTTGACTACTGATGATTATTGAATCTATTGTAGGGGCTAGAAGAGCTGTGATTTGAACTCTGCTCAGCCTTACTCTCATAAATACAAGGAGGCTGCCTGCAGAAGTTACTTACAGTCAGGATGCTTGGACACTGAAGTGCCCTCGTCATGAGCAGTTACTACAAGAATAATAAATATACTTTTTTATTTGGTTGGAAGGAAAAATTTGTTTGTCTCCAAATACCCACCCTCTTGCCAATGTATATCTAGTTCTGCTGAGTTTTCATGAACTTTGAATGTTAACATGTAAAATGTTATTGGGACATGAAACATCTTAACATGTCGACTATCATCTGCTCACATTAAATAAGCCCACAGGGGCAGAAACCAGAAGAACTGTGACACTGAAAAGTAAATGCTGACAGAAAGGTTTGTAGGGAATTAGAAAGGACTGGAACACCCAACACCCTGGTGTGCTGTGCATCACACAGGATGTCACAGAGAAGAACTGCTTATTTTAAATGGTTTTCTATGTTGTTGGGACAATAAGACTTTGATGCAGGACTAAAACAGAGCAGTATAAAACAGTGTACTTCGAATGTACTCAAATGTCACCATGGATGACATTTAGACAATGAGCACATTGAGACCTCGGGGAATGTGGAGTTTATATTGGCAGAGTTATTGGAGAAGGGTTCTGAAGGATAGCAAGTGTGAAATAGAACCGAAAGAAGAGGTGAAATGGGTGGGGTGGGGATGAGGAAAGGGCGGCATTCTAGGATGGTGGTGAGGGAAGGAAACAGCGTGAGCATTGTTCGCTTGGGCATCTCAGTTACCAGAATGAATGACACACAGTTCATCCTGTCAATTACTACACAACAGTTTCTGAAAGCTGAAAGTGCCATATTGCATTCAGACAAGAAGGGATGATGAACATTTTAGGGTAATTGTTTACTTAAATTCAAGCCACTTCTCTTCTAGAATTTTTTTATCTTTATGAATGTGAAAAGTTTGGCTGTTCTGCTATGTATCTTTGTTGAAATCTCCAGAGTATTTTGTTATATCTTTATTCTTCACTTAAAAGCTCAAACTTTCATTCAATTATTTTTTCTCTTAGGGGGAAAGAGGCCAAGAAGGAAGAATAGGGGCTCCAGGACCAATTGGTGTTGGTGAGCCAGGCCAGCCAGTAAGTAGCAAGAAATTCTAATGAAATAAAAAAGGACAAATATAGTTCTTATGTGCTCCTTCTGGTTAAAATAAATGGTTAAATTAATCCATGTTGTATCTTTTTGGACAACAAAAGACAATAAATATGCGAGGGCCAGATTCAAGTGTCATTTTTCATAATACTTTAAAACAGAGACACATACACACAAACGCATGCACGCGCGCACGCGCTCACACACACACACACACACACACACACACACACACGGTATGTATAACTGGCTCTCTGTTACTGTAATCTTGTACAAGATTAATCAGCTTGTCCAAGAAGAAAAGAACTCTCATGTGTCAAAATTTCTTAGGAGACAGAAGATCTGGGTTCAAGCCTAATAGCTGTAATTTGTAGTTCATTTTTCTATAACCATGAGAAATTCACTGACAATGAGGACTTTGCTCATTATCTAATTCATGAGTATATTCTAAAGCTAGTATTGATAATGGTAGACAGGTAATACCTGTGTTATTCGCATTTTCTATCTTCTGTAGCTTTGAAGTTTCCTATTATTGGAGAAGGAAAAAAATATTTCTATCAAAAGAGATCTGGAGATAAAATGAATAAAACATAATTCTTGTAGTATAAGAATCTTCTCAACTTTTCAAGTAATCATTCTCCTAGGAAAGAATAGTGACTGACTCACTGGGGTACAAACAAAAATATAGGTAGTCTCCCAATTTGGTTTTGTAGCACATAGTTCCTTATGTATAAATAAAAACAGAAATGTGCTTTCTTGCTGTACTCCGAGAGTGAAATGGGAGCATACTATTTGAGAGTTAGGCTTTTCGCTAATGTCTGGATACACTAATTCAAAAAAGAAAGCATCATATGGAGGGAAACCACACTAGACTAATTACCCCAAGATCAGTGATTGGATCCCAGATTCCAATAACTAGGTAGTGCTCTTAAAGGTGAACCACTGAGACAGAAGAAAACGAACTCCCTTGCGGACACTGCTGGTTCTTCACTGGAAAGGCTGGAAACTAGAAAACTAAAGGGACGTCATCCAGAAAGACACAAGCCCAGATATATGGCTCTGTGTCTCGGGAGTACAGCAGAGAATTTGGGAAGTTTTTAACAGGAATAAACAAGAATCTTTTCACAGTGCTTTGAATAAGGGGGAATAAAAATGAGCCAGATAACTAACTAACTAACTAACTAACTAACTAACTAACTAACTACCTACCTACCTACCTACCTACCTACCTAACTAACTAACTAAAAAATATAGAGAAGATAAACAAATCTTAACATTTTGCTACACTTGCTTCAGCTTTTCTTAAGAGGACATAAAATATTATGAATACAGAAGACATAATCTCTTTCAGAAAATAGAAGAGGAAGAAATACTTTCCAACTTATTTTATGAGGCTAGTTTTTCCAATACCAAAAACAAGACAGTGATGATCCCTGAGAAGAAAACTATAGAACAATATTCCTCATCACTATAGACATAAAACTCCTTACAAAATATTAGCAAATAGCCATATGTAAAAAGAATTAAACAGCATGACAAATTGGAGTTCATTCCATAAATGCAAGGCTGATTTAATAATTGAAAACCAATCGATGTAATGTGAAAAGAGAAAGATCAGAGTCATATAAAGAAAAAATAGAAAAGCATTTAACAAAATTCAAAATCCTCATAAACCCTGATAAAAACTCTCAGAAACTAGAAATAAAGCAGAAATTTCTTCAACTTAAAAAACAAACAAACAAACAAAAAAATGAAAAAACCCTACAGCTAACATTATACTTAATGGTGAAAGATTGGATACTTTCCTTTAAGATCAAAAATAAGACAAGGATTTCTGCTCTCACCAATCTTATTTAATGTAGTACTAGAAGTTCTAGCCAGCACAATAAGGCAAGAAAAAGAAATAAAAGGCATAGAGATCAAAAAGAAGAAATAAAGCTTGTCCCTATTTGCAGATGACATAATGGCCTTCATAGAAAATCCCCAGAAATCTATAAAAAGCCTAGAACTAACAGCTGAGTTCAGTAAGGTAATAGGATGCAAGCTCAACATACAATATCTATTTTGCTTCTCTGTTCTAGCAACAAATACAGAAACTATAATCTTTAATTATATGATTACCACTAGTTTTGTACTGGTCTGAAAGATGACTGATTCATAAAAAATAAATTGGTTCAGGGGCTCAGGGTAATCTGTTTTTTTTGTGCAAGGTTATTCAGAGTGCTATTGGTAAAAAATTACATACTGAAGTAGAACTATAATTATTTTGAGGCTAAAAATAAAGTATGTGGCACTGTTTGAATATTATAGACAATTTTTATTTTTAATATATTATCTTTAATACTTGCAATGTACATTAAAACCATTTTATTGATTATTCACACTTTTTAGATTATTAAAGAAAGTAAGATAATGGATACTCATATTTTATCTTGTTAATGTCTCAAATAAAGCATTTCACTGATCGGTCTGTGTTAACTGATAATTAGGTGCCTCAATTATATTTTTTTATTAGAAGTTTTCATTACACACCAAATAAGTATGTTATAGTTGTAATTGGTTCTCATGGCCTTTGTAAAGGACACTGAGTTCTTTACAGAAGCATTTCTGTCTTTAAAAAATGATCTGTTAGTACCATCTTAATAAATTAAAACTATAGTTCATCTAACCCAAGGAGCTGCTCTTTCTCCTCTCTGGTTAACAATCTTCTATCCTGACTGCTCACTCAGAAAACTGGAGAATATACTGATGGTATGGAATATTACTCTGACAGTTTACAGTAACTAAACCTTGGCTCTCTATTTTTTAAAAAATGCCCTTAAGTGATTACTCATGAGCATTAACTCTATTCTCAGCATCTTGGAACACATGGCTCTTACAAGCCTCCATTATTTTCACTTTCACCTTAGCTGATGTATTCTAGAAATGCAGAGACGGAAAGAAGATTCGGTTTATTCGTGCAATGTGCCTCTTTCCACATTGCTTAATATAAACCATTCACTATATTCTTTGTAAAAACTTCCATAAAAAGATATTTTTAGCAACTGCAGGACTCAAGTAAAATAAGTTTGATAGTGATAACGATATTTATTGAGTGTTTGATATGAAAGAGCTTTAAATCTATCTGACTTTACATTATATTGAGGTTGAGGTAGGTACCATAATTCTGATGAGGATGTTGAGCTTTAGAAAGATTGAAGGTCACACTGCTAATACTATATGGCAGAGCTAGGACTTGAACCTCAGTCCAAATGGCACCCAAATCAACTTTTAATTATTGTGCAAAACTATAAACACCATGAGACAGGGAGCAGGTCTGTCTTTTCTTAGAACATAGCAAAGACATCTATGGCCATACCACCCTGAACACACCCAATCTTGTCTGATCTCGGAAGAACCTAGCAGAAAGCCTTGAACCTACTAGGCATTTGGAACATATTTGTTGAATAAATGCAAAAAAAAAAAAAAAAGAATCAGCTTGAAAATGGACTTCTTTGCATTTAATGTAAGTTACATTATTTTTATTTGTCATATCATTGGGGAAGAAGACAATTTGTCAATATTTTTTTGTTAGAGTGTGTGATGTTTGCTAAGCACTGTCTGTTTAGTCTGCAATCTAGTTTTCGTGTTTATGTTTATTTTTCCCCTAGTTAACTGCTCTAACATTAGAGTAAACTGTCATGAAGATTATTGCTTTGATTAAGGTCTCGGACAGTTAAAAGCTAGGTTTCCCATAAACACTGCAATTTAAATTAAATAATAGCTTTAAAAAAAATAAATGTACTAAATTGGCTAGGCATAAATACTAATGAAGATTGCCTTTTAAAATATACAATGTCAGGGAAAGGCCAAAAAAGTTAAATACTGAGATATAGTTCTTGTAAACTTTCTTGTAAGCTTCCAGTTGTAATCTGTAATCTCTTTTTTTTTTTTTCACAGATCCATAATTATGATCTATCACTGATTAGCATAATGCTCCATCCTAGTTCTGCTACCAGGCTTGAGTAGGAAGCATCTCTTAAATTACTCTGGGTTATTGGGCATTGAGCCATCATTCAGAGTGTCTGCAGTCTGCTGGCTTTGTAGCTTCTGAGCAATTCAGCAGATTCTGTTATGTCATAGGTTTACTTCCCTAGCAAGTGAGCCCTAATTGTCTTTTTAGTTTTATTCAAGGAAAAACTCCAGTTTGTTCTTCTAAAATTCTTGTTGTTAGTCCTTTTTCTACTTTTTGGCCTTCTGGCCAAGATACACAAGAGGGAAAATTTGTAGCCTTTTAAAATACCTTGCTGTTATCCTTTATTTTTTTAGTTAGTACATTTCCTGCCACTCCACTTCAGAGCCTGAGACTGCATTGTTTTTCTTTCCTTATGTGAGAAGTTCTCACCTTTCCTAGTGCCTTTCTGAGCAAGTTACATGGACTTCTTAATTTTAATCATTGAGATTGAAAATCATGTTTCCCCTTAATGATTCTATCAAGATTTCTATTTATGCTTAAACTTCCAATGGAGTAAAATAGTGTTTTTTTAAATTCTGTTCTTAGTTTTCATTTTTTAAATTATTTTTCACTTACAGATGACATACAATATTATATTTCAACTAGTTCTTGAAAGATTTCAAGTTTGAATCCAATTTTATTAAGATACAAATTAAAATACATGTAAACAGAATTCAATGTTTTAAAACAGCTGTGCAGTGATTTCTTCATAGGACTCTCCTCATAATTAAATTACTAAATCACTTTGCATCCTTCTCCAGGGCACAATGTCCCAGAGTTTTACTCTTTCCTCATAGAATTTATTTCTTAATTCGTATTCTGCAGCATCAGTTAATTTCTATTTTTCTCTAATTTGAAGACACCGGAATAGAACATCTTATGCCAAGTGGAATGAACATTTAATACAATGGGAATTTTACTCTTCACAACTCTGTGATTCTACTGATCAGTATGCAGCTTAATCAAAAGATTCTTGCTAAATAGGACTATATCGTTGCCATGCCCACGTGAAAATATAACTATTTTCCTTCTTCTCCTTCCCTCTTCTCTCTGCCCTCTACCCTCCTTCCATTCTTCCTTCTCTCCTCCTGCTCCTCATTCTCTCTTATCCTAACCAGGGTCTCCGTGGTCCTGAGGGAGCACCAGGAGAAAGGGGCTTACCTGGAGAAGGATTTCCAGGACCAAAGGTAACAATACCTTCTGTACTAAGAAAAAGTGTTTCATTTTGCATAGTCGTAAATTACAAATTTTTAAAAAATGTGTCCTAGACAATTATCAAAAGTGAAATATTTTCCTATCTTCACTCTATTAAATGAGAGAATATGTAAATTTCCCCTTAACCTGAAACTATAGGAAATTTTGCAATTATAAATAAGTAATTAAAACTTATATTTTATTGCATATGAAATTAGAAAAATCTCTTAAAGTAGTTTGTGGCCATTAAAGCCACGGTGATAGATAGAATCTTTATACCCAGAAGTTAAGTTATTGAGTGTAGCTATGACAAAGCTTTACTCAGATTTATTTTGTGAAACAGAGACAAGAAGTAGTCTTATAAATCAATTTGTAATAGTATTGCCATTAGTATAATAAAAAAGGAAATATGGATGGGAGGAGGGAACTGGAATTACCTTATTACCACAAGGAGCACAATGTTATGAAAGACCTACCTTTTACTTGGCAATTCAGAATTTAAATGTTTCTATCTCTTCCCACATATAGTTCTTAGAGCTCAAGTTCCTTTAGACCAGGAATTGGCAAACTTTTTCTGTAAATGGCTGGACAGTAAATATTTTAGGCTTTGTAAACCACATGGCATCTTTTGCAACTATTTAACTCTGCTGTTGTAGCATGAAAGCAGCCATAAACAATGTAGTATAAATAAATGAGTGTGGCTGTGTTTCAATAAAGTATTTAAAAAAAAAGCAGGCAATGGGCTGGATTTGGCCAATGGGCTATAGATTGCTGATCCCTGGTCTAGGCTGTTACTCAATATCTATGGTACATTTGCCAAAGGCCACACAGGAAATGATTTTCCAAAATACTTTGGTCTGTGTCAGCAAAATTTCAGAGTAAGTAAGGATACGTTTTGGAGTCCTTTGTCCTTTTTTAAAGTCTTTCCCCCAAACACACACACATGCATACACACACTGCCCAGAGAAGTACATGCTCTTTTATGTGTCTAAGACCTTCCACTTCAGTCATTCAGTCAGGTCACTAAGATATTCTCAGTATGGCCTCACACTCTAAAATTGCCTCTTCTTAGCATCTTCTATCATGATCAATATTCAATGATCTATGAGAAACCTGAATATTAACTAGAGAGAAATTAATTAGGTAAAACAAATAATTCATACCACATTGTGAGTGACTGCTGGGTTGAATTTTAAGAAAGGCCTTTTTAAACAAATTTTAATTTGATGTAATAAATGGAAATAACATGTTCAATAAAGGTGATATTATTAATGCCCTTGACTAACAAAAGTGTCACTATCAGAAGACAGAGGCCAGCAATTTGGCATGACACTTCAGAAAATTTTGTAATATACAGTTTCTTGAATTTTTGGACAGGGGGAGGGGGCATAGAGTAAATTTCTATTTATGTGTAGCCCAAAAATATCTGAAAATTTCAAATAGCCAGAAGTATTTCTCTTTTCAATCTGTGGGGTTTTAAGATGAATAAATAAGTGAGAAATGAATAAGTGAAACACTAAGAAGCATATTGCAGGGCATGTCTTAGTGACAGGTTCAACTGTGTGATATAACGCTACATTCCTGTTGATGATAACCCACAGCACAGCATTGCCCTCTATCTCATCAAAGAAAGAACACACTATATTCAGTGTTGTTTTAGGGTTGACTTTATGCAATTATACACTGTGGTAGCGTCAGAATATTTCACTCCCCAACAAGCAGGCCCAAAGGGAGTTTTCTTTTTGTGCTACTTGGGTTTGCTTTGCAATGATGTAGGGCTGACGTGAAGATATCATATAGAGAAGCAAAGGTATATTTTTCTGTTTCCTAGGTTCCTTGAAAATGTCCTTTGATTTTACTCTCCATTCAAATGAATTCATGAAATGAATGCTATTTCTGATCGCTTATATATATTTTTTCATGTAAAAGCACAAATTGTTACGACTTCGTTGATATGACATTATGACCAGAGATATTCACGTGGGTCATGTGACTATATCCAAGAATATTTTATGTTAATTCTTTTAAAACTAAATTTTCAGTGAATGTTCATAAATTCTGATATAAAACATTTAATATTCAATCCTAGCAAGTAGTAGTTTGTATACTAATATCAGAGACGAATTTGCATTGTGTGATGGATCCAGTTGCAGTAATGTTAAAGAAATGAAAGATTGATTCAGTCAGTTGTGCTATATGATTGATTAGGTCCCGCATATCCAGATATTTCTGATTATATTGAGAATAGAGCTCTATTTCAACTTAGTGATGCTGCATATGTGTTCTGCTTAGACAAGAGTCCTTCCTGTTTAAGAGTGTTAAGATACAAATCTTGGAGTTACAAATCTTAGAATCAGTAAGAACTACCCATTTGCAGTGAGCAATGAATTTAGTTGCTTTGAATGCTTTGACTGTTTTAAAATCTTGATTTCTATAGTACACTGATATTCCTCCCATATACTTTCAGGGTGAAAAAGGTTCTGAAGGACCAATTGGTCCACAAGGATTACAAGGCCTGTCAATCAAAGGGGACAAGGTACTGCGTATAAAAGATGCCAATAAAATTATTTTTAAGTTTTTCTTTATGGATGTACATTTATGAACCGTATACAACTTGACAGCCATACCACACAGGTGTCCAGTTAATTATAATGCAAGTATATATAAGATATATTATTATGTAGGATGAATTATGATCTAGAAAATCCCATTATGTGTATTTACAGTAATGTCTCATTTATTTGGGTTCTGACTTCCAATAATCTTATCATCAGCCAAGAAGATTTGAAGCTAAACGTTAGCAAAAGAGACCTCTACTTAATAAAAATAGCTGCTAAAAACGTACTGACTTGACTTTATTACAGCAGTATATAGCCATCCATAGGCTTTTGCTAAAAACTATTACCTTAAAATGGGGCTAAAATAAGAAAATTCATTTAAGAAAACTAGTTTTGATGCCCTTCAGCAAGGACCAACAGGAATCAGCCTGTAGTCGAACAAATTTAGGTTTATTGACTCATCGCAGCAAGGGAGACCATATACCATGGGGAACTGATCACAGCTCAGTAAGTAGATAAAAGATTTTTTCTATGATTTGGACTTGTATTAGGTGATTTGGCGAAGTGTCTCAGAAAATACAAATTGGCTCTGGATTGGATGCTATCAGGAAGTGGGGTCATTTTAAGACTGGCTATTTTAATGAATCTTATCTAACAGGTGGGAAAAATGGAGCCAGGCTTATTTGTAACTGGTAAAGAAGTAGCAGTTACTCATTTTAGCCAGTATTGGGGAATGTTTGATCTTTCTTTTAAGGGAGAGGTGTAGACATTGTTTTCTGGTTTTGTCTGAGCTCAGACATGACTATGAGAGGTCTTGCTTTTGTCTTGGTTCACTGTACAGAATGGCCATATCTGATACTGGTATTCTGTAAAATTGTTTATGTTCAACACCATGGCCAACTTGCCACTGATTTCTTCTTTTTCACTAGTTCCTTTTTTTTTTTTTTATAAATACCTGCGGATTATAACCAGATTATACCCAGATTAGAAGTAGGGATAAGGCCAGTGATAGTAGCTACTGGAGGCCCTAAATACCAGTGAGAAGGGACAACTGCCAGAGGGGAGGGAATATAAGAAATGAAATGTGCAAAATATACAGATGTATCAAGTTGGAGTAATTACATGTCAATTTCAAAGCATATATATATGTATATATATGTATATATATATGTGTAGGTGTACACAAATATCATTATTCTAGCATATATGCTAGAATATATATATATGCTAGAATAATGATTGATATGCATGATTATCTTAGGTGTTGTTTTCCAATCTTGAATGACTTATTTCTTTTATTTACTGGTAGCTGTCTCTTCTGGGACTCTGTATTCAAATAGCAGAGATAGCGGTAAATAGTAAGTTATACCAATTTTAGATGTATTACAATTCTTGGTTCAAATAGCTCAGCTTTGATTGTAACTCCAGTTCCAATGTATTCTAAAAATATGTAATATGCTGTTTCTTCCTTTGGAGCAGTAAAAACTAAGTACAATAGAACTATTGTTTTATGAGTTCAGTAAGATAACTTTTCAAGGTATGATTGACATGACATTTGTGTTTTTACACCTGGAGCCCATGCAAAGAAAATACGTTGAAAGATCAGGACATTATCACATAGTAATTGCAAAGCTTTCATCTGCTAGTCCCTTACCAAATCAATACCGTCTTCCTTTTCCCTTCGTCCTTTGTTGCTTTTTTATTCTTTTATATATTGTATAACATTAAATTTAGAGACTTTGGCATCTGTTTCAAGTGATAAGATAAACACCTCTAGGATAAAGGCTTTCAAATATAACTGGTACAAAACAAGGAAGTAGTTTTGATACGGAGATTTAAATGTAAATATCCGCACAAAAGAGGATCTCACTTGTATGCTTATTGAATATTTGCGGCATAGGAGTTATGAGTTGGGTTCTGGAGTCAGAGAGAGAGTGGGCTTGAATTTCGCCTCTGCTATCCAACAGTGTGTAATTGGGGCATTATTTAACCTCATCTGGAAAATGGGGATCCCTACTTTCAGAGGGTTGTTGTGAGGATTGAACGAGTTGAAACATGAAAAGCATTTAGCACAGTGCCTGCTGCATGATAAGCAACCAAGTTCTGTCTAAATCAGAATAATTCAGCTCTGAATTAGAACTTGACTCCATTACATTTTCCTTCCATAATATTTATTTACACTGAGGAGTGATAAAAAGTGGAACACTAAAAAGCATATTCCAGCACATGTCTCAGGGATAGGTTCAACATACTTTTTAATGTCAGATAGAGTGTGATCTAATGATATACTTTTGTTCATAAACATTTATTTAACCCAGGCATTGGCAATCTATGGGACTGGCTGGCTGATTTGTAAATAAAGTGTTATTAGAACACAGGTACACTTGTTCATTTATGTATTGTCTATAGCTGCTTTTCAAACTGCCAAAGCAGCACTCATCAGTTATGAAAGAGACCTTATCATGCCCTCAAGCATAAAATATTTGTTGAAAGACACAAGGATGAATGAATATTGTTCTTCATACTAATAACGTGCATTCTGTTTCCCAAATTTATTTCATGAAAAGGAAAGGTAATGTTCTTTAATTTTGTTGCATTTACCTTAGATAATTTCTTAATTTTCAAAATGCATTTTAATAAGATTTGGAGAAAAATGAGATTTAGAAAATTTTAAAACATTTGTCCTCAATTTCTCAAATCCAAGTTTCCTTGTACCCTATGAATTTTACACTTTTAAATATTTCTGTTATGATCCTAACAGGAAGTGTTTGTGTCATATTGGTTCTTGTGAGAAAAATGATCGATAAATATAAGCTGATGCAAATTCTCACCAATTTAGACTAAATAGTAGAAATATCATTCAGTATTTTGACAGATTTGAACTACAAACTATTTAAAAGGAGTGGAGTTGGCTGACCTTGTCGAACCTTTTTATATTGTACAGATATTGCTTTTATTCCAGCATAATTCCTGATTAGCGAAGTATGAAAAAATTAGATTTTGCTTTATTGTTATATTTCTGGATTATTTTCTATACAGGGGGATTTGGGACCTGTGGGACCTCAAGGACCAATGGGCACTCCTGGAGTTGGGAGTCAAGGGGAACAGGTAATCAGTGCTTTTTC
>NW_011888785.1:11050622-11056741 GCF_000151845.1 Pteropus vampyrus
TTTGTAAATAAAGTGTTATTAGAACACAGGTACACTTGTTCATTTATGTATTGTCTATAGCTGCTTTTCAAACTGCCAAAGCAGCACTCATCAGTTATGAAAGAGACCTTATCATGCCCTCAAGCATAAAATATTTGTTGAAAGACACAAGGATGAATGAATATTGTTCTTCATACTAATAACGTGCATTCTGTTTCCCAAATTGATTTCATGAAAAGGAAAGGTAATGTTCTTTAATTTTGTTGCATTTACCTTAGATAATTTCTTAATTTTCAAAATGCATTTTAATAAGATTTGGAGAAAAATGAGATTTAGAAAATTTTAAAACATTTGTCCTCAATTTCTCAAATCCAAGTTTCCTTGTACCCTATGAATTTTACACTTTTAAATATTTCTGTTATGATCCTAACAGGAAGTGTTTGTGTCATATTGGTTCTTGTGAGAAAAATGATCGATAAATATAAGCTGATGCAAATTCTCACCAATTTAGACTAAATAGTAGAAATATCATTCTGACAGATTTGAACTACAAACTATTTAAAAGGAGTGGAGTTGGCTGACCTTGTCGAACCTTTTTACATTGTACAGATAGATTTTATTCCAGCATAATTCCTGATTAGCGAAGTATGAAAAAATTAGATTTTGCTTTATTGTTATATTTCTGGATTATTTTCTATACAGGGGGATTTGGGACCTGTGGGACCTCAAGGACCAATGGGCACTCCTGGAGTTGGGAGTCAAGGGGAACAGGTAATCAGTGCTTTTTCCCCCTTGCCCTTTGGTACAACCTTCACTGAAGACCAGTCCTGCAAACACCTGTGAGTGTATTGGATAGTCAAATTGCGATGGAATTCACATCCAAAAGTGAATACAGGGAGGAAGAGTATGGTGTCATGAGATCTGTTTTTTAGAACTTCTAAGACTTAAAAAATAGTGTGTTTCTAGGTGCTATAACTTTCAACATTAAACCCTAATTAACAGTATAAGAGGTTGGGGTAATATTTTCTTTTTTAGTGTCCCTGGGGAGCAATGATTTATTTACTTGATGGTATGTGTGTGTATTTTCCCTCTTACAGCTTTGTGAAAGATTAAACCCCACTCTCTCCCAATGCCTGTAGAGCAACAGTTCTCAACCCCTGTCCATGTACCAGTCTAAAAAAGTAGTAAACTTAAAACAAAGTCCAGAATCAGAGGTAACTACTTAATGGAAGGGGCACCATTCCAGCACAGACGCAAGCCACAAACAGAGTTTATACAGACACTTGGCCCTTCTTGGTCAGAAGAAATAAAAGGTTTCTGATCTTATCTCTACATTCATGGTTGAAACTGCTTCCAAAATTTTCTGACCAGAACTACTGGAAAAGCTGGGCAATCTTGTTAGATCTAAATAATATGAAGATAATATACCAGTACTATCTACAGTTGTTGATCATATACATTTACCTACATAATCTTATTTATCAAGTGAAAAATAAATCCAAATTTATGCTGACTATCCTCCTGCACAGAAAATGGCAAGTCAGTTTGATTAAAATTTGTGATTAAAGTTTGATTATTCCTTTGCCCCGAGAATGAACAGTGCTTCCTTTACCTGGCATAGTGGGAGAAAGGATAAAAAATGAGATAATTTCAAATTTTATTGTTAACATTAACTCTACGTTTATTTCTAACCATCTTTTAAATAATTAGTATATTATTATTGCTGTTAATCCAGGCAACAGCAAAGTTGGAGTTACTCTCCTTCGCTGGTAAAGGTCCTAGTGTAACAAGTCAAGAGGATTAAGGTGCAAGAGAAACCAAAATAAATCTGTAAATAAATATTTAGATAACAATTAAGGCTGGATATTTTGACTACCTGAGGATCATGATTCGATGATGTCACCAGGCATTTTCAAGCTTTGTAGTTTATTTGCTGATTCCAGCAGGGCTTACATTCTGGTCCCCGGAGTGGCCGCACAGTACTGTCACATCCTGGGTCTTGTGGTGTTCCTGGTGCTGAGTCACCACTATAAGACTGAAAAAGAGGTTCAAAGAAAGCCAAGTCTTTCCAGATGGCCTGTGAATTCTGGACCTCCCACCTGCAGCTTCTTATTGCCTTTAATACTGGTTCTTGGTGAAGGTTGACATTTAGCTTAAACAACAACAACAACAACAACAACAACAACAACAACAACAACAACAAAACCCCAAACCTTCTTGACTTGTTTTCTCACCTCCTTCTCTTCTTTACCAAGGGAAAAAATTTTTAAGGTAGACATGCCCATATGGAGCTTGTCCTATTGGATAGGAGATTGAATGGAATGTACTATTTGTAAACTACTCTGAACAAGAAGAGAATTTGTTTATTCTTTTAAGACAAATTCTTTAAATTCTACTTAAATTTGCCTTAATTTATACAGTTAATCATTTTTCTTCCTATCTTTAATTTAACATGTTTATCTATTGAATTCCTGTTATTACTACATCTTCCTATTCCTTTTATAGAAATATTTTCCCACTCATTTGTTTATGAGGAAACTTCTGTTTTCATTTTCAGCAACAAGCTTATAATATCCCTCAAGTGGCCTGAAGATTTTCATTAACTAATTGGAAACCTGACCACCTCAAATATTTTATAAAATAGAATATAAATAACCACATACACATGTGTATGCGCATCCCTTTGAAAGTTTTTGTTTCTTACCCCATTTCATGCTACTTGTAGACTACTGTAAAAGTTAGGAAGAATTCCTTCTCATAAAGCATCAATATTTTGAACCTTGGCTTCTTTAAATTGTTTAGAGTGCCTCACCTTTATCAACCAAAGAAAGGAGAATATTAGTTTTAATTTAAAAATGAACAAGCAGTTCTATCATCTAGCTAGAGAAAGGACATAACATTTGTAATTTTAAAAATCATGTTTCTGTAACCGTTATTTGCACAGTCAAGGCTTGTGGTATGTAAGCAAAATAAAAATCCTAGTTTGTTTTTTTCTTCATCATCTTTTAAATTGTTTTCATTGGAGGAAATTTTTTTTTTCCTACCATGAAAAGAAATTACCAGCAGACTATAGACTTTTCTTATCACTTTTAGTTAAGAGAGAGTAATAGGGTCACTGTCAGTTGCAAATCACAGTTTTGAGTATCTGGTAAAAACTAGTCAATATATTAATCTTCTTTTTCCATCTTTGTTTATCTGGTACAAGCTCCATGGAGAGCCTGTGCTTCATGGGAAGAAATATGCTTCTCATTTCTCCCAGTCTGAGTCAAGGGTGGGAGGAAGAGAGGGGGCATAGAGGTTCTTTCTTGGCTGGTCTGTTGTCAGATGTCTTCTGGTCTTGGCAGATGTTTGATGTTGACACTCTTCCTTGTTGGGTTCTTGCACTGGCCCCTCTGTTTGACCCTCCTGGAACATGAATGGAGGACTTTCTTCCTCCAGTTGTTTCTCCCCGTCAGCCTCTGTGTGCTTCTCTGGGAGTTTACTCTATACTGACTCTCCTGTTGGATTTCCATTATTCTTCTAGGTCATCTTGGGCAGGATTTGAAAACAGTTCCAGGCCTGCTCTGTCTCACACATAGAGTACATCTGGTCCACAGAAAAAACTCGTGTGGCTTTTGCGCAAACTCTGGATGCACAAACTGATTCCACCCCAACTCTCTCTTGGCTATTACAGTCCATTTTAGTATTCTCAGGAACAAGTCACACACTGGTCCCTATGTCTCCAAAAGAAAAATCAAGGTCTTTAAATGGTTTCATTAAAGTTCTTTTTTTAGAATGCGGTAAAGAGAGAAGCAACTTAAACTACTCTCATTTTATCTAAAGAAAAATTTTTATGAGTACTTTCTCCAAAGAAGAACTTCAAAAATGCTCTCTCCTCTCCTTTTTTATACCCAAAATGCGAGTGATAGTCAAATGTTTGACATTTGTCAGTGTGTTGCCCATTGTTTATCGCTTCTTATAGCCTGCGTCAAACCTTCATTTTATATATATATATATATATATGATATAGGGTTGTTTGTGTGTGACTGAGATGTGAAATAGGTTAACAAGATGGAATTTTATTTCCCTTATTTAAAACTCCAAACTGGCTCTATTCTTCAGGGTCATCGGGGATTTAGGCTTCTTCATTCTTGCTAGCTGCTATTCGGAGTGTGCTCTCTTCAGCCACATGGTGCAGGATAACCACCATGTCTTCACTGCAGTCATGGAAAAAGGGTGTAGAGAAGGAGGAGGCATATCTCTTCCGTTATCTTGACCCTGAAATGACCCACATCACTTCCAGTCACATTCCATGGGCCAGAATCCAGTTCACATGGCAGTATTTGGCTGCAGTAGGGACTGGGACACTCGGTCTTTATTCTAGGCAGCCGTGTGGACTAGCTAAAATTTCTCTTACTATGGAAGAAGGGGGGAATGCATTTTATGTTTCTATTAGCAGCCATTGCCATCTCTTTCAACAGATATTAATATGAGTAAGCCATTATGGGATACCAACTAAACTCACTCTACAGAATTTGAAACTACTCTTTATCATAATTTTTTTAACTGTCACTATTTTTTAAAATTTTATTTTAAAGGGAATCCCAGGTCCTATTGGTCTACCTGGTCCTCAAGGACCCCCAGGACAAGGCTCACCTGGTCCTAAGGTAACTTTCTCAGTGAGAAAGGAGTTTAATATATTTACAATCTAATTGCTATTTTCTGACCAGTGGCCAGTGCATTTGAAAGGCAGCGGATAAAATGAACTTAAAAATCAGAGCTCTCTACTTAATGTAAATGTTACTGATATTCCTATTGGTTTAGAAAATGTAATATATATTCTTTATGTTCTTAGAAGCTTTCATTTATACAATCTCCATTTATTGTTTTATTACTTTTATTTATGAGACCATGTTCAGTAACTCAGGCAATAGTATCAGTAGAGACTACCTGTGGTCACATCTCTCTCTGGATTGGCTTATTTTCTTTCTTGCCAACACTCCCACAGTAGGGCCAACTATTCAAACATTTAGTTAAAGATAAGGAGTCAGAAGTGGCCCAACAAATAAACATTTTCCATGAACTTAGGAATCAAATTATCTCCTAAATTAGAACTATTATTTATCCCTGGGGGAAAGGCATGGTACCTGTTCTTTAATTAACTGTCCTTGATATTGCTTCAAAGAATCAATAATCAATGTTAAATAAATAAAAAACTTCTGAGAGGTCTCACTTTCAACTACACTCTTCAGTGATGCCCACGTAAGAAGCACCTCAAAAGAACACTGTTACTGTCCTGGAGATTTATGATTTGGGGCACATCATCAAAAGCTCATGTTGTTCTCTCTGGTGACAATACTGCTCTAGGTCAGCAGTCATCTTGGCTTCTCGTGTGTCAGTTTTAGTCATTGTGGAATATAACTGCCTATCATATGAAGCTCAGTTTTCTCTTATTTTGTTGATGTAAGACAGCTATTAAGAGATCAAAGACAGGAATGCATTACTTTTATTTTGCTGCCGTAGTCAATACTCTTCAAATGCTCTTTTCTTACTAGGGAGAAGTAGGCCAGATAGGACCTACAGGCCCTCGAGGACCAGTGGGGCTTGGAGTACAAGGCCCAAAGGTGAGTCGACTATGCTTCTCAGAGCAGTTAGATAATTTACGTAATATTATATAAAGTTTCATTTATATCCAAATGAAATGCAGATCATGCATATGTCAACTAACTGTTACTTTACCAAAGTAAGTTATTCAGAAGAGGGTCTGAGGCTCAGTATAACTCTTATTATTTAAGAACTAAAATTTTGTTTTATTTTAATGACTGCTAATTGTTTGTTTTTTTTCTTCATTTACTTATTAGCATCAGAGGTCCTCTTTTGGCATAGAGCGATTCTTGATTCTTTAAGAACATTATTGCCTACCATATTATAAAACAAAGCACCTAGAAGGATTTAAGTAAAGGTTATTTCCCTTCTTTTGTTTTGTGGCTTCCTAAGAAATTCTTTCCCTAAAGCCGAAGTAAGTCCCCTGACTTCTGTTATCCAGTAAATTTATATCTCAGCACACTGTTTGTTTCTCTTCCTGTTACCACTTATCTCAACTTGCATTTAATTTGCATGTTTGTTTTGAATTACCATTGACTCTTGAACAAGCAGGGTTT
>NW_011888785.1:11058691-11063999 GCF_000151845.1 Pteropus vampyrus
TGAAATGACTTTCAATTATCTTTAAATATTTTTTACTATTAATAAATGCAATAAGAACACTTTTATACTGTTTGAAGGTAGGATATGTTTTCTCTGAACATATGAAAAAACTTAATCATAAATTAACTTGAAAGCAAGTAGAATTATTGAGTATTAGAGCTGGAAGTGATGTTAGGTCCCCAATTTTTTTTATGTCATTTTTATATTAGTTTCTTAGGATTGCTGCAACAAAGTACCACAAACTTTGTAGCTTAATACCATAGGAATTCATTGCCTCACAGTTCTGGAGGCTAGAAATAGAAAATCAAGGTGTGTGCAGGGCTGTGCTTCCTCCAAAACCCATAGGGAAGAATCCTTCCTTGCCTCTTCTTAGCTTCTCATGGTGGCTAATCCTTGGCATTCTTTTGCTCACAGTTACATCACTCTAACCTTTGCCTCTGTTATTGCATGGTGTTCTCCGGATGTGTCTGTCTTCACATGATGTTTTTCTCTTTTTATAAGGACACCGGTCATATTAGATTAGGGCCCACTCTAATGACCTCATCTTAACTTGATCACATCTGAAAAGACCCTATTTCCAAAAAAAGGTCACATTCACAGGTATCAAGTGCTCGGACTTCAACATATCTTTTTGAGAATCACAATTCAACCTATAACAAACAAAAATGCAAAACGAAGATCCAGAGAGGTTAAATATCTTGGCCAAGGTCAAATAGTTCAATTTCTGTTAATTACTACTCGAATTTCTCCACTCAGAGGCTTTTCTCAGACAATGTAAAATATATCTAATTGCAAGTACCTCAAAATGGGGGTGCATGATAAACACGAACTTTGGAAAATAAAATCTTTGCTTATCCACTAGGGGGCACCAGGCTCAACAGGGTTTCCAGGACAGCCAGGAGTACCAGGAGAAGATGGGGCTGCAGGGAAGAAGGTAACTATGTTTTTCTTATCACTATTGAACCACACTGATATCTTGGTCTAGCGGGAGATCAAATTAAACCATCCTAGGCAAACTTAGTATTTTAAGGAAAAAACCCCACAACTCTAAATTTCCTTTTTCAATTACTTCAGAGAGAAAGGCACTAATTCAAAGACTGAGTAGTGTCTCACACCCTCTGCCTTCTCTGGTGTTTTGGCCATGACCTAGTCTCTTTGGGATTCCTAGAAAGCACTTTAATTTAAACTTAAAGAAAAATACTTTTTCCCCCTCTAAAAGGAGAGTCTGTAAATGCATTTGGAAAGTAAGGCCATTATAAAGATTTCCTGAAGCATTTTGAGTTGAAATATTCATTTTTCAACAGCAGTAGTAAAATGCAGCAGATGGAAAGGTTGAAGGTCTTTCTTGTTTTTTAAAATAACAAATCATCAAATATGAATGACCCGTCAAAGGAAAGTGAGCTTATTGCTTTGGAAGTTGGCTGAGAAATTGGAGTTTTTCATGATATTTCAGTTGCTCTGAGCTAAATTAGAGTTTGATAATTAATTTATTCAAGTTGGTAAACTTCCAAATTAATTTTGAGAGTAGAGTGAAGGTCTGGTCTGTTTTAGAGGGTCTCAGCAGAGAATCCACTGGCCATAGGCAGGGACAAGGTGGGATTATACGTACTATCTATGAAAGGTAAGCTAAGACACCAATGTCATTTCATCTAGGGAGAAGCAGGGCTTCCAGGAACAAGAGGCCCCGAAGGACCGCCTGGGAAAGGACAACCTGGCCCCAAGGTATGGAACTGACAGTGTTGGAGGTAGCAGACTACCTACATTCTGGCTCTGATACTAAGAAGACAATTTAGGAGAAATTTGACCACTATTCTTCCTATGTCAAATGTGTTTACTTCTGGCTTAAAATTATGGATACTGGCTTGTGAGCTTTTGGAAGGCAGCAAGTATGTATTTTTCATTTTTATTTCCTAACATCTATTACAAGACCCAGGTAATAGGAAGAGTTCAACACATGTTTTTCTCAATAAATAGCCAGGTTGACATTTTAAAAACACATAAGAAGGTAAAAGAAGCCTTGAGATGCATCCTTGAGACTTGAAAATCCATAAATTTTCTCCAAATATTTATGGAATTTCACATAGCAATAAGAAATATCACCTTATTAAGGGGCAGTTTTACTTTCACAACTTGGCATAAATTTGTTTTATACATTTTAGAAATGCTAGTTGAATAATATTTTTATATGTCAAGATGAGAATATCCAAATTCGTCAATGAGACCATTAGTGGCAAAACCTACAGCCTCTAAGGTGCCAGATGTTCCTGTAGTTTTTATGTATAGTAATCAATGCCCATATAAAGATTCTGAAGAATTCTATATGAGTAAAGTAAAAAAATCTATATACTTTTAGTATTCTACTTACAATTGTTTTAAAATAGAATTCATAGCTTAAGAAGTCTATGTCTTGAAAAATATTGGCTGAATTGAGTCCTTAACCTTAAATGTAAGAATTTGAAATTTAAATATATTTGTAGAATTTCAAACAAATTTATTTATCGACATACCAGACTATGAGATCCTTTTTGACGGGGGAGGGGAGAGAGAAGACAGAGAATACTTTTTTAACATCATGAAAAATACTTATAGAAATGCTTGCCTTCTTCCTCGTAGTTGGTGGAACAAACTGATCTCTTCACTATGGGGACAAAAAGAAAAAGAAAGAAAGAAATGTTTGCCTATTAACATTCAGGAAAACTAATGTATTCTAGACTATACTTTTGGAAAGTAGACCCTTGAGTTACTAATGGAAGCTGTAAGAATGAATGATATCTCTGAGAAAGAGAGCTGAAGTTTAAATTTCATATGGTACAGTAGCTGAGGAAAGAACATTCAGAACAGCACAAAGGCAAGCAATAGTTACCATGTTACGGAAACCAAGGAGGAAGGGTTTCAAGAGAAAAGCAGTATGGGGTGTCAGACGCCACCACAGAGCAAGGAGAATATGCATAGAAGAGAGAGCCCACTGGATTTGTGGCTCTGAGGTGATTTGCAGCTTATGGAAGGCTATAGGAGAACAGTGGTAGGAATGTGATGCATAGCCCGGCGTCCTCCTATGGTTCAGTGTTGGCACTTTATTACATTTAGTTGGATTCCTACTGTTGTCTTCTGGGGTGATTTAGTTCAAAAAGTTAAATTTAGTAGTTAATAGAAGAAAATAAATAGTTTAGCTTAGATTTTGTTTCTATTGACGAATTATAATGATACAATAAGTGATATTTTGACATTCAACTGTTACTTTTTATTACCTGTGTTATTGCTCTCCATTAGTATGGACCTTGAGGAGTTAATGATATCTCCATAGATCCTACAAGGGGCCACCTCTTCTTCTTAGTGCAGTGTCTGCAATGCTGATGACCTTGGTATAGTCCAATGGTTCTCAGGGTGTGGTCCTTGGACCAGCACCTGTGAATGTGTCAGAAATATGAATTCCTGGGTACCCATGAAGACTTACAAAGTCTGAAACTCTGGATGGAGGGCCCCACAATCTATGGACTAATAAGCACTCCAGGTGATTTCTGATACATGCTCAGGATTGAAAACCGTGGTATAGTTGTTTATGTCATAAATGCTTAAAAAGTCTCAGCTGCAAACCCCAAGGAGTCATTTCTTTGTCAAGCTAGGCACACACTTGGATATGGTGCCTTGTGATTGAACCCTAGTTTAAGGACAGTTTTGTAATGCTCAGAGGATTTTTGTTGAAAGTAACAAATTCTTTTGAGGGAGCACTGGAGAACAGCCAGTGGGTACTTTCTAGTTCTGCCCCAGCTTAATGCTCACATATCTTTCTACCAATAGCATTATTGGTCTCCTTTGGGAGGAAGAATTAGATGACTCATTGAAGAAGAAATGGGGCTGAATTTGAAAAATGTCTTATTTTATGTTTTAAAACTGAAATAGCAGGAAAGCTAAAAAACAGCATGAAAAAGCATAGATAGATCTCTGTTTTGAAACAGTGACTGTCTCAGAATCATCTGTTTATAGATCAAGGGTGCAAAAAACCCTGTAAATTCATATAAAGTTCCCAAAGAAAGATATTGAACTTAGATTTTTAAGAATATTAAATAGCATTGAATAATGGTGAAGACTGAGCAATTCTGAAACATCCAATCTGCTTAAGAACAGTGACAAAGCCTGTAGAACTGAGCTGGGCTCGGCGCATGTTGCTTTAAAATTGATATTAGTTAAGAATCTGGCCCTGATATGACTGTTGTAAGATGAAGGAAAGTTTGTTAATACAACTGTATTTTTATATTTTGTCAGGGTGACGAAGGAAAGAAAGGGAGCAAAGGAAATCAAGGACAGAGGGGATTTCCGGGGCCCGAAGGGCCAAAGGTAAGGTTTTAATTTTCTCATTTCTGCTTTGGGGAGACTGTAATTGTGTCTGGTTTTAACGGAATATTAGATTTCTACTGCAAATTTGATTTCCCATTTATTTCTCAACAAATACAAAACAAAAACCCCCAAATGAAAAATGCTTTAGAAAACATACTATTCTAGACCATCATGAAATGGAATAAAGTAACTGCAAAAAATATGAAATCTTCATTGGAGTATTTGTGTTTCTAAGAGAGAATCTGTATGTCAGTCCTCTCTACTAGCAATCAAATATTCAGAAGTTGGGATAAAGTTAGGACCAGAGGAGATACCAATTCTCTTTCATCTTGTTTTACTGGACAACAACAACAAAAAAGTCCTAGGCTGAGAGGCAGTGCAGTGATTATAAAAAGCTGGGCTACAGAAGGCAGGAGAGTGGTATTCTCATACTGCTCCACCCTGGAACCTTTTGGGGCCAGTCACTTCAATCGCGGAAAGAAAGTAATAATATATTTATTTCACAGGATCATTGTGAAAGACTAACACAGTTAATAAAATACTTAGCACAGTTCCTGACACATATGAAGTGTTCAATACATGGAGTAATTCAGAGAGGAAAAAAAAATCAATACCGTGAAATGGAAAGTAGGGGATATGTGTCCTGACAGACAGGGTGCTGAGAAAAAAGTTAAGGAGATTGTGAGGCAAGCAATTAGGTACGTGTCCTGACTTAGCAGGAGAGAATATTGAGGTCATTTGGATGTGTCAGGAAACAGAAATTGCAAACCTAAGAGAATTCAGGCCTCTAGGAAGGTGCTAATTGTTAGAAGAAACAAGGAATATGTTCAAGGACCAGACTATTAAAGGACAACTTTAAAAAAGTACTGGCAAGATGAGAGCAGGTTCAAAACAAAGCATCCCCTGTAGACCAGTGATTCATAAAAGTCGGTGTCCCTCAGTGTCCCCCAGGGAGATTTTGTTACAAATCTGT
>NW_011888785.1:11064049-11066121 GCF_000151845.1 Pteropus vampyrus
CCATTTATTTCTCAACAAATACAAAACAAAAACCCCCAAATGAAAAATGCTTTAGAAAACATACTATTCTAGACCATCATGAAATGGAATAAAGTAACTGCAAAAAATATGAAATCTTCATTGGAGTATTTGTGTTTCTAAGAGAGAATCTGTATGTCAGTCCTCTCTACTAGCAATCAAATATTCAGAAGTTGGGATAAAGTTAGGACCAGAGGAGATACCAATTCTCTTTCATCTTGTTTTACTGGACAACAACAACAAAAAAGTCCTAGGCTGAGAGGCAGTGCAGTGATTATAAAAAGCTGGGCTACAGAAGGCAGGAGAGTGGTATTCTCATACTGCTCCACCCTGGAACCTTTTGGGGCCAGTCACTTCAATCGCGGAAAGAAAGTAATAATATATTTATTTCACAGGATCATTGTGAAAGACTAACACAGTTAATAAAATACTTAGCACAGTTCCTGACACATATGAAGTGTTCAATACATGGAGTAATTCAGAGAGGAAAAAAAAATCAATACCGTGAAATGGAAAGTAGGGGATATGTGTCCTGACAGACAGGGTGCTGAGAAAAAAGTTAAGGAGATTGTGAGGCAAGCAATTAGGTACGTGTCCTGACTTAGCAGGAGAGAATATTGAGGTCATTTGGATGTGTCAGGAAACAGAAATTGCAAACCTAAGAGAATTCAGGCCTCTAGGAAGGTGCTAATTGTTAGAAGAAACAAGGAATATGTTCAAGGACCAGACTATTAAAGGACAACTTTAAAAAAGTACTGGCAAGATGAGAGCAGGTTCAAAACAAAGCATCCCCTGTAGACCAGTGATTCATAAAAGTCGGTGTCCCTCAGTGTCCCCCAGGGAGATTTTGTTACAAATCTGTGTTTCTTGGCGCCATGCCCAGAGATCTGAACTTAGTAGGTGAGTAGGTTCCAGGAATCTGATTTTTCAGAATAAGTACCCTCTGCTACAGGTAGTTAAAGGTGCACATGATGAGAAATGTCATTATAGAAGCAATGTGTTGTATTAGTATTAATAACTGATTATTCTTTATGTCTTAATCTTATTTAAAGTGAATATTTTTCTATTTTGAAATAAACCTTGTTTTGATGAAGAACTTATATATTTTAAAGCATAATCGCACCTTAATACAAGGTCTTTAAAAAACTTGTATACTTTCTATGTATTTAACTTTGTATTTTATAAATACAGTAATTGGTTTTTTTTTTTTTAAAAAAAAGTAGACATCTAGAAGCATAATTTCATTTACCCTGGTCTTAGTGAAAAATTAACAGCTTAATGTTTTATTTCTTTGTCATAGGATTAAATAAGGTGGTTATCTTTTGCCAGAATCCCAGTGTGTCATGTGCCATTGCCTTATAGATTTGGAATTAAAGATTGGCACATGCATATGTTGGCATGATCCGGGCCCCAGAAGGGCAATGTGCTCAGCCTGTCAGTCATATTGGGGATTCAGCAGAATAGGAGGCCTCAGCTGTGAAGATGAACATGGCTCAAGACAGCGGTCATTATCAGTGAATCTGATTTATAGAGTCCCTCCTAAAGGAGGCAGGTGATCAAATGGGCAACTCATGCTATTGAGAATAGTTCATTCTCTAAGGCAAAGGGAGGCAAATTTTTTTGGTAAAGGTACAGGTAGTAAATATTTAAGGCTTTGTGAGCCAAGAGACAAAATTGAGGATATTATGTAGGCACTTATATAGTGATCATTTTAAAATGTGAAAATCATTTTTAACCAGATGGCTGGTGAGATTTGGCTCACAGATTACAGATTGCTGCACTTAGTCTCCATTAGTCGTTTCCAAATTGTTTGATTATAGATCTCTACCAGTAAAAAAACTTTGACCACACTCCAGTATGTTTGTTTTTTAATTGTAATTTTTATTCATAAACTATCATACTAATATGTTTATGTAAAAAAAAAAATTGAAAATTTAAAACATGAGAAAATATATACAGAATACTCAAATAGGTCATTTAAAACACCTTGTGGAGTGTGTGCACCCTATTTTAATGATAATTGCTTTACATAGTGTTTTTAGGTGTGGTAATGG
>NW_011888785.1:11066171-11076432 GCF_000151845.1 Pteropus vampyrus
TTTTAAAATGTGAAAATCATTTTTAACCAGATGGCTGGTGAGATTTGGCTCACAGATTACAGATTGCTGCACTTAGTCTCCATTAGTCGTTTCCAAATTGTTTGATTATAGATCTCTACCAGAAAAAAAACTTTGACCACACTCCAGTATGTTTGTTTTTTAATTGTAATTTTTATTCATAAACTATCATACTAATATGTTTATGTAAAAAAAAATTGAAAATTTAAAACATGAGAAAATATATACAGAATACTCAAATAGGTCATTTAAAACACCTTGTGGAGTGTGTGCACCCTATTTTAATGATAATTGCTTTACATAGTGTTTTTAGGTGTGGTAATGGCACTCTTATGGGAATCATCAGAGGTACTTCATAAAAATTCATATTCTTGGGCCTAGCCCCTAGATCTATTAAATTAAAGTATCTGGGGCTGAAATCCTACACTCTGTATTTTACCAGATTAATCTGATGATTTCTCCCTAAAACTTGAGAATAATTGGACTAGACTAGGCGAGACAGATATTGCTTGCTGTACCAGATTGAGTCTTTACTGAGACTCAGTATAGAGACACCAAAAAAAATTGAGAAATATTTTTTCTATTCAAACAAAATTTATTTTTACCACAAATTCACTACTTCTAAAAAGGGATATGAGAAAGCTTAAAATGAAGACAGACATACCATGGGACACAAAATAAATAACAAAGGAAAAAGCTGTAAGCTAGAAGAAATATTTATCTACTAAGTATACCCAAAAACTTATGCTGAAGATAATTGTTATAATTGAACAAATATTTTCCTCTGAGCTTCCTGGTATACAACAAAAGAGAAACACCAGACCTGCATCATTTTTTATTAACTAATTAAAGGATGCACAAGAGATAAAAGTTTCCTAATGCAATGGAATTAATTGAATACATTTATTAGAGGCATTGAAATCTTAATTATCAATAACTTTAGAAGTGGTTTAACAAAGATGTTAAAATATTTTCACATTGGTCTGTGGAACAGATAGGCTATAATATTTTAAAATGCTAGAAACACATTTTTTACATTTTTCCTAATATAATTCCTATATATAGTTGGTTTTTTTTTTTTTTTTGCATTAAGTATAATGAGTATTTTGTTCTTTTTTAGGGTGATCCTGGGGTTATGGGCCCTTTTGGAATGCCTGGAGCATCAATTCCTGGACCACCTGGGCCAAAGGTATGTGTTCTTGGGACTATTATTTCTCTTACTTGGACATTTGGTGTGTGTGGGGTGGGGGTTGGGGGAGTGGGTGATGGCTAGTTAATGATACCAGTGAACTAGAAATTTAGTTTTGCAAGAACCACAAGGTATTATCTAGTTCAACCCTGATATATCACAGTTAAGCAAACTTTTAGACCATACTCTTATTCTCTAAATATTTGAGTCCAGATAGCCACCTATTATTTCAGTGGCCTTTCTCTAAACAGCTTAGTAGTCTTTACTGACAGGTTTTATTTGCTTAGGATTTGAAATTCTCGAATATATTAGACTGACAGATTAAGCCCTTTACAAACTAGCTGATCGCTTTTTTGCCTCATGCCATTATGATTTCTCATGCAACCCACTCTAAAACTGTGAACATTATTTGTAATGTACAGGGAGACAGAGGAGGACCTGGGATACCTGGATTTAAAGGAGAACCTGGAATTGCTATTCGAGGACCAAAGGTATGCTTTACTCATGCTCTTTTTATTTATTGTTTCTGTATGCGAGAGAATGAAAGTCAATTTAATGCATAATAAATTGATGATTGAGATGGGTTTACTTGCAGTCTCCACATTGATGAACTTAACTGTAAGAATACACTGTTCCCCTTTTGAAAAATCAAGCCATCAGATTATTTTTTCATAAATGTGGGGGATAACTCCTATTAAATTTTTGCTGACTAAACAGTGGTTTGAAAATGCTCTTTTTGTAATGTTTGTGATATTAGAGATTACATGGCCTCTAGCCTTTTTCATTTACATGTTAATGGCCAATGTGCCTCCCTCTCCCTCTCCCTCTCCCTCTGCAAAACATTGTTCAAAATGTTCATGTTCAGAAGCTTTATTGAATCAAATTTCTCTGCTTTGTTATCCATCTTTCAGAGTGATTTTGAGTGAAAATGCAAATAATTATAGGAGACAGCTTTAAGTAGTCATTTCTATTCTCCTTAGCAACATCCAGCATCACAGCAATATTTAACATTCCAAATGTCAACAAGCACATCCCTGTGTATAAAAGCAGGCTGCAGGGCTCCATAATCAGCACTGATTAAATTAGTAGCATGTTGTTATATAGCTTTGAAGCTGGCTTTAGTTTTATCAAATCATCTCTTCCAGATAAAAGGGTTCAAGTACCAACCAACATCATCGATTTTCAAATTTCAAAAAAGCAAACTTAGAACCATCTTTGAAATCTAATGCAAAACCTAATATATACTGATATAAATTGGACGGGTTCTTTTTGAAGGTCAAGGGAGGATCCTGACCTCCACTATTCTTAATCGCTTTAACAGTTGTCCTTGTTAGAGTGGCAATATACAGTTTTACTAGGGACAGAAGAGGTTCCCAAGATGTGGGATTTTCGAATTGAAAGAGAGAAAAAGTCCCAGGCAAGCCAGAATAAGATAGTCACCTTACTTTCCAGACTTTGAAGCACATGGGAACCCACATTGTATAAAAAAGACTCTATGGGAACCCAAGTTATATAAGACTCAAGGGGAAAATTCCAAATTTCCTAATGCTAAAGCTACAGATATGACCTTGATCGAGAACACTTGGGTCACAATTTTCATACTGTTTGATAACTTCCGTGATCTGTGTATTTCTAGTTCTATGATTTAAGTTACTTCTCTCTACTTATATTATTCTTTACAATATTAATAAAATGTAGGGTTTATAAGCCCTGCCTGTTTTCTACTGATCATTCTTGGACATTGTTAGTGATGGAATTTAAAGTTATTTGCCTCTTCACAACAAGCATTTTTCTAATCTCTTGGCTTCTAAAGATGCTCTTTCTGCCATTCTTCCCCAATTCATTGGTGTTTAAGCGTTTGGAAGGTTAAAGGTCTGAATGAAGTTTTGGCACATTAATTCGGTTTGTGTATTACTTTAGGGAGCTCCCAGATCCCCCTAAAGCTCATTTCAAAATAGCAGATTAAGATTTCTGCCTTAATTTCTGTTGAATGAGACACACACTTCAAAGTGAATCACTCTGCAGGACATTTTCTTGAATCCACTGCAAGAAGGCCGAGTGGAAAAATTCCATCTAAAGATATGTTGTGAGAAATTCAGAAGAAAAATCTGAAAAGGAACACTTCCCTTATCCACATCCCCTGACACTTCCTATTAACATTAGAAGTGACAAGTTAACTGAAATTTATGCAGGAGAAAGGACAAAGATCTCTAGGAAAAATTATAAACTATGAATATTTTTATGCTCCCCCCAGTGTGAGTGCCAGAGAATAAACAGTACCAGCTGCTGATAATTTGTTATAGGCTTGGAACTTATAAATAAAAACTGAAAGTGAATTTTTATTCCAATTTTCTTTTCCTTTCAACTTAACCAGGGAGCAGTTATTACTTTGCTTTGTTGCTGGCCCTCTTCTCATGTAAGCATGGAAAGAAATGGCCATCTTTTTGGGGGGACATATCCCATATGGAACTTTTAGAGCTTTAACCTTAAACATAGTTGGAATAGCATAATAAATTGCTTCTGAGACCAGTTTCCTGTAGTTGGACATATACCTCTCCAGAAGACCTTGATTTTGTTCTCTGTCATACAAATTTATGAGATTATCTTGGATCTTTGTTGATGATAAATAGTACATAAGTTTTTATAAGTGGCTACACGTGTTCTGAAGATGATCATTCTTAAGATTAACCATGTAAAACCAGCCTCTTAGATTTAATAGGAAAAAAACAGTTGTTGCAGTCATGGTTTTCAAAACAAATTTAACTTTCTTATTGCTTAAAGCAGCGGTCCCCAAGATTTTGGCACCAGGGACCGGTGCCTAACGCCTGATGATCTGAGGTGGAGCTGAGGCAGTGATGCTAGCGCTGGGGAGCGGCTGGGGAGTGGCTGTGAAGCTTCGCTTGCTTGCTGCCGCTCACCTCCTGCTGTACGGCCAGTTCCTAACAGGCCACAGACCGGTACTGGTCTGGGCCGGGGTTGGGGAATCCCTTGCTTAAAGGATATGCAGATTCCCCCACCTGCCCCACCATCAATTATCTTTTGTAGGAGTAGAATTAGGAACAGTTTAAGGGAGTTGGATTTTGGGCAACATTTTGGCTTGGTATAATGGCAGTTTGATTTCAGCGTTTACTTGCAAATAAGAAAAGTATTGAGAGCCCTACTACTTTTTCCAATCTTGGAAAAAAAAGGTCTGTCTACTAGTAGAGTTTCTTCTTAATGTAAAAAGCCATAAATATTTTAAAACATGAATAGCTCTTTATCAAAATAATCAATGTATATTGACAAGGGCTGTTGTAAGAATCATCACAGTAACAATGGAATGTAGTATAAAAAGTATTTCAAGCTTTAAATATAAGTGTAATAGATATTAAATAAATCTTCTAAACAAGTCTTCCTCATTTTTCCTTTTTCTCTCCATTTTACTTTAGCCAAAATTTTCTTTGATTTCCATTTATAGAGATTACATGTCTCAGAAAATTCTGTTGTTCAAAAGGCTATAATCACCTTTCCCCATCCTTCGTATAGGAGGATTGTAGTTTCTATTAAAAGTTCTTGAAGCTTAAGGTTATTACTGTAAAGCAATATTTATAATTTTTTCCTAGGTCTGAACCACAAATTCTGTGTCCTATCCCTTTGTAAATTAAAAAAAAATTAATCTGTTTTAATTTTTATTTGGGCTTATTTATTCCTCATGTAATTTGGGCCCCACTGAAGAAGACAATAGATATAATAATAGATAATGTATAATTATCTTACTTTACAATTTCATTATGTTTTCTTTTCTACTCCCTTTCTTACGTGAGGCTTATTAAATGCTCTCATTTTTATACTTATCCCTGATTTACGATGCACTAAAATTTGTAATTATAAAAATTAAAATATCAGCAACTAGCCATTTTCTAATTCCTCTTTACTGTGTTCCCTATAGAGCACTTCGTAATGATTCATATACATTTCCTACATGTATTCCATGCTTCCTACTGAACCCAAATGGATAAGACTTATGATGAGATAACAAGCTGCCAGATGTGGTAGAATTTCCTTCTAAAATTTTTCAAATCATTCCTTTGCACTTATCAAATCCACCGTTAGCATACTGAGTTGATATTATGCTTAAGTTTTTCCAGCTGTTTCATAATTTAGTTTTATGATATCACATGGTATTGGAATTTACCCAGGGTGCTCAAGGCCCTCAGGGACCAGTAGGTGCTCCAGGACTCAAAGGCGATGGCTATCCCGGTGTGGCTGTAAGTGTGGAGATCTTTTTCTCTGTCCTTTCCTTATTCCCTCCCTCCCTTCACTCTTCCTTCCTCCTTTCCCTCCTTCCTTTTATTCCTCCTTTCTTCCTCCAACCCCTTCCTCCCACCCCATCCTCCCCGCTATTTTTAGTTTTTTCATGAACACTATAAACAACAAGGTGGCTCATTCTCTCCCTTATTATGTCATCTCAGGGACCTCGAGGACTACCAGGACCCCCTGGACCAATGGGTTTACGTGGAGTAGGGGACACTGGAGCAAAGGTAAGATTTTAAAGTAGGTAACACAGTAGCTTCTAAAAGGTACCTGTAGGCAAGTGAATTTGGTAAAAGTAAAAATTTTTGTCAGGCATGATAGAATAGTAGAGGCATCTAAAGAATGGACGAAATTATTTATCTTCATCTGTGAGTTTCCTGCGGACCTTGCTCTAACTGAAGCATGTAGATCAACTTTATGGTTTTTTACCTGCTCCCCTTGTGGCAACTTTCACATTCCTTGCTGCTTTGTCTTCCTGTACAATGATCAGAGTTTGGGTTCCCCATGTAATTTGGGCCCCACTGAGAAGAGCTCTCTTCTCTCCAGCCATACTCTTTCCTAAGTGCTCTCATCCAGCCCCACGGCTTTAACCACTATCCACATGCTGACGGCTTCCAAATTTCTATCTTCCCTCCTCTAAGCTCTGGTATCGCCCATTTAGTTTAGCACACAGCTCCTCTTAGATTTCTCACAGACATCTCTAACTTAACATCCAAAACAGAACATTTGATTTTCACCCATAAGCCCGTAAATGGCACTACCATGCACCCCATGCTCACGCTATGACCTGAGTCATTCCTAGTCCTTCCCTTCCCTCTCCTCCCTCCATGTCTAGCCCTGTGGTAAATTCTGTCAGTCCTACCTTCAACATATATATTGCCTCTGGCTGCTTTTCTGCTGCTGCTTCCACCTGGGCCTTAAAATCTCTATGTGGCCTTTTATTTTCTGAAGAAAGCTTGGACATGCACACACGAACAAACAGAAGCTGGTAAAGAAAGAAAATATTTGCAAAAGTCTAATTCCCACTTAACTTTGTCCTTCTCGTTTGGTAAAGTGGAGGTGAAACTCTCAAAATACCTAAAGTTGTCAATGGCAGCACAAGCAAAGGACTTAAATGTGTGCAAAATTCTTCTCCTTCCATTTTGACTTAAAATGGCAGAAAATTATAAAATATAGAAAAGTGTGTGTACGTATGTGTGTGTGTGTAGTTGTAGAGACATTTATAACTGATATGTTTTTCATTTAAACTCTATGTAGTCACCTTAAAATATTGGCCTTAGGGCATTAACTTACAAAACAAATGTGTTTTAAAATAAGGAAACCATTAAGGTTGACGATTAATTTATGGTGGGTTTTTGTGATATTTAGTTAAGGTCACATGTGTTTAGCATATGACACAGACATTTGAATCAAAGCTTCTATGTTTCGAGACATATAAAAAGTGGTCCCTGACATCTTGCACCCTTGTGGTGCTCCCTGGCTTTTTTCCAAGTCAAAGAATTCCATATGACATCAGTGGTCGTGGTACTTCTATACACATTACCTTGAATTTAATCTAAATTTTGATAAAAGCTTCCGAGCAATTTCTAAAATTCTTGTAAGAACTACAACGTCCAAGGAAATAGTAGATATAGTTCTAAAATCCACTTTGGAAATATACTGGGAAGAGGAATGGACAGTTTGGTTTCTTGCTAAGTGAGAAGTGCTTATTCAGTGCTCTGACCCCTGAACCCCAAAACTCCTTGCCCCTTGATGGGGAAGGGAAGCTCAAATATCCTATCTAATACTGCCTGCATTGTTTCACTGGACCCCTAGAAGCTAGAAAGATGCTTTGTGATTTGGGGACAATCATTATATAAATCTCATCTCCTTTTGAGAAGCTCAAATAACTCTCTGCTCCTGTATTTTCACCCCCAAAGTCTCATGAGGTGCATGTTCCCCCAGGGCTGATTCACTGACACCTCTGAGGGTAAGAGTTCGTTCTTCCCCTCTCAGAAGAGGAACACAGAGAAGGGCTCTCCTGAGGTGTGCATGAGCAGGTACATCCTGACATGCACCTCTTAGCTCCTTCAGCCCCTTTCAGTGGCTAGTTCATCAGAGAAAAAGCCATGGCCTCCCCCAAAGCTTTGGAGCAGTTGAGTTAAGGCAATCCTTGCACAGAGGTGATCAAACCTGGCTTTTGGGGCCCTCAAGGGACCTCTTAACTATTGAGTAGTTGGAATAAGATCTGTGAACAGAAAAAATTTGATGTGTTATTACCTAAATATTATATATTATACACTATCTAAACATTTCCAGTATATCGTGACTTTTTTTTTTAACAACTCCATTATTTTATAAAGAAATCAAGAACCAGAAACATTGAACAACTTGCCCCTTTATAATATAAACACTTTTGATACTATATTGTGTTTGTGTGTGAGAGGGAGACTATGAGTATGGATGAATGAATGAAAAACTAAATAGATGAATAAATTGGAGCAGAAAGAATGACTTGGCCTGATCTATAGACGCTCAATCTCCCGTGTTGTCCATCTTCTATCTCAACACTGTTTAGTATAGAGTTGGATTGTTTCTCTTCCCATTCTAGCTTTTCCATTGTCAAGACTTAAATTATGTAAACATTAATGAGAAGCATAAACCCAAACCCCAAAGAGTTAAACATTTTTCAAAAGCTTTAAATGTTTAAGTATTGTAAATACATGCTTTATTTGACAAAAGTGGCCCATAGTCATAAATTAAAATGAAGTCTATGTGAAATTCCACTGAGTATCATTATTCTAAAAATGTTCCCAGCATCTGAATTGCCCCTCTGTTCTCGGCAATGGCTCACATATGTGCATACCACCAAAGGCAGCAGCAGAACAGAGGAGCAATTCACACAGAGATGCATTAGGAATTTGTAGATTCCATCAGTGGACATGGAACTCCATTTTGAGCAGTGTCTGAGAAGAAGGGCTGGCCTAGGATACAGATTTAATGATAGTAAAGTTAAGGGTCCATGATTCCAAACTGGAATTGAAGAAAACCGCCTCCCATAATCTGACGGCAAAATTGCTATGGATAGGACAATCAGCTCAAAAACGGGTCTAATTAAAGCCAGAGCCATATCAAATTTAAGTGCCAGTCAGTTTGACCTCCAGATTTCAGTAAAGGTCACATTCAAACCAGGAAAACTTGACTAGCTGACTTCAAGATTCCTCCCTAATTCAGGTCTCTGCATGATCTCTAAAATCAGCTGTATTCCAGTCTATCTTAATGATTTTCAGTATTGCTTTCATCTCTCCTTGCCATTTTCCTAACTCTGCATTTCTCTCTCCAGGAGTACATACATACCTTTTCTTCAGCCCTGGAGATGCTCACTAAATCCTCTTCACATTCGCCACCCACACCACCATCAACACATTTTTATTTTTAATCATGCAGACTGGAGGAATTTCCCCCAGTGGGAAATTATACTGAATATCAGTACAAGAGAGCTGTCTCTTCTCCCTGTCATTAAGGGCAATATCAAGGTTTCTATTTTCAAGGTTTCTAATTCAGCTAAACAATACTCTCCCTCTCCAATGAGATTCTTGGCACAGGGGAATCATTCGCTCATCTTTGATAAATTAACTTTGAGAAAAGGAAGAAACAACACAAATCTCTCCAAATCCTAAAGCAAGATTTAAAATTATCAGAGACATTGAGATACTGCCGCTTTGGGATGAGTATTAAAGTTTTAGAAGAGAAACGGATTTGAAAAACTGCAAACATTTTAAATATTTTGAAATTTAAATCTGGGAAAATACTCTAAAGAAAACGTTATAGCAATTTGAGTGCTTGTTTTCCAGTGTCCTCCTTATTTCCTCGTACCCCTGATAATTGTGCTGGTAATTGTTACTGTCTCCCTTTTCACATTAAAGGCTGTCAGTGAGACGTGACTGAATGATATGACAATGGCCAGTCAATAATCAATACATGTGGTCAATGTCTGGGTTGTCTGTCCATAAGCTTAGAAGAAGGCCTCTAAAATTTCCATTGACATTCCAGCAACACAGGTGAGATAGCCAAGAGCTACTAAACCATCATATATAACGTCATTCATTCCAGAGTTGTGCTATGTTTGTGGTAGCTGGAGCCTCAGTAGTCATATCTTAATTTTTGTTTAAAAGCCAGAAAGAAAGAAATATTAAGCAGCTGCCAATTATTACTTTGTTCTTCTATCTTATTTTAAAACTCAATCATTCCTTGGTTTCATCACTTAGTAGAATCTTCAGTGTACCATTCCTTGAAAAATTCTTAAGAGGCTAATTCTTTTCACAGTAAATTCAATTTGCTTTTTATTGTCCCCAAAGTAAAAAAGCATTGAAATCACTTCTAGAGCAAATGTAACTTGCTTCCACAGTCTTCTCAAAGAGTGACAAGGGCTTAAAAGACACAAACAAAAGGAGAAATAGTGATTACAGCCTTATTAAGGTGTGCGGGGGGCGGGGGAGGGAGAGATAGTCTATTGGACTGTTTTATTTCTAAAAGCACTCTCTTCTCAAATGTTGTATTTAAATCTTATAGAATATAGAAGTTATAACAAATTGTTTCCTTATCACTACTCCATTTGAGACCTCTGCCACTTATTAGCTGTGTGACCTCAACAGGTCATTTAATCTGCCTGAGACTTAGTCTCATCAGAGATTGATTTGGGATAATAATGCCTACTCTGTCACAGGGTTATTCTGAGAAATTCATGGAATAATGTCTATAAAACATTTTTATGAATTCTAA
>NW_011888785.1:11076482-11089552 GCF_000151845.1 Pteropus vampyrus
TTGATAAATTAACTTTGAGAAAAGGAAGAAACAACACAAATCTCTCCAAATCCTAAAGCAAGATTTAAAATTATCAGAGACATTGAGATACTGCCGCTTTGGGATGAGTATTAAAGTTTTAGAAGAGAAACGGATTTGAAAAACTGCAAACATTTTAAATATTTTGAAATTTAAATCTGGGAAAATACTCTAAAGAAAACATTATAGCAATTTGAGTGCTTGTTTTCCAGTGTCCTCCTTATTTCCTCGTACCCCTGATAATTGTGCTGGTAATTGTTACTGTCTCCCTTTTCACATTAAAGGCTGTCAGTGAGACGTGACTGAATGATATGACAATGGCCAGTCAATAATCAATACATGTGGTCAATGTCTGGGTTGTCTGTCCATAAGCTTAGAAGAAGGCCTCTAAAATTTCCATTGACATTCCAGCAACACAGGTGAGATAGCCAAGAGCTACTAAACCATCATATATAACGTCATTCATTCCAGAGTTGTGCTATGTTTGTGGTAGCTGGAGCCTCAGTAGTCATATCTTAATTTTTGTTTAAAAGCCAGAAAGAAAGAAATATTAAGCAGCTGCCAATTATTACTTTGTTCTTCTATCTTATTTTAAAACTCAATCATTCCTTGGTTTCATCACTTAGTAGAATCTTCAGTGTACCATTCCTTGAAAAATTCTTAAGAGGCTAATTCTTTTCACAGTAAATTCAATTTGCTTTTTATTGTCCCCAAAGTAAAAAAGCATTGAAATCACTTCTAGAGCAAATGTAACTTGCTTCCACAGTCTTCTCAAAGAGTGACAAGGGCTTAAAAGACACAAACAAAAGGAGAAATAGTGATTACAGCCTTATTAAGGTGTGCGGGGGGCGGGGGAGGGAGAGATAGTCTATTGGACTGTTTTATTTCTAAAAGCACTCTCTTCTCAAATGTTGTATTTAAATCTTATAGAATATAGAAGTTATAACAAATTGTTTCCTTATCACTACTCCATTTGAGACCTCTGCCACTTATTAGCTGTGTGACCTCAACAGGTCATTTAATCTGCCTGAGACTTAGTCTCATCAGAGATTGATTTGGGATAATAATGCCTACTCTGTCACAGGGTTATTCTGAGAAATTCATGGAATAATGTCTATAAAACATTTTTATGAATTCTAACATACTAAAATATTAGTAGTAGTAGTAGCAACGATAGGATGTATTACTCTGCCAAATCAAATATATTGCAGTATGGATAAAAGTAGAGAACAAGAATTTGTGTAAGCAGGAGATCTGGAATGAGACCAATTAAAATATTGGGGTAAACCACAAAACTGAGGAATGGCAATGGAGAGAGAATGGACAAGGAAGCCTTAGACAGCTGGGTACTTGTGCAGATTGTGTGAGCCTCTTAGGAATCTTGTAATCAGGACGTTTTCTTTCTTCTCCTTGAGAGACTGTGTTTGACTCAGTATAGGAAAAGAATTTTCACAGCCACATAGCCATGTCTTTGCAGTAAGTGGCAACTGGAAGGAAGTGTATGGAGAAGTTAGCATCTTTCATCTAGCCCCAGACAACACCAAGATAAGAGATGAACTCTGGAGTCAACCCCTGGTTTGAATTGCTTCTGGCTGCATGGTTTTTGGCAAATCATGTAATCTCTCTAGTCTCAATTTTCTTATGTGTAAAATGAAATAAGTTGATGTTAATAGGATCAGATAAGATAATGAATGAAAAGTACCTGTCATATAATAAGCTTAACAAATTATTTATTATTATTAATTACAACAGTTTTAATATGAATCCAAGCAAAGACTTACCAGTGAGAAAAGGAATAAATGTGATTGTGCTTTATCTTTTTTTCTTTTAAAAAGTGAATGTTTCAATAAATGATTACTAGAACCATTGTAAGATTATGTATGTTGTTAAAAGGGTTGAATTAACCATTTTGCAAGGTTATGGTCTTGATAAAACTGTCACGAAATCCTTTGTTAAGTTCACATATACAAGTAACCACAGATAGTCCTAAACTTGGCCACTTCCTATGAAAATAAAAAGAGTGTCTCTTGTTTAGAATCCTTTTTGTGGGCCAAGAGGGAACTGTAGGCAATTTAAACAGTTATTCTTTCTTGTAAGAGTGGAGGTGGGCGGGTGGGGGGAGGGTTTAGGCTATGGTCTTATGAAATTGATGGATATGGTAATAAATGGCAACTACAGAATTTGCTTTCTGGTTTGTTGGCTGTCTCCTAATGCAAGAGCTCCCTCTGCAGGCTCCAATAACCTTCAGATTATGCATGGGAAGCTAAATCCAGCTACGTGAGTGCCTGTTGAAAAATCTTTTTATTTGTGAATGTTACTCTAGCCACTGACAATAAAACTGAAAATATCATGGTAAATGCACTTCTTAGGTACAACTAGTGCTGCATTGTGGCAGAACCGGTCCTATCAAATGGTGAAGTGAGTCTTGATCAGCATCCTCTTAGACACATTCACCTGATGTTGTGGCCTAGCATGGGCACATGGCCTATGGAATAAAAGAACTGATACATTTTTAAGACTCTACCATAGTAGGAAGATACTATCTCTGTGGATTCACACAGCTCATTAAGATACTTATATTCCCATCTATTAAAAAATATGGTACATATACACCAAGGAAAAACCCTAGATAAACAATTTCATCCTTTCTTGTTCATGATTTTTGCACTGTTGAAAGCTATAAGCTATTTAGCTCCTCATAGGCCATGGGCAAAACAGGACCTAGGACAAAGAGCTTGAGAAATCCAGGTTCAAAGCCTGGCTCTGGTTCTTCTTTTTCTTTTTAACTTCGTTGAGGCATATTTAATATATCATAGAATTTACCCATTTCAAGTGTACAATTCAATGATTTTTTAATAAATTTACCAAGTTGTACACCTAGTCCCATAAATTCGCTTTAGAACATTTTCTTTTCCCCAATAAGATCCTTTCTGCCCATTTACAGTTAATCCTGTCCTGGTTCCTGGCCCCAGGCAACCACTGATTTACTTTTTACTTTCTGTCTCTACAGCTTTGCCTTTTCTGGACTTTTCATATAAATAGACTCAAACGATACGTGGTCTCATATATCTGGCTTCTTTCATTGAAAATAATGTTTTTGGGGTTCATCCACATTGAAACACGTATCCGTAGCTCATTCCTCTCTACTGCTGAATTTACCAAACTTTGTCTATTTACCAGTTGATGGACATTTAGGTTGTTTCTAGTTTGTGGTTATTATGAATAATATTGCTAAGAACATTTGTATGTAAGTCTTTGGGTGGACATATGTTTTCATTTTCCTTGGGTGTGTACCTAGAAGCGAAATTACTAGATCATAGGTAAATTTATGTTGAGCTTTTTAAGAGACTGACTGCCAAACTGTTTTCCAAAGCGGCTACACCAACAACATAGGAGGGATCCTATTTCTCCACATCCTGCTAGCCCTGCCTCTTCATATTTGTGCAGCCTTGGGCAAACTTTAGTTTCCTCTTTAGTAAAACAGATGGCGTAGGGAGTCAACATTTACCAAGTGCCTGCTCTATACTAGACCATGTGATAGGAGCATGCACATTCTTTGTCTCACTTCATTGTCTTCCTCATGAAATGTAGGTACTATTTTCTGTGTATCTGATGAATTTACTGAGGTTCAGAGGAGTCAGGTAAATTAGCCGTTATAATATAGGATGGTCGTAAATACCAGATTACATCAAATAACATAAATGAACATGCCTAGTATACTGTTGGGCAAACAGAAGGTGGCTAATAAAGAGATTTTTATTTCTCTGCTTTTTCACATCATTCACATCTCAACTAGTTCTAACCTCAGGGTCTGACTTACCTTAACCAGGTCCCACTGCATTTTTGGTGATAGTTGCCAGTTATGGAACCATCACACTTTAGAGACTCTGGAAAGCCTTTATAGAATTAGCCTGCAGTCACAGCTGCCCTAGTGGCAGAAGTTTCACGGTGCCCATCCTTAACCCACGCAGTGGTAATCTTTGCTGCATAAAAGAGCAATGAGATCAGGATGGGGTTATATCTTTTTATGGTTGCTTTATATTCTTATTTCTTTTCACAATGGCAGTAATTGTTTTTCCAAATTTCAAAGAAGAAAGTTCTGAAAAAGTATATATTAAGGCTGCCAAGAAGTTAACTGATTTGATTGTTTTGAAACAGGACCCCTATCAGTTGGCTTGAAGATTGTATAACCAGCAATAAGAAATGAAAACAAAGGGAGATAATACACCCTTTGTCAAGTTTAGGAAAGTGATCTGGGAGACAAGGGCTCAGTTAATAGTTTAGTCAAATTCAAGGGTTTGGAATTTAAAAATATTTTTAATATGAACATTTATTTGAAATATTTTTAATAGGAAATTTCGTATCAAATATGCAGCATAAAGTTTTTTTAAAAATCAATAACTTGTCATTCATTGTGTCTTTTCAGGGAGAGCCTGGTGTCAGAGGCCCTCCAGGCCCTTCTGGGCCTCGGGGAATAGGAACCCAGGGGCCAAAGGTGAGTCCTCAGGTCTGTGCTCGTATGAGGGTCACAGGTACCATCAGTGACAACCAAATGAACTTTAATTTCATAGTGTTCATTTTGGTATTGACTTATTTTTTCTTAATTACTAATGAAGTCTTTTCTCATATCATGTGAACTTTCACTAAATAGAACGTTTACGTTTATAAAGCCATTCTCTTGCCAGTGTCTCCTAAGAAAGTAGGTGCAAAGTGCTCAAAATATTTCTAGGTTCCTTGGAGGCTGTGCCATCGTTAAGAAGCACATCTTTATTTTGGCCAGAGGGACTTCGGGTGGCATTGTAACAGGATGTCAGCTAGTATACTGTTAAGGCCTCAGTGCAAGGGTCTAGATTGCCTCCATGGAAAGCAAGAGAAACTTCCGTTGGCCCCCTTTGCTCTCATTTCTATTTCTCTTCATTTTGCCACCTCCAATTTAGAGATTTTTCATCCTTTTATTCTTTTAATCCAGTGTTCCTCAATGAGGGAGATTTTGTCCTTCTTTCTCCCCCATCAAGGGGACATTTGGCAATGTCTAGAGTCATTTTAGGGTGTCATAGATGGGGATGAAGTGCTATGGGCATCTAGTGAATAGAGGCCAGGGATGTTGCTAAACATCCTACAATGCACAGAGTAGCCTCCCGTAATAAAGAATTATCCTGCTCAAAATGTCAATAGTGCTGAGGTGGAGAATCCCTGTTTTACTTGTTCATTCACTTGATCAACAAGTATTTATTTGATTTGTTCAAAAAGTGAGGTAAAGAAGTATCAGGTATGTTCATAGGGAAAACAGGTATCAATGAGCCACTCATCACAAATTCAAATTCAAATAGGTGTGTTCACATCCAAAATGCACAGAAGTGAATTAGAATCCTGTTATCAGAGAAGAAAAGGAAAAGGCTTTATAAATCAACAATTTTACTAAGGATCACAGAATTACTAAGATTCTTTATCTTTTTTTTTCTTGTCCATTAACTCCATTTGAGCAGTGGGCTATTTCTTAACTTTATAGATTACTTTATGTGGATGAAGATAATCCCAAAATGTTAGTAGTTATCGCTGGGTGATGGGAAGATGAGTCTATTTTTTCTTCTTCAGTTTCATCTTTATTTCTGTTTAACTTTTTTTTTTTCTTTTTGCAATGAGCAGATATTCCTCTTAAAATCAGGAAAAAAAATAAAGCTTTTTTCTATACTGGAATGAAAAATTCTGACTCATACAGCAATTTATATTAAACCAGTATTTCTTCAAAGCTTGTTCCATCAAATGCTACTTCAGGAACTTCTGGGATAGTTAAACTAATCTCTCTATTGTGAGACTCCTCAGAGGATTTAATATTTTAATACATGCTAGGGATCTCCAAGGAGAGGCACGTACCATGAGTAGAACATTTTCCAATCTCATTTCACCACAGATGCTTTTCCTAAAGAAATATGGGTTCTACTTATGCTTTAAGGTTGCACTTTTTGCTTCATTTACATATTTTCTTTAAAATTCAACATGACTATATCACCTGAATCTTTAAATGCAACCCTGGTGAATTAGCACATCATATTGAAATGGAGTACCACATTGAAGGCTACATAGAATTGCGTGTGAGTGATTGTCACCCCTTTGGTGTTTTAGGGGTTAGCGGTATGAGAGCTGGAGGAGCCCAAGCAGACAAGACTTATGCCCAGCAGCTCTGCTTTACATCCTTATTTATATTTGGATTATATGTAGGATTTTTGCAAAGGATTCTGGGGCTTAAAGTTTTTGGGAAAACCACCAATTCATATAAAATATGATATTGGCAGTATAGATGAAGGTCCTGATTACACCGAAGTAAGAATGAAGTCAAGAGCAGTAATATGTTGTTTCTCCTTAAATCTTCCTGCACTTGTCTGATTTCTCTCTGTCTTCCAACAGGGTGATATTGGGCAGAAAGGCTTGCCTGGCCCTCCTGGCCCCACTGGCTATGGATTACAAGGAGTTAAAGTAAGTGAATATGATCGTGCTAGTCACCTCTCAGTTCACTGGGGTGATGGAGAAAAGAGGTTGTAGATAATATAAAATATGACCATCACAAAATGGATTTAATGTAAGCTTAGCTGTTAAAATTACATCTAGTATTTAGAGACACCATCTAGGAGTGTGAAAATGATCTAAGTACGTTACTTTCATGAATGCTAAACATTACATAAATTGCTTGGTGAAAATTTAACCATTGCAATGACTTGTGGTGGTGCTGCTGTGGCAGCCTTGGTCTCAGGAAACCCTGGAAACATGATGGACTCACCGCCTTGGGCTGCACGGCAGTGTCCTGTCATTCCTGTGCAGTTACCACAGAGGCCCAGCTGACCCTGCATTGCAGAGAGCTCCAGCTCCCTGAGGGCCCTCAGTGTTTTTTCTCAACCACAAATATCTATTGATTGCATAGATGAAGATGGGATTGTGGCTCTCGGGTCCCAAAGTAGTCTTGATCTTTTGTGGCACAAGTCAGGCGGTTATATGATGCCACCATCTTGTCCTACTATGAGCTTCCAGCACTGACCATTCCCCTAGATATGGACTCTAGGTATGCCAAAAATTCCCCAGTTAAGTCAGGAGGGAGAAGGGATGAGGCTGGATCTTGAGTGATTCCTTGATATGTCAACTAACCCTTGTGAGGCTAGCCCTTATAGAGGGCAGGAGGAATGTAAAGAGAGGAGGATGGGCCATTCAGGTTAAAAAGCCAAGTATGGGGACAGGCAGAAATGGCTTTCTTCCACTCTTCATTTGTACTCAGGAGTCATGCCAGTTTCCCTCTCTCCACCTTTTTCAAGTCAGCTCAAGTCAGTTCAGAGCTTTCTCAGAAGATCAGGAGGTCCTCATAAAAATAAGAGTCCTGGTAGCTCTCCATGACTTTAGGATTCTGAGGTAGATTTGTAGCTTGGGACTATAACTCCTGCTATGTGTAAACTCTTTATTCATTAAAAGAATGAGCTTCCATACCACTGGTTTCCATTCTCTGCTTAGGCCTGAAGGATCTAATCCTGGCCGAGAGAACCCTCCCTGTGGGTGGTGGCAAAGGACCGGTTGACTGATATTTCAGTGTGAAAAAATAGCCTCAGTGACATGCTGGGGAAAGCAGGTAAACACTATCCAGCAGAAATCCCAATGTCTCCGAAGCTGACAAATAGTGATGACTGCAGTGTTTCATGGTCACAGAGCTGACAAATCAACCTCCAAGACATTCGGGGCCTGGAAATCAAGGAAACTCAGTAGAAATGGCCTCTCTCCTCTATCTATATTTTGACCTCAATGGTGTGATGGGAAGAGAATGAGCTTTAGAGCCACTTAGATCTTTGCCTGAATCTTGCTAGCTGTATAAGCTTGGACAAATCATTTATCTTTGTTGAATCTCAGCTTATTCATCTTTAGAATGGAAATATTAAAGCCTATTGTACAAGGTGTTGTGAAGATGAAATTGTACAAAGTGCCTAGAACACAGTGGTGGGTACTCAACCAGAGTTTGGGCTGTGGAGTCAATGGATTTGAATCATGGCTTCCTGAGTACTACCTCTCTGTCTCATTTTCCACATCTGATTAATGGGGATAATAATAGTACTATTTCCTAAAGTTGTCAGGAGGAATAAATGTAATTAAATGAGACAGTGTGTATAGTGCATTTAACATAAGGCTCAGTACATGATTACATATGTAGTAAAAGTTTGTAGTTACTCACATTATTCCTTTCCGCTTCCCTTTCCTTTCTGCTAGTCTTTCTTTTATTTTCCAGTATGAAGGCCCGGGATTCTGACATTCATGTAGTTTAATGCTCTAAAACACAAAATATTGGTGCATTAATTAGTATAGGCCTCGCTTCGTTACCCAAAAGACCCCCAAACATGTAATGGCTCAAATGCAATAGAGGTTTCTGTTCACATTGTAGGCTGTTCCCAGTTAGTGGGCAATTTTATTTCACATAGAATTTTAGAGAACCTGATCTCTGTTTCATGATTCCTCTATCTGGTGGGCCTCTTTACCATTTACACCCAGCAAGAAGAAAGAAAGAGTGTGGAGCAGGCACACCTGCTTCTTAAAAGTCTTGGCCAAGGGGTGACAGACATCATCTCTGCCATATTTTATTGGCAAGAACTAGTCTTATGGAAAGATAGTCTAGCCATGTGCCTAGGAGGAAGGGAACTGGTGATTTGGTGAAGAGTTGGCATTTATTGCCACACATAATTTAACCTGTTTCTAGGAAAGGTGAAAAATTTTAATTTATTCGTTGTTCTGAAGTATGCTGGTAGTTCTGGAAGAGAACAGAAAACAAGAGTGGTCTCCATGGCAACTTCCAGAATGCCTCATCACTCTCTTGTGGGGCACAGTCACCTGGGCTTACAAGGACTGGGTTCAGCCCTATCATTTCTTTTATCCTATCTTGAAAAGAAAATTTTAGAGCCTTGATATATTCATCCTTATTTCAAGCAGCATCAGGAGCACCAGTGGATGATTTAGAAATTGTTTTGAGCAGACAATCTGAGTACTAGATAAAGAGCTGGACAAGGCTTAGGGTTTAGTGGGACCAGGAAAGGAACAAGAAATGTTTATTTCTGTCTATGACAAAGTCAGGGCCAGAGGACGAGGGACCCCTGAAACCCAGTAGGAGAGCTGCTGTTCGAAGGCTGGGAGAGATGGGCATGGCATCAGGGGAGGGAGGCAGAGCTGGCATGAAGAGCTCAATGTCCTGAGCACCCAGCAATGTGGATCATGTGGAGAATAAGGAAAGGTTGGACTCCCTGGGGTTACCTGGCATGCCCACAGCATTTGAGACCAGCAGGGCTTTGGTGGGGGTGGGTCAGGACAGCTTGCAGGGCCTAGGATAAGGACAGCCGGAAAGAAAATGGCTTTTCCAACTAAAATGCTCTAATTAGAACTTCAGGGTAGAACCCTGAAGATTCTTGGTTCAGTGTTTAAGGTTCAGGTCATTTCTTAGGTAGATATTTTGTTTTAGCGGTGTCGAAGTAACTTTGTCCTATAAACTCCTTTACAGCATGGAAAATTGTCCCCCTGAAAGGCCAAATAGAAGTGACTAATTCACTGAAATGAAACTGACCTAAGGGTATAAAGAGCCCCAATTATAAAAAGTCAGGGGTAAGCTTGATATACACTGAGTTGTAAATATCTGCAGAAAGATTAAGAGGCATTGATATTAGGAAGTTTTTCTAGTTTCCCAAACTCATAACCATCTGTATGATGTTATTAATATGACAAGGGGAACGACACGCACACATATTTTAATATGATGACTTTCTGGTATTTCGATTTAAAGTTTTCTTTCCCCCTCCTGACTGCAAACAAGCTAATAGCATCAAAAACAGAAAACAAAACCAACCATGGTAACAGTATGATCACTTCATTTATCATGAACACACCTTAGAAATTAAATTGAAACAGTAGGGAATGTAGTTAACAGCATAATATAGATTGTGTATGTGCTTATGCCAGAAACCATCTTTCAATTAACTTCTAATACTTTTCTTGTATTGTAATTTTCAAATTCCCACAATGATTCTTCTACACAGAAAAGAGTTGCCAGAACCATATGGGAGGTTTACACTTTAAAATAGTTCGGAGTTTTGAGATTACACCTGCCAAAATGCCTGTAGCAGGGGAGGGCTGTGGCTAAAACTTAATCCTGGTAATCAAAATCCACAAACCTAGTTTTAGACATTGAAGGTATTCCCATACCTTTATACCCTTTATTATCTGTAAAACCAAATTAACAACAATGATATGGGTTACACACCAAAGCCAAAAGCACTGAGTCCACAGTATTCTTTATACAGGTTGTATAGGTTAGGGACAGTTTGGATTAATTAACTGGGGCTGGCCCTGAGGCCGTTCGTATTTCACACTTACTGGTTCACACTTTCATTTTCCTCCTGGGCCAACTGGCTTTCATTCTTTCTAGCCAGTTAGGAAAAGAGATGGCTTTTTGTTTGTTTTTTAATTTCTGAAGCTGAATCTGAGGCTATGGTAGGATATTTTTCTCTCTCAAGCTCACTAAATTTTCCTTTTTAAATCGCCAATTCCCCAAATCAAAAACAGATTGGAAACTTTAGCCTCTCAATTGGGTGGTTCTTGACTCATCATTACCAGCTTATATTTATTGTCTTTTTACCATGAACAAAGCTCTATACAATGGCTAGTGACCGTCACAGAAGTTGGCTTGACTTCTAGCATGCTCCTTTCACTGCCAGGAACCTAAAAGGAAAAACTAATGCCTAAATCATTTTTTCCAAAGTAAATATTAGATCCTGCCCCAAGGTTTACTATGGTTTCTCCACTTTCAAAAGAAAAGTCAAAAGGACTAAAGACTTGGTAACAAAGACAATGTCCAACACCATGTACTGATGCTGAATATTAAAAGAATAAAAAATAAAAAGATTAAAATTTAAATATCACCAAGTTAGAAAATTATATGAAACATTTCATTTAAGCAGTTATATACTAAAAGTACTCATTATGCTATAATAGTAAAAATTTATAATTATGGTAAACATGCTGACATTTTAAATTGTTCTGACTTTTTCTCTCCCCTCTCCCCTCATGTCTTCTGTCCTTCCTTCCTTCCTGCCTACTACCCACCCAGTTGTATCTATGTAATATATAAAGACATAAATACTATATATTTCTTTTTATTCTTGTAACAGATATTGTCTATATAAAACCAAGTTGAGTGAAGGACATAGATAAATTCCTCTTAGATGCTGCCACTGTCTTTATGGTATTTCCCATGAATTTCACTGTTGAAAATTTATAAAAGGTACTTTATCTTTTTCCCATCCATCAATGCTTGGTTAGAAGTAAGTTACTAGTATATATTTTCCCCCTTCTTTCAGCAAGGGAAGAAGTATCTTTACTGTTCAGAGCTTTGAGCTTGAGGAGAGAAGCAGGGCCATAATACATTTTCTAAATTCCACTCATTATCTTATTTAAGGCTCACCAGCTTATGGGGTAGGCTCCAGGAAATTAGGGTATAGAGATGTTAAGTAAGTACTCAGGATCACTCATAGCCAGTTCTCCACACAGCCTCCATGAAGGAATCATGTGTTGGGTAGAAATCAAGTCAGAGCAAATGTCAGATAATCAATTTGAGACTTTCAAAAGGAAATGACACTCAAAATTTTTATTTGCATGTTGAAATTAAAAGTTAGCCCTTTGAGAACTGAGATACATGCAGTGAGGTCTTTTTTCCTGATAATATAAATTCGTTAAAAGAAAAAAGTATGAAAGAGTACTTCTTTTTCCCGAGTGCAGTTCTGTCAGAAGGGAGGGGTTAGACTTGGTGATCTTTTGAAATCAATTGGCAAGCATATGACAAGGAATTGTAGCTGGATCTGGGCTGGCAGGTGTAGCTGCCCTGGGTGAGGCTGTGATAAACACTATTCCCATCACACATTCAAAGGCTTATTGAGTCCTTTCCGGTTTGGCTGGTTGAAGGACATATTCTTTTGTACTGCAAACTTCTCTGACAAGCCAATGAGTAGCTAACTGGTCTGTAATCTAAACTGTTTTTATTGCTTTTACAAATATCTTAAGAACTTTACAATTATTGGCTTTATATTATCAGTATCTATGCTTATCCAGTTGCAGATATGACTTCTCGGTTTAAATATGAGAAGTGAAGGGAAGTGAGGTAAGTTGCCTCTTCCAGGTCACTCCGAGAATCCCTAACAAAGCAAAATTTTTGGGGTATGTATGGCTCAAACTGACAGACCCTGATAAAGATAGCCCCAGAATAATCTTTCTTTCATCCTATGAAAAATTCTTCGAGCATCAATTCTTCAGAAATGCTTCTCACATTATCAGGGTGGGAATCATGGGCCCAACTGGTGTGCACTCTGCTCTAGGAAAAGTCAAACTGAATAAAAAGAGTGTGTATTGAAATGGAGAGAAACAGGCAGAAAAATGATCTGCTTCTAAAACAGAGAGGGAATTGAGGGTGGGGGAGTGGAAGAAAAAGAAATAAGAATAGGAAATTGGTTATGATGACTTTTTTAGGTACTATGGTTAGTAGTACTTTGGGCCTTAAAGTCTTCTATTAATTCTGAAATTAATGTATTTACTGTCTTTGGTTAAATTCGATTGGTGGTCTACTTTTATCCTTTTACTTCTAGCTTTTTGTATCCTTTTATTTTACACGTTTCCCTTAGACAACATGCATTTCGATTTTTAAAACTCTAGTCTAACAGTGTTTGTCTTTGCCGGGGCATTTAGTTTATTTACATTTACTTTAGTGAACTTTTAAAATTTATCTACCATCCAGTTGGGGGCACTTTGTCTCACTCGTTCTGCTTCTTTTTAAATCTCTGCCTATACTTTTTAAGACTAGTTAATTTTTAACTTGCATTTTCCCCTTTACTAGTTTGGCATTTATACATTATTCTCCTTCTTTTTCCAATATTTACTGTTAAGAATATTCACATTTACTTTATGAAATATGCATATCAATTTTCTGGTTGCTGCAATAACTCAGAACACCCTAATACTATTATTGTTATTTTATATTTTAACTAAATTTTAAT
>NW_011888785.1:11089602-11108918 GCF_000151845.1 Pteropus vampyrus
GGGTATGTATGGCTCAAACTGACAGACCCTGATAAAGATAGCCCCAGAATAATCTTTCTTTCATCCTATGAAAAATTCTTCGAGCATCAATTCTTCAGAAATGCTTCTCACATTATCAGGGTGGGAATCATGGGCCCAACTGGTGTGCACTCTGCTCTAGGAAAAGTCAAACTGAATAAAAAGAGCGTGTATTGAAATGGAGAGAAACAGGCAGAAAAATGATCTGCTTCTAAAACAGAGAGGGAATTGAGGGTGGGGGAGTGGAAGAAAAAGAAATAAGAATAGGAAATTGGTTATGATGACTTTTTTAGGTACTATGGTTAGTAGTACTTTGGGCCTTAAAGTCTTCTATTAATTCTGAAATTAATGTATTTACTGTCTTTGGTTAAATTCGATTGGTGGTCTACTTTTATCCTTTTACTTCTAGCTTTTTGTATCCTTTTATTTTACACGTTTCCCTTAGACAACATGCATTTCGATTTTTAAAACTCTAGTCTAACAGTGTTTGTCTTTGCCGGGGCATTTAGTTTATTTACATTTACTTTAGTGAACTTTTAAAATTTATCTACCATCCAGTTGGGGGCACTTTGTCTCACTCGTTCTGCTTCTTTTTAAATCTCTGCCTATGCTTTTTAAGACTAGTTAATTTTTAACTTGCATTTTCCCCTTTACTAGTTTGGCATTTATACATTATTCTCCTTCTTTTTCCAATATTTACTGTTAAGAATATTCACATTTACTTTATGAAATATGCATATCAATTTTCTGGTTGCTGCAATAACTCAGAACACCCTAATACTATTATTGTTATTTTATATTTTAACTAAATTTTAATACCTTGATACATTTTTTTAATACGTGCGCTATTTAGATTTAGTCACATATTACTACACTCTTCCTCTTTAATCCATCTTGCATCTAAGACTTGAACTACTCTTCTGCCTGTCTTGGATTCTGCAGAATTTTTTTTTTTTTGTGATGATCTACTAGAGTAACCTGTTTTTGTTTGCCTGAAACTGTTTTTATTTCTCCTGAATATTTTCTTAAAGGATATTTTTCTGAGCATAGAATTCTAGGTACACAGTTTGTCCTCTTGGTGCGTGGAAGATTTTTCTGTCATTTGGCCTCCATTATTGCTCTTGAGAAGTAACCTGCCAGTCTAGCTATTCCTTTTTGTCATTTGCTCTGTGGCTTCTAAGGCTTTCTCTTTTTATTTGGTGTTATGCAGTTTCACTATGATGTATTTAAGTGCAGATTTCATTTTATTTATCCTGTTTAAGATATGTTAGAATTACTGATTCTATGGACTAGTATTTTTTTTAAAATAAATGCTGGGAAATTCTCCGCTTTATCTTTTCAATAAGTAATCTGAAACAATCTGATCCAGTCTTCCCAAGCATCATACCGTCTGTCTTTCTGGAACTGCAATTTGTTACACCTTTTTACTCTTTTCTCCTACATATATATCCTTTCGTATTTTCAATCTTGTCTAAGTTACATTATGGCAGATATTTTTCTTGTCTGTTAGTCTGTCTCACTCAATACAATCTCCTTAGAGAGACCACCCCTAACCACATTATTCCATCTTTACTCAGATCTCAATCATTTTATAATATTGTCCTATTTTATTGTTTTTGTAGAACTATCACCATATGAAAATATTTCTTTGTTTATTTGTTTATTACCTGTCTTCCTGTCAAAAGAGAATCCCTGCTCTCGAAGATTAGGGACTTTGTTTCTTCTCTCCATCTCTAATTTCCTAGCATCTAGCAGAGTGTTTCACATGTGATAGGTACTTAATAAATGTTGGTTTAATGAAAGAACAGAGTACTGAGTAATTGAATGAATATATGGAGGTTATATGGTAGATTATGGTAAAATTCTATCTGTAACCATATTGTCGACCCACAAAATTTTTTGTTCCTATATACTTTAATTCAATAAATAATTATTGAATTCCGTCATTAATGGATATGATAAAAATGATAATTCCCCCCCCCACCCCACAATTCTAGTGTTTTAGGATTAGTGGAAGAACCTTACTCTCACAGGCTGGTCTACTTGGTTTACCTAACAGGTAGAAGCTTATCTGGAAGTGCTGGATTTGGCTTTCTTGAAAATATATTTTTGTGATCAAATGATCTATTACCACAATGAATGCTATACAAGTAAGCACATTAATTTGATATAAATAAACCAAAGGGTATTATATCTGATAGTTCTTTTATATGCTCAGTGGATTTTGCTCAGTGATAATCAGAGTGTATATACAATAAATTCTTGATTGATCTGATATAGAACTTACTTTTAAAGACTCATATTAATAGGTAAAAGAACTAAGGGGAAGGAAACATAATCCATCATTACCTGTCACAAGACCAGCCAATCACTATGAAATATTATTACAAGTTCCATGTCCTTTTCAGTTACTAAATTAGAAATATATGAGAGACCCAGCACTATCCAGTTGTTAGACAGTCTCAACTTTGTACTTTAACTGGGAAGTTTAAATCTTGGAAATGGACAGATTTTCCTGTGAGTTCATATTTGTAGAGATGACATTTAAAGAGTAGTACTAACACACTCATTATCAATTCCTATTCATTGATGTAAAGACAGTGAGCTTTGATAAGATTTTTTTGGGGGGGGGATGTATACAATTATACCATTAAATATGGTCTCTTAAATTTAAAAAAATAGATTTTTTATCTAATAGAATACTAGTCTTCTAAAAGTCCTCCACTGCCTTCTGTGGGCTTTAAAATAAAATGTGATGAGTCAATAGTTCTCATTGTGATTATTAAGCCAGTTTTACAAAGAAATAAATCTTTCACAGACCTCAATCTGCCTTCCTCCTTTAATTACCTTACTGTGGTAATTTAATAAACTAAACATTTGCTGTGTTTTCTCGCTACACATATACTTAAAAAACAGTGCACATAGACTCTTTGCCAGGACTGAGATGAGTAATGCTAATATGCCTTTCAAAATAGAATGTTTTTGATTTGCCTATAAGGGAAATAAGTTTATATACAAGTTTTTAAATCAGATCTTCTTTCTGCTCAAAGTTAAAGATACTAACGCCAATATTCAGTCCTGGCTAGTTGTACAAAATTTTATTTTGACAATTCATTCAATAAGTATTTATTGAGCATATGTAAATATGTCAGGCTCTGTTCTAGGTGCTTGGGATGTATCTGAGTAAAAGAGACAACGATTCCTGTCTTTTATGGAAATTGTATTTTATTGGCAATAAATATAATAAATGAGTTATTCTGTATGTTTGAAAATGAAAACTGCTATGGAAAAAAAAAAAGGAGAGCAGGGTAATGGGGAGGGAGAGTTATGATGACGTTTTAAGTGGAATGGCCTCATGAGATGCTAACATTTGAGCAGAGACCTGAAGGAAGTAAAGGAGAGAACCTTGTGGGTTTCTGAGGGAACAAGCCGGTAGACAAAGGAGCTCGTGCCAAGGCCATGTAATGGCAGGAGGGTGCATTTGAAGAAGAGCAAAGAGACCCGTGTGGCTGGAGAGGAGGTCAGGGAGGTAACACCAGCGAGGTCAGAGAAGAGCCAGCTCACATATAGTCATATAGGCCCTCGTAAGGACTTTAGCTTTTACAAAGTGTGAAGTTGGGAGCTGTTTTCTTGTTTTTGACCAACAGCTTGATGTGGTCTGACTTACTTTTTAAAAGAATAACTGTGACTGTTGGACTGAGAATGGACTGTAGCAGGGCCAGGATTGAACCAAGGAGGCGATTCAGGAATCCAGGAAATCACAAATATCATTTGAAAATCTAAGTTTTAGAATCTAGTTTACATAAATTTAACTCCCTAGAAAGGATTTATATCAAATGGCCTGTGCCTGAAAGCAGAAACGTGTAATAGAGAACATTCTGACAAAATTGATGCCAGATATATATATATCTGATTACAAATTTACCAGCTGAATTTTAAGCTCTTGAATCATACCGGACTGTACTTTCTATCTGGACTGTGGCACGAAAATAAAAAAAACACCTAACCCCAGATACAGGTGTCATTAGGCATTCAGAGAGAACAAAGGTAAGATTTTCCTCTCTCCTTTTGCCTTTCTCTCCTCTCCCTTTTTCTCTCCCCTCAGTCAATGATAATTATATGTTGAGACGTTATAGATGAAATTATGTGATTTAGGACATATATATGACAGAAGTACCACTTTTTGTTACCTGATTTCCCTGCCAAGCTCTAGAAAAAGAGGTGTCTACCTTCTATTGGCCATTAGAAAACTTTCTGGAATGTACTTCTTAATAAACTAAATCCTCATCCATAGTATAGATGTAGATGTGAATATATTTCCCAAAATCTATTTTATAACTTCAAAAACCTTTATATATTTTTATATCAAGAAAATACATCTAAAGAGTTTTTAACATGTACGCAAAGGGATCAGCTTCAAAAATTAGCGAGACTCCATATGATCTGGGCACCCAATTTCAAGTCTTTTTCAACCCCTCAGCTCTCAAAGATCTAGTCATGATGAAAGTCTTTCTGTTTCCTGTGAAAGCCATGTTCCCTGACCCTGGTGCTTTAGCATATGCTGTTCTTGGAGAAATCCCTTTCACCCCCTACTTCAACAGGCTCACTTTTACTCATATGTCAGGGCTCACGTTAGGTAGCACTTCCTCCAGAAGCCATCCCTGTATCCCTAAATCTGTGCTCCTTTTGTGTTTATGGCACACTGCATAATAACCCTCATCATAGAACTTATCACATTATATTGTAAGTGCTTGTTCTCTTATATGAACACCAGACTCTGTGAGGTATGTGAGATTAGCAGATGTCTTGTTTATTTATTTTTTTTTTGTTTTTGTGTTTTGTTTTTCGTATCCTGTATACCTAACACATGCCCGACTCACTTTAGGTATCCAATAAAAATGAATGATTACTGTCTGTAGCCTCTCTCAATATTAATATCTTGCTTTATATCCAGAGCAATATTAGTCAGCAACTACAATGTGCTAGGCACTGTGCTAAGTGCTGAGGATAGAAATGACCGTGATGGCTAATGTACCTATACATGGAGATTAGATTCTATAGAATGGCAGTCTTTATTCTCTTATATTCATTTAGTTAAAAAAATTAAGAATAAAAACATACGGTAGAGAAGAAAATAAGGACCTATGAATTGGGTCTATTGGTTCTTTATCTTATAAAGGTTAAGATGGCTTTGCTTAATATTTTCACTTGATATTTACTTCACTAACAGTAAAAACTACAAGTCTACATAGTCTGATTCTCTAAACATCTTTATAAGGAAATTTTCTTTCAATCTGAGACATCTGCTACATACCTCTCTCGTATGCCATCTGATTAGCGCAACATGTTTGTTTTGAAAGTATTGGATAAAGAATGGTATATGTCATGGGACTGGGAACCAGTAAGACTTAATCCATATATCACACACCAAAATGAGCCCACTTTTTCTGAGCCTAGAATACACGTGTTTATAATGTACCACTTCTCATTGCATAAGACATTAATGTCATTGCAAAAGACATTAATGTCATTGCAACCAGCCTTGACAAGAAGAAGTAAAATGTCCTCAAGTTTAACCCTGGTTACTTTGCTTATAAAATAATGAACTAGAACTAAATCCTAATAATGTCAGCCAATGTAGAAAACAGTTTCCCAGAGTAACCAGTTATATTGATGGTAGATTCTAAAGTATGAGTTAAAAGAACGAAAGACTCAAGGTAATACTTCTCCCATTGGGAGAATCCCTTCTCTACCTGCTTTTGTTTATTTTGTCAAGAACAGTTCCTTATTGGCCATGTTCTTTGTCCATCTTCATTCTGCATTCCTAGCCCCTGACATTCCATGCTTCATGTTAAAACAAAACAAAACAAAACAAAACAAAATTGGAGCAGAAGCTCAGGCAGTGCATAGGTAAAATTTGGGGCATTATTCATAGGGATTGGGGATATGAACCCATGCCTGGCATATTCGAGGAACATCAATGGTAGAATGACTGGAATGTAGTGAGTCATTAGGTGAGAGAAGAAGCTATCAGAGGGCTTTGCACAGAGAGATAACCTGTTGTAAATCATGTTTAAAAGTATAGTTCTGGCAGCATGAGGCAAATAGACTGTGAGGGTAAAGAGACAAAACCTTGAGATAGGAAGATATCGCCAAAGTGCAGGTGTGAGATGGTGGTGGTTTAGCCCAGGGAGGTGATGGTGGAAATGGTAAGAGATGGCTGGATTCTGCAGTAGATGTGGGGTATAAGATAAAAAAAGTTAAGGATGACTATGATTTTTGGTCTGAACAACTAGAAGGATAGAGTTGCCATTTTCTGAAATAGAAGAGACTATAAGAACATGGGGATGGGTAGGAGGGCAAGAAATCAGTTCACATAATCTGAAATTTAGATTTGGACATGTAAAGCTAAACCTCCAGTGGAATTATTAAGTAGGTATTTTGGGATAGAAATCTAGACTTTGGAAGAGAGATCAATTCAGGAGATATAAATTTGATTTAATGATATATAGATAGTATTTAAAGTTTTGAGAGTGGATGAGAACAAATGGGAAGTGAATGTAAATAGAGAAGATAAAAGATCCAAGGACTGGGCCCTGGGCCCTCCTGCATTTGGAGGTTTTTATAATGAAGAAGACATAGCAAAGGAGACTAAGAAGTAGGAGCCAGTGGTGTAGAGAACCAAGAGGAAGTGGTTCCTAGAAGCCAAATGAAGAAGTGTTTCAAGAATGAGGGCATAGTCCACCATTTTCATTGCTGCTGATTGGAAGAGAACTGAACATAGATCATTGGCTCTGACAACATGGAAGTCATTGCTGACCTTGAGAAGAGCTGTGTGTACACATAGACACACACACACACACACACACACACACACACACACACACACACACACACACACACAGAAAGAGAGAGGGAGAGAGAATAAAACAGATGGAAAAGTCTTAACAACTGATGAATCTGGGTGAAAAGAATATGGGAAATATTTGTATCAGTATTGTAATTTTCTGTGTTTGAAATTATTTTAAAATAAAAAGTTTTTAAAAAGATAATGGTAAGAAAAGAAGTGAAGACAGAGTATACATGCAACACTTTTGAAAAGGGGAACACAGAAACTGAGTATAGATTGATATGTGAGATTAAGAAGGTTCTTATTTATGATGGAAGATATTATGGTATCCTGTATGCTAATGGAAAAGATCTAGTGAACAAGGAAATACTCATGATGCCAAAGAAAATAGAATTGCTAGAGGCACGTCCTTGATCTTTTGAATTAGAATGGGCTTCTACTAATTCCTCTCCTTTCTAACACAAGAATCTATTCTACAGCATTCTAAAGGGTATCTGACCATCTCGACCTTGCTTAGACAGTCCAGGCAATGGGAACTTTTTTACTTTTTTGGTATGTCTTCTAATGACCTTGCAACAAATTCAAGAAGCTTTGTAACTTTTAAAAATGAAAATAATACATACTTGTATCAAATCCAACTACTTTACAATCAGGCAAAGTTGTGAGAATTTCCCTCTTTCCCCCTCAGTCCTTCCCTGTAGAGGTTGCCACTTTTTGCAGCTCGGTGTGTAGCTTCCATAATTTTGACTAGATGTGTAAACATACACCTATATAGTACAACATCCTTTAAAATCATTCTATACATAATTTCCCCAACTTCTCCACCTCCCATCCAGTTAAAAGAGCATTGAACGGCCCTCCAAATCAATATAAAGATTTACTTTATTTTTAACAGCTAAATAGTAATCCATTACATGGAAGTAAAATAATTTATATATTTCCCTTTCTTAAATGATGCTACAGAGAACATTTTTGTATTTTCCCATACTTGTCCTAGTATTTCCATTTCATTGAGTTTTGAAAGGCTTGTTCTACAGCTATAATTGGTAGAGTTTCCTTCTTTATGTTGAACCGAAATCTGCCTACCTGTGAATTTTTCTGCTGCTATTAATCCTTTGATGTGGTTTTCTTCTTCTATTTGATCATGATTCTAGGCTTATAAAAATTTGTGAGTGCAATTTTATCGTATAGATATTTGTCTCTTTTACTGTTAAACTTTAACTCAAGTGTTCTCTTGCTTGAAACAAGTATCGTGAATTAAAAACCTGAGTTAACATTGTTAATAACTGAATTTTCTTGAAAAGTATGTTTTTATAGGAGACTGTGACTTTGTAGATCTTCTCACATTATTTCAATCTGTTTCCCGGCCACAGAAATGCCAGTCATATCACTGTGTTCTGTGGTATATCATGACCAACAACTCTTAAATTGTCATTAAACAGTCTAGAAGAGTTTGCAGGGAACATCAAGACAAAATTTCCATATATGAGTAAACTCCGCCCCTCTGAAAGTGGCATTTGAATTGTCAGAAATAGTATCTATCGTATTAATCTAGAAGCAATGAGAAAGGAAAACGGCATATAAATGAATGATTATATTTATCATTTTCTTTTTTAAACAAATTTATTATTTTCAGATATTGTTTTTATTTTTTATTGTGGTAAGAACACTTACCATATGAGATCTACCCACTTAAAGTTTTGAATGTATAATGCAGTATTGTTAACTATTGGTAGTATATTGTATAGAAGATCTCTAGAACTTATTCACCTTGTGTAATTAAGACTTTATACCCATTGAACAATATCTCCTCACCTCCCCCTCCCAGCCCCTGGCAACTACCATTCTACTCTCTGCTCCTATGAGTTTGACTATTTTAGTTATCTCACGTAAGTACAATCATGCAGTATTCGTCCTTCTGTGACTAGCTTATTTCACGTAGCACTCCTATGATCATTGCAGCACTATTTACAATAGCCAAAATGTAGAAATAGCCTAAATACCCATCAAGGGATGAATGGGTTAAGAAAACATGGTATTTTCACACAATAGAATATAATTCAGCCCCGCCAAAGAAGGAAATGCTGCCATATGCAACAAAATGGATCAGCCTGGAGAACATTATGCTAAGTGAAATAAGCCTGTTATACTTTTACTTAAAGAATTCATAGGACTTTATAAATATTGCTTCTTGAATCCCCGTAGCATATTCAAAAAGAGACACATAGAGAAGCTAATATTGTGAATTCTGGTGAAAGACGTTCTCTGAGAGGGCAATTAGCTATTAGTACTTTTTGTGCTTTTAATTCTTGGTGGAAAATGACTAGTTTATAGAATGCTACTATCTTTCAGTAGCTCTAATCCTTTTTGACAAGTGATAAAACTGGGAGAACAATACAGAGGCATATACCCTATAATCCACATCTTAAATATAAGAATTTAAAAGCAATATACTTCCAATAAATAAATTAAAAAATAATAAGAAATAAAAGCAGTATACTTCCATTATGGTTTTTTGATGTCTGTGCCAGCAGTATCCCCAGAATTTCTACACGGGAGGGGCAGCATTCTAAGTATCTGGATGGCTGGGGGCCTGATCAAGAAGCATGTTGGCAGAGCAGGCACTCTGCTTGCAGTGAGTTGGAAGTCATCAGTGTGGCTGAAGGATATCATAGGATGAAGGGTGGGGGTGATCACCCCTTGGTCTGATCTTTGGTGCACCTCACCAAATCTACTGACAGGAAATAACTTAGGCCTAAGAGAAGACCTGGCTAGATGTCACTTTGGTATATTCTTTTTGATATAATTAAACATGTAATATATAGTATAAACAACGTCCCCATTTTCCCAGAACCATATGGTAATAATACAAAGTAAACATCATTTTTTTTACCAGCCATCACACATAAAAGTGTGACAGTTAAACACATTCATTGTGACAGCTGGAAATGCTACTTTTCGCTTATGTATAAAGCTGCCTGCTGTACTTTTCTGTTTATCTTAATAGAAAAGATTCCTGCCATGCATTTCCTCATGGTGTTTCTGAAGTCTACATACACTGAGCCTAGTTAATTCTTATTAGATTCTTCCCTTTGGCTATGTGTCCAAGGATGCATGGCTTATACATTTTGCTATATTTGGAATTTCTAGGTTTTTTTTTTTCCCTATATAAAATAACATTTACAGGTTCCAGGCACTAGGACCTGCATATCTTTGGGGGTCAATATTCAGCCTACCCCAGCATTAAATCAGCACAAAGGAGGCTCTGCCTTTCACTGCTTCTGGGTCCATTCTTGTCTGTTAATGAACTGACATATGGAAAAGAAAAGAATAATTGCAAAAGCATACAATATTTTATGGAATCCTTTCATTCATCACACTTACACACAGGGACTGAGTATGTGTTAGGTAGGAGTCCTTGAAGCAGGAGGCTGTTTCCTGATGCTGTGGTAGCGGCCATGGCCACACAGGTCAGCAACTTCCGTGCCCTTGCAGCACGGCCGAAGTGGCTTGTGCAGTCTGAAGAATGCTCTCTAAACTAGTCACGGCAGTTTTCTAACTTGTGGTTAACCCCTTAACTGCTTTGTTCAACTGTCCCTGAGGCCAGCACCACGGTGGCTATTAATAAAGTGGACCTGGATTCAGCTCCAGACTCCAAGCCAGAGGACCTGCCTAAAAACACCTCCTTTAGTTAAAATCTCAGCTGGCACTTTTCCGTACCTCTCTATTTTGTTACCTCTTTTCTACATTGATCCCCAAAAGCTTATCAAAAAATTTTCTCATATTAACCAGAGAAGCACCTAGGTACCCGTGGGGCTTTGTGAGGCTAAATAAGACAGCGTTTAGAGTGCAAGGTCCCTAGACAGCTTCTACCAAAAAGAGAGCCAGCATCCATATCCACTCTCTCTAGCTCCGTATGACATGTAGGGTCCTGAATCGGGTTCCTCGGAAGGTAGAAAGATAAACAAGATGAAGTGTTTCTACTTTGGGAGTTTACAAGTAGGACAGAAAGGATGTGAGCATCCCGACCCGTTATGAGACACACGCTATAAGGAGGTGTGGGTTGATATGGCAGTATTGCTTTTGGCTAGCGAGAGGGCTGAGCGGGGAAGACTCCTTGGATGTGTTTCGTAGCTTAGACTTGCCCGCAAATGCAACAAGGGTATTCAGCAAGCATAGACAAGGTCAGAACACACACACACAGAATCCCAAGCCTGAAAGAGTGAGAGGTAAACAAAAGAGGGAAGCCAAGAAGAGAAACAGATGTGGCTGAGTAGAATTTGTGTATTTGATAGATTTGGTTCTGAAATGGCTAGCAAGTGGAAAGGTCTAGAAAGCAGATAGAAATTAAGCCTGGAGCTTAGAGACTGGTATAAAACTGGGGATTAGAAGATTAGAGGTTACCCCTATAGGGTCACCACTATAGATGTGAACAAGATTGTTAAGGGTAATAAAAAGTAAAGGTAAGAGACAAAGGCAGACGGCTACCTCGAGGGCGCAGATAGTACCAAGAGGGACACAGGAGTTCTAAAAAACCAAACTGACAATCCACTAGAAACTCGGGAGAAAAACCAGGAGACTGCACTGTGCAGATGGCCAGCAAAGAGAGCATTCTAGTGTCCCTTGTTCCCAGCAGCGGCAACTGCCATAAAGCCAACCTCGTCGTTTTGTATTCATCATTTGCAGTGCAAGTACATTCTAATTCCATGCAAGATATTCATGAAATCTGGCAGATTTTACAGAAGGCTATTCAGGCAAAGGGCAGGACAAGTCAATTTATGCAATCGAATCCAGATAGTAAAGCCTCTTGAAGCCATGATACTCTTTGCGCTATGACCTATAAATGTATTTAATTCTAGCATTTTTACTAAGAACCATTTTATTATCAGAAAATGAGACTAAATTCTGTGAATTGGATTGAAAATCATAACAGTGAGCACATGTCCACGAAGCAATCAAATAGTCTAGTTAAATGGCTTGACTGTTGCTGAGACTATTTGCAAATATTCATGTGCTACTTATTCAATCAGTTTATCATCTGCTAGTAGATATAAACAGAAAAATAAAAGCAGGGATTAAAAGTTTAAGAAAAATGACTGAGGGGAAATATGCCCAAAGTGAGCACATTTGCCTATGACTGTTGTTAGCCGAGCTAGGCCAATTTGGACATTAACGATCAGTCAGATTCCTTGCGATTCTATCAGCAGCCTCTGAAGATTAAAAGTTGGTAGGACTTACCTGCCTCTTATTAGACAACGTGCTAGTAGGTGGCATGTTAATTAAAGTAAGTTTCAGACAGAATTCTACCCTATGTCTGGCTACTTATTAACAAGTACACACAAAAACAAGGACTGAAAGCTTGGTCCAACTTCCAATTTTCCATTCTTTTTAAGCTCTTTGCATAAAAGAATCACTCTGAGGCAAATACAACAATATTCTCATGATGGGACCAGTTAACCTTTAAGCCAGGACAGGTGAAGGGATTTTTCATTAGGGGAAAAGAAGAGGAGATACCTATCCTGAGTGAGTTCTAGAATTAGGGTGCTCTACCAGAAGTGTTTGGCTGGTGAGCTCACCTGGCTCCTATACCCACACAAGGGATGAGGTACCTGTGCAACATTTCTAGCTACCACATGTCTTTAACATTCCTTATTTCCCCAGGGATAAATTGTTTCTATCATCCCTCTGGAGCAAACTCAGTAATATTTGAAGCACACGTCTTTAATGGACCACCGATAATGGTATTTCAAATATTAACTCAGCACCCGTAGAGTATAAATTAAATTAATTTGCACATACATATATTTGCGATATATTTATTTTGTGATATATTTATTAAGGTAAACTACAGGTTGCTTTATTAAATAAGCATCAGGCCATCTTAGTCCCTATTAGACAAGGTTAACATATTGACATGGGACATTAAATTAGAAGAATTCATTTCCACAAAGGAAAGGTTCTTAAGAAACTAGAAGCTCTTGATTGATGTTCAGGTTAGAGATGAGGAAACTCGCTGGCTTCTACAGTGTGCTGAGAAAGAACTGAGAGATGAAGAGCAGCAGAGCCTTTGGAGGAACTTGCAGCTTTGTACTTGGAAGGGAGAATTACTGTTCAAAGCATTGCTGTGAAATCAGATACAATTTGACGTGACGTGGAAGACATTGCAAAAGCATCAGTTTTATCATTTATACACTTGTTCCCAGGGTTATTATAGAAATTAGAATGTCTAGCTCTATTATTACCTAGTTCAGGCTTTCACACCTAGGCACACAATAAGAAGTTGCTAATTACAACAGGAGATGGTTATGATCAGAACTTCAGAGAGGAGATAAATGTCAAAATGCCAGAACATATGTTTGTGCTAGGGATTTCTGGGTAGAGGTCTGTGGATAAGTGCCTTCTATCTGTATGTACAAATATATATACTCCATAGGCCTCTTGGAAAATACTACTTTCCTTCTAAAGTGAACAAGCTGTGCCTACAAAGAATAAGAAAATAACCCCTTTCAATACAGAGTGATTCCTGAATTCCAGGCCAAATACTGAGGGACTATTCAACGCAGGTCTCTACGACTTGTTAACTCTACCATTTACCTACTAAATCAACATCTTCATACAATACTGGCTTTCTTCAAGTTGGCAGAAGGCCACCTGAATAAACTTTTACTCTCCACTTTGAAAATTTATAATACTCTGGTTCCTAATTAGCAATACTCTAATCACCATCAAAAAGGAAGAAAGGCAAACAAGGAGAGGCAGAGGAAAGAACAATAATTGATTTATTCTAGAATATTTGAGGGGAGGCACTACAAAATGATTGGATGGGTTTAGACTTTTAATAAGGTTGCTTGATTGCACCCTGCAAAGAAAATTTGGTACAAAAGTAAAATACTTCCTCTTTTCATAGCTTCTGCAGCAAGTGCTCTCGACCTAGAATGTTCCAGTTGGCCTATGACTGAAGGTTAGCCAGAGGTTTCCTTTGTTTTCAGCATATAACCAGGCCTCTGCAATTTCTCAGACAAAGCAGCAAATCTTGATGGAGGAGAAGCCTACACTTCTGATTGAGCTGGAAATACTGGGGATACCTTTTATGATTTTGACTTTAGCCCTTTTTCTTTTAGCAAGAAAAGGAAAGTGATCAGGAAGAAAGCAGCTCTGTAATAAAATGAAAAAGGGTGTAAAGATAAAAAATAAAATGATTAAGCATTTTCACTGATGTGAACCTGGCTTTGGGCCAAAAATCCCATTTAGGTATCAGCTGGATTTTTTTCTCTAACCTTCTACATTTTAGTCTGAGGCAATGGGCAAGTGCTAAAATCCTAGAACTTAAAAAAATGTCCCCCAATTGTGGACTTCCTGGTATTGTTTTGTAAATGTGAAATAGGTATCCCTATACACTAAATAATATCTCTATTATTACCTACGACATGATAGAGGAAACTTCAGAGGCATTATCTCGAACAGGAAGGGAAAACGGTAATGAGGGCTCCCTTGCCTGCTGTGCACCACAAGTGTTTCACTTTATCTATTAGCATTTATATCATCCCTACACAGATAAAGTCACAGCATGCTGAGAGATAACCAATATCAGGCTCATAAACTGGCTGTGTCTAAGGGGGACAATGCTATTGCTGGTTTAAAAGGTTGAACTGAAATTGATGTGAGTGTAAATCCTGGGGCAACAGGTTTCTGGTCACCTTGTAGACTTCCTAAATTCAAAGAGCAGAAGTTTTCTCTAGGTATGGAGAAACCTACAACCGTAACTTTGCTTTAGGTTTCTTGGTGCTCCTTTAGCCTACGGGTTCTCAATCTTTGGGTAAGTAAAGTACTTGGATACTCAGATGCTTCACCTCCTGTAGCTTTGATAGATTATATCTTTTTGCAACCATTCAGTGCATTCATTCATTCATTTAATATATTAATGTTTACCTTTTGAAATAATTTCAGACTTACAAACTAGCTGCAAAGATAATACACAGAATTAATTCCCATACATCCTTTACCCAGATTTCCTAAATGTTAACATTACTGTATTTGCTTTATAAAATTCTGTGTGTGTTAACACACATTATAAGTTTCCTAAAACACTTGAGAGTAAGTTGCAGATACAATATCCCTTTGCCCCTAAATACTTTAGTATTTTTATACAAACAAGCACATCCTCTTATAGAACAGAGTAAAATTATAAACATCAGAAAATTATTAAAGTCATGTGTCGCTTAATGACAGGGATGTGTTCTGAGAAATGCATTAGGCGATTTCATCATTATGCAAACACCACAGAGTGCACTTATGCAAATCTAGATGGTATAGCCTACTACACACCTAGGCTGTATGGTATAGCTTATTGCTCCTAGGCTACGAGCCTGTACAATCTGTTACTCTACTGAATACTGTAAGCAGTTGTAACACAGTGGCAAGTATCTGTGTATCTAAACATATCTAAACATAGAAAAGGTACAGTCAAAATGCAGTGTAAAGGGTAAAAAATGGTGTACCTGTATAGGGCATTTAGTGTGAATGTGGCTTGCAGAACTGGGAGTTGCTGTGAGTGAGTCAGTGAGTGAGTGGTGAGTGCATGTGAAGGCCTAGGATATTACTGTAACTACTGTAGACTTTATAACACTGTCCCACAGCCCTCTCCCTGCTTCCTTCCAAGAAAGTCAGAAATAGAACACTGAAGTTGTCAGTGCTGCTCAATGAACTGGGATGTGGGCTGGACTGACGAGAAATATCAAGGAGAAACTGGCTGGGTGAGACATAGATCACCATAATAGTGACTGTCAAGAGGGAGTGAAAGGTGGCCTGAGGATAAGTGGGAATAGAAATCAAGATGAGATAAAGGGTCTTAGGGTTTTGTCATGGCCATGTGGTTTTGGTACTGCATGTGGGAGCAGTGGTGAGGTTAAGGAACTTTATGGTATAAAAAAGATGCTTAACATGGAGAGGATGTAGAATGGAGGATCTAAAATTTGACTTTGGAAATTTGTTTTTGGTTCCATTGACCCTATCTGACACAAAGGGTTCTCTCTGGCATTGGACTGATGGAAGAAATAAAACTTATCTATGTTTTACATCATTACAACCCGAAAATATTTCCAAAGTACAGGGACAGGCTGGCTCCATGCTACCACAGAAAGCTTTTACTAGAGTGGTAGTGGCACTTAAGTACTTGTTATGGTAGTTCCTGTGGACCTGTGTCCTTGTATAGGATCTTAGGTCCCCAACAAAGAGTTTACGGTGACATCCACCGAAGACCATCGGGTTAGATCTGGGAAGGTTATAAGTGCCCTCTGAACATGTAGCACTGTGGGGACAGGCTCCTCTGTGCTGACACAAGTCAGTGGCTGGCTAATTGGGAGGCAATCTGCGCTCAAAATTAAGGTGCTGTGAGTGAGAGGGAATATATTGGCAAGGCCCACAGATATTGCTCCCATCAGAGAAAAGGAATTCCTCTTGAACCACATATCCTCGTATTTCTTACAGGAAATGCATCTCCATTATAATCTTATAGGACCACCCTGGGGTATGCGGTCCGTCCTTGACTGAGACGCCATGCCACACGTGACTGGCTACTATTTAATCTATAGACCTTATTCGGTTTGCCAAGTGTTCCATTAATTCTTTTTCATTTTTAAAAGAATACTCTTCATTTGTTAGTCAGAAAAAGTCCTCCTTCTAAGTACATACAGTGCTGCGAGTTCCGGCAGACACACAGGAGGCCTCTAGCAGTCTGAGCTGAGCACGGGGTTTCCCGACCCTCCCCAGGCAGGACTGCGTTTCTCAAGGTCTGGGCCCGGAGCACATTCCTGCAGGTTTTAATCCATTCTCCCAGCTGTCTTAAGTTGTCACCTGTGCCCTAAAAGTGACAGTGTTTGCTGCACTTTCGCCAGCAGCTAAAGATTTTTGTTCCATAGCAGGCTTCGTGCCTTTCCCCGGAGGACTGCTGCTGGCCTCCCTAGGCCTGCACCCCCGGGGAACTGCTCCCAGACTTTCCCGTCTCCAGTCTTTCTCTTGAGTACTGGTGAGGTCCCCAGAGGAATACGTGCGAGGGGCTGTGAATTTCCCTTGTGCCTGAAGCTCCCACGGGTTCTATCCTCTTGCACTAACCACACTCAGACTTTAGCAATTTGTTAAAAATGTTTACTGAATTCTTCTTACCAGCGTGTATAACTGACGTCCCCAGCAGGTGAGTGCAGCCAGTGTCCCATCTCTCCTGGGAGGAGCCTGTGTTTCCTTAGATTTTGAGTTAGTTGGTTGCCCTGCAACCACAGCTCAATGATGGATTCAAGGAAAGTTGTGATTTCATAGATTAGTTAGCATTTTTTGTTGTTATTTTAAGAACGAAAGCAGCCTTTTCTAGTTTTCTACACTTTAAGAAGCCAAACATCCATTTTATATATATATATTTTATATCATCTATGACTTTGACTTTACTGAGAAAACATTTAGAAAGAAAAAACTATTATTTCAGTAATGAAAAAAAAATCTATTAATGATTTTAATATCAGTAATGAAAAAAATCTATTAAAATATTCAAGTACTTGTGCATTCTCCTTAGAAATTTCTCTCCGAGAGAGTAAGCAATCATCTGAAAAATTAAAACGATCATGTCTTTATCAAGACAGATCCAGGAGTGAGATATAGTAGTTAAGAATCTGAGTTTGACATTTGGATTTAATTATACTTTCAGACAGACAGGGTCTTTCCTGCAATTGCTTTTGACCCATGCTGAAATCATTGTCTCTCATTTTCCTGACACTTGTAAGGGGTGGGGGAATCTGATTGGATAGCACACACCTCTACCAAGCTAAGACATGGACTTACTTGCTAAAGGCTTTTAGGCATAGCTGCTCTGAAAGTTACAGAAAGAAAGCCTTCATGTGTCTTGAAAGAAAACTGATGATTAAAAAAACAAAACAAAACAAAACTTTATTATGGGGAAACCCAGCTGCCTGGAATAGCTACAGTTAACAATTATGTATAAAGTGTTTATATTATGAAATAAAGCAAAATAAATACCTGGACATGGAGCTGATCCTAATATGATAATTGGCTACCCTGAAGTTTTTCCCTCAGGGCACACCAATGAAGCCATAGCAGCTTTTAACTTTGTTAGGAAATTGTGTCATTTCTTAAAGGCAGCTAGTTAATCATAAACATTTACTGAACATTTTCTATATTAGCTGCAATAGGAATCTGAGAGGTTATAAAAGAAATAGTTATTCTGAATAATTGTCAGAAAGGTTTTGAGTTCTTTCTGGACCCGCTTTGTCTAAATATATGATTCTCAGTGATAATTCACAGCACAATTTCAGCTCCTTTCTGCCACACTGTTCTGTCACACTGTTCTGCCCTTTGGGACAAAGCAAACCTTAGATTTCCTTTTAGTGTTCTCCCATGAACCTTTAATCTCCCTTACACTTGGCTAGGAACCCTCTTGACCCCTCAACCAGGAGCCTCATGCATCCCCTTGAAAACCCCAAACTACCTTCTAACCAGGTACATGGTTGAATGAAGATGTCCTCATTCACTTCTACGAAAATAACCTGAGAAATCTAATTTATGCCAAAGTATCATTTACTGATACATCTTTCTTAAAAGGATTTCTTATCATTTTTATGTTTTTTTTTTTAAATATATTTTTTAAATTAGAACAGAGAATAGGAAACCCTCAGGTAGCTATCTTCCCACCGTCCTTCACAGCACTCTGTGGGCTGGCCACCTAGTCTATAGGTAGGCAGACCCTTCTAGTCTTTATACTCCAGATGAGTCTGCAGATTGACTCTTAGTACAGCATGTTGTTCAGTAAGAGTAAGGAGGCTGGTCTGTGTTAGCCACACATTCCCACCTATTCCTCTTCATCACACCTGTGGCAGCAGTGCAATCTTTGGAAACAGAACAGATTTTTCTCCTCTCATTTCTCCTGCCTGAATCTCCAGCTTGGCATCTCTGTGTTGGTTTACTGGTTTGGGCTTATGTAACTGGCACCAATCCCTGTCCAGGGTTATGGAGCTCCCAAAACCACCAGGTGTCCTGGTGGGAAAAGACTGTTCTCTCCTGACTCCAAACAGAATAAAGAAGACCAAGGATCCCTGCCTGTCTCCTCTAACCAACTAAGCAACTAAGAGAGGGACATTCCTTTTTGGGAGGCAAGTCTCCTTGGATAAGCCTGGGACATCTACGCACAGCCCTGCTAAATAATCACTGTGGGCCCTCTATGCTATGGCATCCTGCTAGACTCAAGGGTTACCAGGGTGAAGACACTCGGTGAATGTGTTCTCTGCAATCTGACCGTTGTAAGGAACTTGTTCTAAGTCCTCGAGAGCTGAATCGAGGAGGCCAAACTGCATTCCCACACTTGACATTCATTTAGAAACACAACATGGCAGAGTTCCTAAGAGTTCAACCAAGTCGACCCGCTGTGAAGGGCTAGAGATGAGTGCAA
>NW_011888785.1:11111348-11113393 GCF_000151845.1 Pteropus vampyrus
TTTTTTTTTTTCCTATCATACATTTGCATCAACAAGAACTACAGGTCTTCCCAGTTTAAGTAAACCAAATTTTAGAATTTTTCTTATTTGGCTTTAAAAATTCCCATTCTAAACTTATCTTTTCACTGTATTATAAAGGGAGAGCATGGAGAACGGGGCGATGTGGGAAAGAAAGGCAATAAAGGGGAAATTGGAGAACCCGGATCTCCAGGAAAACAGGCAAGAAGTGATATTTTAAAAAGCTTACTGTAATTTGATACATTAACTAGTTACAACCTATATTGACTGTGACTCTTCTTCCACTAACCAGGGGTTACAAGGACCAAAAGGAGACCAAGGACTTACAGTGAGTATTGATCCTCAAGGCTAACTGAGGAGTTGTGCTTATGAAATTATTACATTCACGTTTTAGCTTCAGACGTATGAATTCTTTTGATGCAGAGCTCCGGTTGCTGTTTAAATGATAGCAGCGCTACAAGCCCAATGTTTACTTAAACGCAGGGGGAAAGTGAATCTGAATACAAGGGAGAAACAATACCTGGCAGCCCTTATCTGGTTTCCTGGTGCAGATGTGTGACTACTCCCTTCTGATCCCTGGTAGAAATGTAACGAGGTGAGATGATTACAGGAAGCCAAAGGACCAAATGCCTTTATATTTTACATCGTTCTTCACATTTCAGAATGGGATTCCTTTTTTTCCTAACTAGTTCTTTTAGGAAGTGCTCTGAGAACAGCAATTACAAAATTGGGATTATTTTTATGTGCTGATTCACTTATTCAAATATTTCTGAAGCATCTACAAATATTTCCCTTTCCATCTCCCTACACCATTGCGAACAAAAAACCAGCTCTTTAAAGTCTCCTAGGGTGGAAAAGTTCTAGAATTTCTATAGCAAAGTCTAATTCTTCCTTTCTGACTTAAAGGCACTATATCTCCTGGAGTGGAGAATAGGAGCCTTCTCTTTTTTCCCTTTTTGATTTTTTGGAGGGTCGTGGTCTGGGGGTGCTGATCCTAGACACTGCGCTGGGCGACCCCAGGTGTGTGGGGGCTGTTCAGGTAGTGGAGGTGAGAGATGAGAGTTAGGCACCTGACAAACAGAACTGCATGTGTTTTTCTATGGCCCATCTGCCTTTTCCTCTTTGTTCTTCTGCACAACTCAGAGACTCCCTCAACCCCCCACCCCACCCAGATGCCTATGGTGGATGAAGCAGCTTCATATGCAGCAATTCCTCTCCCAAAATAGCAGAGGAGAGTGTGTGTAAAATGCCCAGAAGAACATTCCCCATAGGTTTATACCCTCCCTCCTCTTCCAGCATGGGGAGGAGGACTGATTTCCTTCATGTATTCATTTGTTCAGGCTCTGAGATAGGCACTGGGGTCCTGGAATAATAGAGAATAAGGGAATAAGATGTCTCTGGACTCAAGGAGCTCGCAGCCCAGTAGAGAGAAAGACAAGCAAGGATGTTCACCTGCAGTTTGACAAATGCTAAGATAGAAGTAGATATGTGGGTCCAGAGCAGACAAAATGAAATATGGTGATATTGGGTGCAGATAGGTTTTTATCTCTTAAACAGAAGGTTTTTAGCCAAGAGGCAGAGATCTCAGAAATGGAGATGTCATTCTGCTAAACTGGGCTTTCTAGATTCTAGAAAAGGGGACTAGCAGGAGGGAAAGAATTAAGGAAAAAAAAATTTGCATTCAATGACACTCAGGTACACAAACGGCACCATGTTAGGCTCCTTCACATCAGCATACCCCTGTACTGCAGGGTACCTGGGGGCCTGTGCTTGGGAGGTCCACTCGGGACCTCTAGTCCTTCTCCAGCTGCTCCCCTTGCCCCCCAGTGAGGAGTCCTTGTGGCCTCAGGAAGCAAGGAGCACATGCCCCCTCTATACCACTCTCTGGATACACGGGATCCCATAATTGCCAGCCTAAATGGCCCCTTTTGGGGAGCTGACAGTGCTGGCCTGTGTGCCTGGGCCCACCCAAGGAGTGGCCAGGGGCAGCTGTTTTGGGGGGTTTTGGACAGAGCTTGGAAGTGAGG
>NW_011888785.1:11115243-11125602 GCF_000151845.1 Pteropus vampyrus
TTCTCTGCAGACCAACATGGTTCCTTGGCTCCAATCCAACAGCACAGCACTTACAAAATTATTTATTTGTCTATGTCTTACTAGACTGTGAATCTTTTGAGGAGTATAAATTTACGCCTTCGTCATTGGCAACAAATAACCAAAGTAGTCATTCAGCAATTTAGTGGAAAGAATAAAACTATACCAGTCACTTAAAAGCAAAGTATATGAGGAAAAGATTAATGTACATATATGACTACTTAAAGTATTTTAGACATTGTTATCCCCTAAAAGTATATTGAAAATAATTAAAATACAAATTTGATATATAAATTATTCTTACAAGTCAATAAAAGACGAATATGCTAAAAGAGTAATAGACAAAGGACAAAGACTATGCCAAGAGAATACGACGTGGAAATGTGTATAAAATAAAATTTAGCCTCATTAATAATCAAATAGTACAATTTAAAAGAATGAGATGTTTTTCTCTATCAGATGGCAAAGATTATAAAATAATAATTACCAGTATTGTATATCAAAAATAAAACAGGCTTTTCTTATATACTGCTGTTAGAGGTATCACTGTTACAACTTTTCTGCAGGGCGGCTTGTCAGGAGTCTTAAAATGGCCATGCATTTCACATCAGTAATCAAGTTTTTCAGAACACTAGTAATATGGGAAATTATCACACTATAATGTTAAGTGAAAAACTATAATCATAAAATGTGGTATATAGTATTTTCTTCAGTTGTAAAACAATTAAACATAAATACATAAATATGTACATTTCTCCTTTCTGGATACGAAAAAGTAAATATATAAATATTTCCCTTTCTAGACACATTCTAGTTTCAGATCTACTAAATGCCTCTCTAAATGTGAAAAAACATGATGAAGCCTCAAAAAAAGGTACCTGTTGATTCTCTCATTTTATATAATTTTAGGAGTTTTTAAGTAGCCACTTGGAATCACTGGCTTCTACTTATTTGCAATAAAAAATTAAATTAAAATGCTCTGCATATTCCTCATATATGTTTCTGTTAAGTCATGTCACCAGCTATGCCACCTTCATCCCAATTCTTCCATTTATAGGTTTTTGTCTTTAAAACTTTACTTTTGCAACTGTTAAATTTTATCTTCTTAGATTAGGTCCACTGCGCCTTCCTGTTAGATTTTCTGGGCTTCTGTTTCTTTCATCTATTCAGTCGATCATCCCTGTCAGCTTCCCATCTTTGGCAAATGTAGAATCTTGCCTTCCTCATTCTCATCCCAGTTACTTGGAAGCATAGAATTCAGGGCAGAGCATTGGCAGACTTACTTCTAGCATCCAGCTCCTCTTGGATTATCAGCCCTTCCGAAAGAGATGATGGGCGGCAGGACTAGGAAAGAGCATTTAGAACATCACACGCTTTATGAAAGAGCCAGAGTGAGAGTATTTGGAAACTGGAGAGGGGACTTGAGAAATTGCGGAGTGCTGCAGACATAGAGGAGTGGATACGGCATAGAATGAATTCTCTTTTGGCCCTGGTGCTTGTCTTGGTTGCTCAGTACATCAGGTAACTGAACACATTCACTGCCCACGCCATTGCAGGTAGTACAGTGGTTTCCCCTTATCTGCAGAGAATATGTTCCAAGACCCCCAGTGGATGCCTGAAACCACAGATAGTACCAGGTCCTATATATACTATGTTTTCAACTAACACATACATACCTACGATATAGTTCAATTTATAAATTAGGCACAGTAAGAGATGAAGAAAAAAATAATAAAATACAACAACTATAACAATTTATAAACAATATAAAAGTTATGTAAATGTTGTTGGTCTTTCTCACTCTCTCAAAATATATAACAGATAGATTTGCTCTTACTGTAGACCTTAGCAACTTCAGCAAATGATTTTTTTCTTTAACAACTTGAGAACTTTCACCTTTTCACTTAAAAGAAGCACTTTACAGTTTCTCTTTGGCATGTCCAAATCGCCAGCATCACTATTCTTTTGCTTTGGGGCCATAATTAAGTAAAATAAGGGTTACTTGGACACAAACACTGCGATACCACAATGACTAAGTGACCAACGATTGGGGAGCTTGTACAGCGTGGATATATTGGATAAAAGGATGATTCACGTCCCAAGTGGGACCGAGTGAGACATAGAGAGATTTGATCTTGCTACTCAGAATGGCCTGCATTTAAAACATATGGCTTATTTCTGAATTTTTCTGAATTTTTTATATTTTCAAACTGCAGTGGACTGCAGGTAACTGAAACCACGGAAGGTGAAACTGCAGGTGGGCGAGCAGGAGGACACTGTACTTGCCCTGCCAGACCTTGTGCTAAGAGCTCTGTGCACATTACCTTGTTTAATCTGCACCACAGCCTTAAGACACAGATCCTGTTAGGTCACCTTCTGTCCAAGGTCAGACAGCTGACAAATACCGAAGCCACAATTTGAACTCAAAAAGTCTGAGCTATTACATCTCACAACTCAAACATATTTCAGTTGACATATTATGGCCAACTTTTAACCTCTGTGCTATTTATTTTATTTTCTACAGTGGAAGGATTAAAACAAATGACCCAATGCTGATTGTAGTAAGATATATCTTCTATGGCTATAGGGAAAAAAATGGTCATGTAATTAATACATTTTTCTTTTTTTCCTCCAGAGAGAAGAAATTATCAAACTTATTTTTGAAATATGTGGTAAGATTTGACTATCAAGAAAAAAATCATCACTTTAAAAACCAACCCCACGATATTCTGTGTTGGTCAGGATAATGTGTTCACCCAGACGATGTATATTATATAGCTCACGAGAAAGTGAAGCTCATTTGAAAAGTCAATGGGAAAATGAAAGGAAGCAGTGAGAGGGGCTGTGGGAATTCTGATTTAAGAAAAGAAAATCTTCCTGGGGTGGTTATGAAGTGTGAAGATGCTGGCCTAGAGTCTGTGGGCAGCCAGGCCTTCCGTGAACACAGCTTGTTCATTTACATTCAGTGACATTTACCTGAGCTTGGGGCAGGGACAACAACAAAGGAAGCAGGACCACAGGGGCCTAAATGGTATCTGAGTCCAGCCGAGCTGGTGACTATGTGTCTGTGTTTTCCTGAAGCAAGAAATCTTTCTGAATGGAGTCGTCAGCATTATTTCTAGAGTGCGTTCCACTTCAAAGGCAGGAGGACAGTGTCCGGGGGTCGTCTTACTTTACAACTCTATATAAATGCTTCTAGGGCTTAAATACATTAGAGTTAAAATAGTTACCAGAAAGAGGAAGTAAAGAAAAGAGATGAGACGAATGGCAAGAAATTAATGGAATAATGAAGAAAAGCTTCTGTGTTTAAATTGGACAGAAGGAGGAATATCTTTGTTCTTCCATACAGAGAACCCCAGAACTAGCGTGCCACTCAAAGACTTTAAGAACCAGCCTGGGACTGTGCCTGGTGACAGGCCAGTTTAGACATGGCTTCTGAGTTCTGGAAGCCCAGTAAAAATAGCACCCGTTTCCTCATGATTTTTTTGTGGTAGGGTTACTGGGTAACATAAGGATATGGATAAACCAATGGAACCCTGATCATTCTTATTGCCTGATGGTGACTCTGACAACTGCTTTAGAAGTTGTTTATTGACCAGTATTCTCATTATCCTCAAAAGGTTTAACAGTATGAATGGCTTGCTGGCCTCATTGATAAGATGGGAGTCGCCTTAGTCAACATCATGGGTGACTGGGGACATAAACTAGAGTAGCCAGGAGTAGCTATTCTTGTGTACATATAAAGGCACTAATCTTTCCACCATCATTAAAAACTTTCATCCCATTACTTTACCCACTGGCCATGCCAATGAACAAATCTCCATTTTCATGTGAGGACATGGTTGAAAGCTAAAATATAAGCTTTCAGATTCAGAGTAAATACAAATTGTGGAATAATAAATTTAGGATAGTGCTTATCTCTTAAGGAGAGGGAAGGGAATATAATCAGGAAGGCATACACAGAGGATGCCAACTCTTAAAAATATTTTAGTTTTTAATCTGAGAAATTGGCACTTAGTGTTTATTATTTTGTCATCTTCAGTGTTTTGGTTTTTTTTACGTGTTTTTTTTTAATAATAAATTATTTTTGAAAAAAAGTCGGGTATAGAAAACAGAAGAGAGACAGTTGTCATCTGTGTTAACAGTCACAGAAAAGGAAAGTAACAACCCAGATCTCAGATTCATCTTTGCCTGCCTCTCCTTTCTCCCCACCAATCTGATACCAATCGGGGATGTTTTTTCATTCCTGCAATGTTTCTATCTCAATATTCATCTTTTAGGTTGTGGGCCCAAATGCAAAGAGACTCCACTAGAGCTGCTGTTTGTGATTGACAGCTCAGAAAGTGTGGGGCTACAGAACTTCCAGATCATCAAAAATTTTGTGAAGACTCTTATTGACCAGGTTGCTCTGGACCTCACCACAGCCCACATAGGCATAATCAACTATAGCCATAAGGTGGAGAAGGTGGCAGATTTGATGCAGTTCTCCAACAAGGATGACATCAAGCTGGCTGTGGACAACATGCAGTATCTGGGGGAAGGCACCTACACAGCCACAGCTCTCCATGCAGCCAACAACATGCTTGAAGCTGCAAGGCCAGGTGTAAAGAAAGTGGCCTTGGTCATCACTGATGGGCAGACAGATAGCCGAGATGAAAAAAATCTAAAAGAGGTGGTGAAGAATGCCACGGACATCAATGTGGAAATATTTGTGATTGGGGTGGTGAAGAAAAACGACCCCAACTTCGAAATGTTCCACAAAGAAATGAATCTAATTGCTACTGACCCAGACAGTGAGCATGTTTATCAATTTGATGACTTCCTTATCCTGCAAGGTAAGACTCAGCTCCAGAGTAAAGGAATTTAAGTTCTTCCAAGTACCACAGCACTGGATTATTCTGAGAAAAATAGAAATCAGGAGGCTAAAGAGGCTTATGCGAACGTTAAATTGTAACATGCAAACTCCAGGAAGTAAAAACATCCAGTTAAGAGAGTACAGTTCCTTGTCTTTATCATCCAGTTAAGAGAGTACAGTTCCTTGTCTTTATTCACTCATAGTAAGTGCTGAGCTAGTCTTGGAGTTAACTAGGGGTATCTATGGTCAAAAGACATGAATGAAAAGAAAGAATAAAATGTGGGGATATTGCTAAGATTAGTTGATGTTCAAAAAGTTACCTATCTAGAATAAGAGATAGTGCAAGCCAGCAGCAAGACAGGAAATAACCATAGAATCAAAATGAATTAAATAGTATATGATACGTAAGAAAAAGTTATGATAATCTAAAGTAGGAAAGATATAAGTAACTGGGATTATTCTATACTATTTTCTGTTCTAGTCTCTATTCTCTATTCTTATGAAAACAGATAATGTTCTATTCTGTTTTTATGAAAACATATAATGAGTAAATAGGTTGATGTCAGGAGTTTATCTTAACAACATTTTGAATATTCATCATATAGTCAATGCCAATCTGATGGGTGCCCCTATGCTACTTTACCCTTTCGCATGAACTGGCATTTCCTAATGAGGCATTCTAAGACACTGACTCACCTATGATTGATGTATGGCTAGTATTGCTTTACAATGAGACATGTTACAATTCTTTGGAAACCAATGACTCATTCTGGCAGGGCCCATACCCAGCAAGCTTGTGAAGTAAGTAAAAGTTACGCTTAATGTGTTTGCAGTCTTCAGTTTGGTTTCATTTTTCCTTCTCCACCCACTTAGGAGTGGGGACCCATGTGGCCTGGCACAGAACCTCCTGGCTCATGCTGCTCCCGACCTTCTCCAAGTACCAGAATGGCTGGCCCTAATGATAGCACGCCACGCCCAGAACCTTCCCACTTTCTAGACAGGTTATATTTTAATAATTGAAGAGCTTTATTCTCTTAACTAAAGGAGTTAGTAATTTGTTCCAGCCAGTGAGCGATATATTTTTGTACTCGCTGGCCTTTTGCTATTCCTAAAATCAGAGGTGAGACTTGCCTTTCCACAGAGTAGTTCACAGTTAATTGATGCTTTAGCTAAGCAAGCAGTTAAGTCATTCATTTGCTTATTTGGGCCCTCATATACTATTAAATTAAATTACATTATTTTAGATGGCCTCTTACAGATGATCTAAAAGCGCTTTAAAACTTAGTTCACCTAGCAGTTGAGTTCAGGTGATGGGAAAGTGTTTATTTCTAAGAAGAGTGCAGATCTCTTTAAAAAGGTTTTGAATAATGTTTCATTACTCCTACTATTTCTCTTTTCTACTTCTCTTTTAAAAGACACCCTGAAGCAAAGATTGTTTAAAAAACATTGTGAGGATTTTGATTCCTATCTTGTTAAAGTTTTGGGTTCTCCAGCACTTCAACCTGGATTTGGGATATCAGGGGAAGAACTCAGCAAATCCACTCTGGAGCCTCAGAAAGAAATTTCTGAGTTGGTAAGTAACTGTCATAATTGCTTAATTTGTGAGCTTAACATTGTGTTTTCTGCCTGTTTTACATCAAAGACCATCTTGCCTTGCACTGACAAGAATCAGCTGATGTATGTGTATTTTTAGGCCCTTGGCTCTAAATATTAGCACTTTGTCTCTAGATTTCTAGTTCTGAAATAGCTCTGGGGCTTGTGAGCATGAATACGAAATTTTAAAATATTCTATATTTTATAAATAATTTATTAAATGTTGCAAGTAATATTTTTATATTATGCCTCTGCCACCACCAACGTCGTCATGTACACTAGAACAGATTAACATCATGCTATTTGAATCACCCACTTGCCAGCTTTTAGATCCTTTAATACAAGTCACAACTCTCCCTCATCTGTGTACCCACCTCCCACTCTGCAATCTCTCAATTTTCTTCAAAGTGCACACATGCTCAGCTTGCCACTCTCCCACACTCCAAGCCACACTCTTGCTCATTTAGCTTCCACCTCCTATTCCCAGAGTGGGGACTGGGAGGGAGGCTATCCATGCATATTGTGCAAGGTGGATGCTTTGTTTCAAAGCTGCCCAATCACATATGCATGAAAGTAACTTCCTTAGATAAATGTGACTGTCTTCACAGCAAGCTTCTGGATACTGACTCAGTCAATCGGATCACAAACAACTATTACGTTCTTTTAGGTGACAATTGGCGAGCTTCTCATAATTACTGTTGAGTACTGGAGTCTCTTCTCCACCAGGTTATAACTAAATTAGACCTAGATGTAGCTGTACTACACATATAGACATCCTCTAGGAAGCAGGCACACAGCATTCACAACCCTATTCTCTAAGCTCAGTGAAGTCCCTGGCCTGTTCTTTTATAAAGCCGTCATGGATATGAAAGACTCATTATGAGCAAATGCAACAATATTCTAGCTTCGGGATTCAGCTGTCTCGTGGGAATAGTGAGAAACCTCTAGATCAGTAGTTGGACTCGGGACCATTCAGAAATCAGGCCTAGGATGTAATTCCTAAGGGGACAACAGGACTCACTAGATTTTTATACTATGTTCAAAAAAGAACAGAAAGGCCTCTAACGCATTTCTGTTTGAATAAATACTAACCATCTCTGAGATGGGTAGTTTCAATTAGGGCAACAGACTGCCTCTTGATTATAGATCAAAATTAACACACACATTTATACTACATGGTTTATATCAGGATCACCAAACTCTTTCTGAAAAGGGCAAAACAGTAAATCTTTTCGGTTTTGCAGGCCATTTGATCTCTGTTGCAATTACTCAACTCTATCTTTGAAGTACAAAAGCAGCCATAGCCAATACTTAAATGAATGAACATGGCTGTGTTCAGATAAGACTTATTTCCAAAAAGCAGATGAAGACTTGAATTTGACCCACAGTGTTTGCTGACCCAGGTCTTTATGAGAATTTTAAATTAAATTACAGACAATAATGTATTATCTATCTAATATATAGTCTGTCTCTTAAGCACAGAATGTTCCTGGGTTCTTCCTTGCTTGTGTGACATATCACTTTGTTGCCTCCCTAGTCAAGCCATGTCCCTTTCTAAAGATTTTCTAAATAAGAGCAAACTCGGGTTTCACCCAGCCAGTGGTACTTAAACTGAGCTCTCTTCTTAATCAATGAATTCCAATAAAATATATTGATTATTTACTACTGTACTAGGTGGTGACTCTTAAGACACAATTCCTGCCCAAGAGAAGTCCATGATCTATCAGGGAATGGATAAGTATAAGAAGAAGTATTAAGAACTTTAGCAGAGCTGTGGATGAAGCATAGGAGATGGAGCAATTAATTTCAGGGCAGAATAATGGGAAGCTTTACAGAGGAGGTGGCATTGAGCTGAGTTTTAAGAATGAGTAGGCGTTTTACAAGGCAAGAATAGGGGGAAACAGTATTTCCAGCAGAAGGAACGTGTGGGCAAAGGGGAACTCCAAAGGGCACAGTATTTCAAATTAGGACAAGTTCAGTCTAACTGGAGCCTAAGGTGTGTGTGGCAGAATGGTAAGAGTTAAAGCTCAAAAAATAACTTGAGGACCAATTATAAATGGCTTCATGTGTCAAGCTAAGGATCTTAAACTTCATTCATAGGCCAGGTAACCAGGAGAAAGCAGAGAAGTTTTTAAAGCAAGGGTGATATGGTCACATTTGGTTCACAGGAAGAATAACCCTGGTTTCTGTGTGAAAGATAAATAGGAGGAGGAGGAAAGGTGGCTGGGATATGGGGAGCAATAGTCCAAGTGAGAGATAATAGCCCCTGAACTAAGCCAGGAGCAGTCAGAATAAAAAGACACATGAACTGGAAAGCCATTTCTGGGGTTCAATGAATAGGATTTAGTAATTGGATGGATTGGAGGTTAGGAAGATGGAGGGGTTTGAGGATGTCAGATGGATTTCTAGCTCAGAGATAGGGCGAATTAAAACACCATCTACTGAGATGGACAATACAGGAGGCAGGATGGTTTTTTTTTTTTTTTTTTTGGAAGGAAAACAATGAGCTTAGTTTGCACAATGTAAAGTGGAGGTGCCTGAGGGACATCTAAGGCAGTTATGACAGAATGAGGAACCCTATGCCTCGTAACATGACCCAGGAAGGTGGATGGCCATGAGAGGCAAGTGATGTTAATTCATTATGACAAATAAAGCATTCTAGTAGCTGGGAAGGGAAAGGCATAGGAAGAGTGCATCCAAAATAGTCCGGATTTGTAACACCAAGAGCTGCATAGAGGGAAACTGAGGATCAGGTAGGTCCCCCTACAATGCCTCTCACCGTGACAGTGGGAGCTTGCAATGAACTTGAGCTTCTTGGATAGCCCCTTTTATCTCTTGACCTTCTCACCCTGGCTCTCTTTGCAGAAACACCAAGGCAAGACTGAATTTTTAAACAATGAATGCTCCTGATAGATATTTATCTGAACAAACATATATGCATGTATCTCTCTGTCATATGTATATATATAATGTATACACACATATACATAAATAAAAAACATATGTATATATCTGTGCATGAACAACCACCTTTCTCTAAAAGTATAATGACTATCCAAACATCTATAGTAAAGTGAATCTGTCAAAATCTTTTGATTCTCAGATTGTTCCCAATCCTACCCTAGGCAATACTGTAAAACAAATAAACAATCTCAGAAGTCCTTTTATTGTGTCTCTGTTCCCTTTCTCTGTTGTCTCTTCTAACACTCTTTGAAACACCTGTCTCTGTCCTTCCTTCTTTCAATCAAAATCTGTTCTTAGGAGAAAACCTGATATCAGCTATTTACATTTTTATGTGAAATCTAAGTCCATGGTTTCTACTTCTAAAAAATGACTTACATTTTAAGCATTTTATCTAACTGAGAATAAACTTGATATGTACTAAACATCTGGGTGTTGGGAAACAAAGAAAGCAGAAGAATTTCCTAGATTCTACTAAATTCATAGCACTTCAGCAATGCCCTGTGCTGTTGCTCATTTAGGCTAGTCTCGGGAAGTTAAACGTGTATGTCCATTCTACTCTGTTCTTTTCCTGAAATCTCAGGATAATTTATACTTTCTTCTGGAATTTATCACATTTTATGTTGTTGATAATTATTTATATATGTATTTTAACTCTCCTAATGGATTTAAATTCCCTGAGGACATGATCTGTGTCTAATTAAACTTTGCGTCCCATTCACATCCTAAAATTGTGCCTTATCTTGCAGACAGTAGATGCTCAATAAATACTTATTGACCAAATGAAATATATACTAACTGTTGGACTAAAAAAGAAATCTGAAGATTTTCTTCAGTGAAAGGCATCAATTATACTGTTATGAAAAAAGATTTTATACATAAAAACTCATTATTTATTTATTTTTTTTTGGAACTAATAATGTTGGCACTTC
>NW_011888785.1:11125652-11127866 GCF_000151845.1 Pteropus vampyrus
GCATGTATCTCTCTGTCATATGTATATATATAATGTATACACACATATACATAAATAAAAAACATATGTATATATCTGTGCATGAACAACCACCTTTCTCTAAAAGTATAATGACTATCCAAACATCTATAGTAAAGTGAATCTGTCAAAATCTTTTGATTCTCAGATTGTTCCCAATCCTACCCTAGGCAATACTGTAAAACAAATAAACAATCTCAGAAGTCCTTTTATTGTGTCTCTGTTCCCTTTCTCTGTTGTCTCTTCTAACACTCTTTGAAACACCTGTCTCTGTCCTTCCTTCTTTCAATCAAAATCTGTTCTTAGGAGAAAACCTGATATCAGCTATTTACATTTTTATGTGAAATCTAAGTCCATGGTTTCTACTTCTAAAAAATGACTTACATTTTAAGCATTTTATCTAACTGAGAATAAACTTGATATGTACTAAACATCTGGGTGTTGGGAAACAAAGAAAGCAGAAGAATTTCCTAGATTCTACTAAATTCATAGCACTTCAGCAATGCCCTGTGCTGTTGCTCATTTAGGCTAGTCTCGGGAAGTTAAACGTGTATGTCCATTCTACTCTGTTCTTTTCCTGAAATCTCAGATAATTTATATTTTCTTCTGGAATTTATCACATTTTATGTTGTTGATAATTATTTATATATGTATTTTAACTCTCCTAATGGATTTAAATTCCCTGAGGACATGATCTGTGTCTAATTAAACTTTGCGTCCCATTCACATCCTAAAATTGTGCCTTATCTTGCAGACAGTAGATGCTCAATAAATACTTATTGACCAAATGAAATATATACTAACTGTTGGACTAAAAAAGAAATCTGAAGATTTTCTTCAGTGAAAGGCATCAATTATACTGTTATGAAAAAAGATTTTATACATAAAAACTCATTATTTATTTATTTTTTTTTGGAACTAATAATGTTGGCACTTCATGTTACTTTATCCTTTCTGGCTTTGGTCAGTTGGGTTAAGATTTCCAGGATATAAATGGGAGTGAACAATAAAATCAACATCATTTAATCAGACTAACTGGTTATAAATAGTAAGTATCCATGAAGCAAATAAGCATATTAATTTCTTGCATGAAGTCACGTTTCATCATTCTAAATGCACTAATAAATAATGTCAACATTAATGAAAGAAATCAAAGACAATACAAATAAATGAAAAGATATATACCATGCTTGTGGATTGCAAGAATATTGTTAAAATATCCATAATACCCAAAACAATCTACAGATTCCATCCAATCCCCATCAAAATAGTGATGCCATTTTTCACAGAACCAGAACAAAGAAATTTGTATGGAACCACAAAAGAACCTGAATAGCCAAAGCAATCTTGAGAAAGAAGAACAAAGCTGGCAATTTTATGCTCTCTGATTTTAAACTATATTACAAAGCTATAATAATGAACACAGCATTGTACTGGTCCCACAAAAAGACACATAAATCAATGAGATAGAATAGAGAACTCAGAAGTAAACCCATGCATATATAGTCAATCTATGACAAAAGAGACAAGGATATACAATTGGAAAAAGACTTTCTCTTCAATAAGTAAAGTGAATCTGATGAAACCTTTGAGTTCTTAGATTGATGAGAAAACTGGACAGCTACATGCAAATGAAGGAAACCAGACCACTATCTTATACCATATAGAAAAATAAATTCGCAATTAATTAAAAACTTGCATGTAAGACATGAAACCATACAATTCCTAGAAAACATAGATAGTAAGCTCTTTGATATAAGCCTTAGCAATATTTTTTGGACCAGTCTCCTCAGGCAGGGGCGACAACAAAAAAAAATAAGCAAGTGAGATTACATCAAACTAAAAAGCTTTTGCACAGCAGAGCAACCATCAACAAAATGAAAAGGCAACCTACTGAATGGGAAAAGATATTTGCAAATAATACATACAATAAGGGGTTAATATCTAAAATACATAAAGAATTTACACAACTTAATATAAAAAACAAATGACCCACTTAAAAAATGGGCAGACGACTTGAACATTTTTCCAAATACATATACAGATGGCCAACAGGCACATGAAAAGATGCTTGACATCACTAATTATCAGGGAAATGCAAATGAAAACCCACAATGAGATATCACCTCACACCTGTCAGAATTATTATTATTAAAAAGACAAAAAATAACAAGATGGTAAGGACATGTGGAAAAG
>NW_011888785.1:11131526-11149006 GCF_000151845.1 Pteropus vampyrus
TGAACAGGGTAATGATTTAAAGGCTTGGGTTAATCCTTTAAGAAAACCATGCTGCCCAGTGCACTTCTTCAAAGGAACATTTTTACCTGACAGATAGTATATCTGAAGTGTAGCCTAATGTTCGTTGACTTTATGTTTGATAAACTACTCCACAGGCAACCTTTCCCCTGCCCCCCCTTTTTTTTTTGGTTAAAATGAAATATGTATAGGAAAAAATATATATATATTTCTTTCCTGAAACAGGCATTTCTCAGATTTTTGCCACTGGCTTACCAATAATTTTGGAGAAGTTCTTTCATCATATGGAGCTTTAGATTCCTCAATAAAAATGAGGTATTGAGAAAGTTTTCCTCTAGCCTTAAAATTCTCTAGTTCTATGATTATAACAAAAGTTCACATTCAAATTGTCATATGTACCCACAGGATCATTCTGAGAGAAAGAAGAATGCCAAGTTACCCACAGTTTTACTTCTATTTGTGCCAAAAGTTGTGTTTTGGGGCTAGTGAAAATTCACTACTGTATTTGAATTACGTGCCTTTTATATAGGGCTGATGCCCAGACCAGTCCCAATGGAAATTTTTGTTCTGGTTTACCTGGTAGTACTTTAACTATTGTAAAATGATTACCCTTTCCCCCATTGTGTGTGTGTGTGTGTGTGTGTGGTCGGGGGTGGGGCGGGGCGGGGGAAGGCTTGTTAGGGGGAGAGAGTGTGGAGAATCAAAAAGCATAGAGCAGGTTAGATGGCAGAGAACAGCTAATGATGACAGCTGGCTCTGGTCACAGGATGACAGGAACCACAGGTAAGATAGCATCGAAAATACTTTCACCTAGCTCAGAGATTTGCCTACTTAAATAATCAAAAGCAAAGAAACAAACAAACAAAAAGGGGGCCTTACAAGGATAAATGGCCATTCCATGCCAGGACTGAGATGAATGATTGATTCAACTCCATGTAGCTGAGGTCCAAGAAAAAAGAAGAATTGGTCCCATAAAAGATTGACCTTGCTCTTGGTAACAACTGTAGTCAAGCATAATTGACATGACTTTTTTTTTTTTAAAGCAAAACATCTTTTCTTTCTTGTTTCATAACATATAAATTTAGATGACAATTAAAAATTTTAGTTCGCAAACCTTCTTTTGAAATTATAGTCCTTTGTTCCTTAGCTAGCAAACACTTCTTGGAACTTCTTAGAAGCTAAGCATCCTATAGCCCTTGACATTTGCTGGGGTGTGGCTAATAGGATAAGAAGAAAAGTAATTGCTATTGTTCTTATTCTAGCATATTATTGTCCTCTGCTGCCCAAATTCCTGAACTCAAAACTGGTTGAGTTCCATGGTAGATATTTTGGAATATATTGTTAAATTCTCTGTTGTTAGAAAAGGTCCATGAAAAAAAAAATGTTCAAAGAAATTAGCGGTTGTTTTCCCGCCTCATACCAGTGACCAGGAAAAGAATGAAGACAAACTCCTTCCAACCTCACATCTTTCATGCCCTGCACGTGGATCTCTCTGGAAGGCTCAGCACATGTGTGTGGCGGTGGGAAGTGAGTGTGTGTGTGTGTGTGTGTGTGTGTGTGTGTGTGTGTGTACACACACAATTACACCTAAAGTGGTGAGAAAATCCATAATTTAGGTATTCAGATATGCATGACATAGAAAGGCATTATTTCCTGAGTTTTTTTCTTTTTTGAGATAATTATTATTAGAGAGTTGAAGAGAAGCAGCAATGTGGAACTTTTCCTTAAATCCTCCTCAAAACAAACTACTTTTTTGACTTGAAATCACTCAAACTAAAATTGTGAATTTTTTGTATAGGTCAGTGTCCTTGGAACCCAGGACAAAGAGAAAGAGCCTCTGGAGCCTACCTCGGCTGGCAGCTTGGCCACCACTCCTTCATCTGAGGCTGCCACCACCCAGGGGCCATTGCTCAACCCCCCTGAGGAAGAGACAGAGGGTCTGAAAACAAGAACTCCAAGTCCCATTTTGAACTTACAGCTAGAAAATTTGGTGCACAAAGGTAAGATATATATGCCAGTCAGCTGCATCTACAATGTGAAGAAGGCACAGAAGAGATGGTCTCTAAAATCTCAGAGAGAACATGTTTTGACTCTAAACAGGGAGGACAAAAGACGCTTTTCACTTTATTATATACAGAATTAGAAAACTGGCTGGCAGTGGAACAAATTTGGCCAATAAAAAATGTTAGTGTCTTAAAGTGTTTATTTGTAATTTGAATGCCTTTAGAGTAGATTGTGCTTTCATGTTTGCCATAGTCCCTTCCACTCCCTATTGTCTAACATGTGGCCTTTACACATATAAACATTTGAGTTTTTGATCCCTAGAAGAGGAAAAAAAACTAGAATCTAGATTCATCAACATATAATATCTATAGGAATTAATGATTAGATACATAGTTTCTGAAGAACATGTCAGAGACATCCTTGCCCCAAAGAAGCATAGATTGGTTTGAAAACAAGTTACATGATATACATTATTTAGTTATTGTTTTTAAGAGTAAGAGTAGTGAAAGTCCTCTGCGCCTTTCTAATTGGTTTAAGGAGTGTTTAGTTTGTTTTAGTATATGAATTGAGACATATTCCAAATCTGGGGTAATGATTATGGGAGATGGAGAAAGAAATGAAGCTTTTATAACATATAACATATAAACTATCTCATAGAACACAGAAACCAGAAAGCATTTGATATTTTTTTGTGGCTTCTCTCACCTTGGAATCACTTCTTCATGTAGGAAACACCCATCAAAGCACTAAGACATACCATGAAATAAAAAGGGACTTACAAATAGTTTTATTGTCGTAGCTTTTTCTTTGCTTTTTTATAGTAGATGTGTTTCTAAAATCGATTTGTAAACCGACATAGGTCATGTTTTTATTATCCTGCAAGAGCTGCTCTATTTAAAATTGTGATATCAGTGGTGCTTTCTATGAACAAACTAGAAAGGAATGTATACAAAAGATCAAATCATCTATATTTCAAATATTAATTTGATTTTAAGTCAAATTCAAAGTAAATTAAGAAGTCCTATTTTTCTCCTGTCACTTCATCTCCACAAGAGTATTAGCCAACAAAGGCTCACAGCATTACACTTTCAAGGAACTATGCATTTTTAATGGAGTTTCATGAAGATTAAAAACTTTCATTTTTAAAGTAATGAATATCTAATGGTGGAGTTTCAGGTGGTAGAAGAAATGTTTTGGGTATTAGGAACCCTTCTTAGAACAATATTTTTTAGTTGGTGTGTTTGTGTGCATGGAAAATAAACTTTACAGAGCTTTTAATTTTCATCTTTTCAGTGAAAGAAAAAGTTATAATAACACATTATCTTTCTGTCAACCTAGATCCTAGATGTTTAGAAGAACTAAAACCTGGAAACTGTAGCGGATATGTGGTTCGATGGTATTATGACCAACAGGTCAACTCCTGTGCCCGCTTTTGGTTCAGTGGCTGTAACGGCTCAGGAAATAGATTCAACAGTGAAAAGGAATGTCAAGAAATCTGCATTCGAGGATAAGTAAGTGAATCAACCTGTAATGAGTCAAATCTACATCTTTATCAACAAGCCTAGAAAGAAACTCTATAATTTCAACATATTCACTGAATACATATTTGATTATATACTGAGTATTTACAATTTACAACATAATCAAATCCTTACAACCACATTAGGATGTAGGTATTATTAACCATTATCACAGATAAAGAAGCAGAGGCTCTGAGAAGCAAGAATTTATCAATGGTCACCCAAATAAAAAATGGCAGAGCTGGGGTTTGTGACTCAGGGTTGTGCAACCTCAAGACATAGGCTTTAGTATCAACTTCACACCTTGCTATGTGGTTCTGATTCCTATGAATTCCTTTTTTATGTATTATATTGGATTAAACTCCTTCTCCATTCCTCCCCAGGTCTTTTGTGGTAGAAGTTGGGGTGGTGATAGTGGTTAGGTTTTTGCCTCACTTGCCCTGAAAGTAAGATGCCAAGATGAATTAAAATGATTTAACTCAATCTGATTAACAACTGTCATTCCAATTCCTCCAACGTGTTTGGTAACAAACCTTTATTGTGTGTTTAAACTATATATTGAAAACAATAACTGTAGTTTAAATGGAGCTTTTCCCACTCTTCCTTTAAAATATGTAAATATGACTTCGAATTTTAGGGGGATGGAATGAGAAGGCAATCAACAGCCAAGAACTATTTAAAGCCCATGTCCACTCTTGAGTAGGTTATTTTTAAAGATAGGTCTTTCACTGAAAAATGAGCCACCAAATTGAAATATGACCCAACAGAGTAATAAAGGATTGACTGTCATTTTATAATAACTTTGTGACATCAGTCTGGGAAGATCATCAGTTCTAAGTTGAACTCAGATAGCATTTGTACATGTCATCTTACAACACACTTTCTTCTTCTTTCAGGCCTGTGACCCTCATCCAAGGTCAGTGGTATAAAAAAAGAGCACTCAAGGACAGAGGTGCTGGAAGAACAGCCATCTTAGCAAAAATAATTTCGTACAATTTTGTTTAATTTTTATTATGTAATATTTGATATTACAAAAGAATATATGCAATGTACTTGTAAGTTATAAAACATGATAATATGATGAACCCCAGTAAACACATCACACAGAAATGAACCAAACAGAACCAATTCTATTGAAGCTTCCTGTGTGCCCCCTACCATCCTAGACCCCTATTTCCTGCCAAAGGTATCCGTCTTAAATTTTGTGTTTACCATTTCAATTTTCTGTTGGTTTTTATATGTAATTTTACATGTAAAACCACATATATCTCTATGTATCTCAAACCAAACAGTCTTGCTTATTTTAAAACTTTATAAAAATGGTGTCATACTCTAGTCTTTTGCAACTTGCTATTTCCCTCAATATTATAATTAATCCATATGTATTACCATATATAGTTCTAAAAATATCTAAATATATTCCTAATTTATTATTTAGTTTTTTGAAACTTTAGAAAATTTGTTTCATGATATGTAATTCTTTGAAACTTGGTATGTTCTTACATTATAATTCATACACATTCTTTTACATTCACAGTTGTATAATATTTGTGTGAATATAAATCAACTTATTTAACCGCTGTCTTGTCTGTGACCAATTAAATTGTTTCTATTTATTCTTTTTACTCTTCTATCTGCTGTAAATGCTCATGTACAGCTTTGGGTGCATATGCATGAGTGTTTTTCTAAGAGCTAGTCCCAAAAATGGAAAGGCTGGGTTGCAGGATATGTAAACATTCAAAAATAGTATGTCATACCAAATCAAACTTTTTCTCAAAGTGTTTGAACCAATTCTTTATAAACTTTGACTAGTTGTATATAGGAGTTCCTATTTCTCGATATTCTATTGATACCGAGTATTGTCAGCCTTTTTCATTTTACTAATAGTAGGTATAAAACAGTATCTTGTTTTAATTTGCCATTCTCTGGTGACATTTTGCTATATTTATTTACCATCTGTGCTGCTGCTACTTCTGTGAAATGTTTATAATTGCAGAAGTATTTTCTACTGGATTGTCTTTTCCTTGAATTTCTGGATTTCCTTATATATTCTTAAATCAGATTACTTGTGCATTATTTGTGTTGCTAATATCCTCGTGGCTTGCCTTTTTTAATTTTACTCTTCTTTTTTTAAATGCACAGAAGTTCTCAATTTTAATGCAGTCAAATTTACTCAAGGTTTTCTTTTATGGCTGACACTTTTTGTTCCTTGTTTATGCTGATGAGCCTTCAGCCACTTTTCTTGGGTGGAAAACTCCTCTGGGTGCTCAGCATACCTCCCTAGGTGCCCATCTTCTCAGCTGGTAATTCCTGATGATTCTATTAGCACTTTGGTAATATCTGTTTTTTCTTCATCTTTTTTAGTTGTCCTCAGCATAAAGTGGGTCTGAGCTACATCAATGGCCATTACTATATATTTTGTTGTGGGTTGGAGAGCTTTGGGTATTTTCATATTTCCTAGAAGCCCAGCAATACATTAAAAAGCATATATTACTCACCATATGGATGTTGCAAAGTAGAAGGACCTTTCAGAGTATCTGGCCTGCTGTTGTGCCAGAAGCAGAGGTACTTATATTCCTTTTTTCAAGCTTTTCATGACTTTGTCCACAAGAAGATTGACATGTAAACATGTTGTAATGTTGACGTGGGTATTCGTCCCTTTGTCTGAAGCATCTTTCTCTTCCTTCTGTGACTACAAAATCCTAATATTTCAAGAACAACTTGCAGGCCTCCACTCCTCCTTTGTGGTACTTTCTCATCACTTAGGCCATGCCCAACACTGAGGGCCCAAAGCACATGGCTTATGCTCCACTCCACCCTGAGTAGGAACTGCCTTGCACTTAGTGGAGAACATTTGCATTGGTTTCCTTTTTCTGCTCTGACAAATTACCACAAATCTGGCTGCTGAAGCAACACAAACATATTATCTTACAGCTCTGTAGGTCAGGAGTCTGATGCAGGTCTCACCAGGCTAAAATCCAAGTGTCAGTGGGGTTGTGTTTCTTCTGAAGGATCTAGGGAAGAACCTCTTTCCTTACCTTTTCCAGCTTCTAGAGGCTGCCCACATTCCTTGGCTCATGGCCCCTTCCTCTATCTTTAAAGCCAGCAACAGCAGGTTGCATTTCTTCCATTGGCCATTGCTCTGATTCTGACTATAGCTGGGGAATGCTCTTGGCTTTCAAGGACTCATATAATTAGACGGGGCCCACCTGGGTAACCAAGGGTGACCTCCCCATCTCAAGATCCTTAATCGTAATCACATCTACGAAGTCTCTTTTTTTTCAAGTAAGGAACTATTTACAGGTTCAGGGGATTACAGAATGGACATTGTTGGGACCATTTTTTTCCTCCAGTACTGTATCTGTGTCTTCTGCCTGCTCTCTGAGTTTAGGACCAAAGACATGCCTTATTTATCTGTGTCCTTCTAGTTCCTGGAACATAGGAAGAACTCAATAGATTTTTAAAAATATTAGCACTCACTTTTTTTTTTATTACATAAATAATTAACTACTTGGAAAAAGGGAATAAAAAAAGATCAGAAAAAAAATCATACCATTTCAAAAGGAAAATAAAAGTGCTATGTCAGTGACTCAAAACTCTCTCATCCAGCTCTACTCTTCCCCCATCACGATTAGCAAAACAAAGGGCAAAGTCAGAGGGAGTGTTGTTTAGCTAGATAAAGGATCAAAAAGGCTGAATTGAACAATCTGAGAATTAATTCTGGAAAAGAGAATGATGATTTATGTTTTCATTTTAAGCTAGTTAAAAGGTCAGTAGAGATGGGGGAGAGATATAGGACATTTTGTTTCTCCATTTTCACAGACTGTGTACAAAATGTGCCAGAAACAAGGATGTGTACCTAAAGAAGTCTCCATTTTAAATTAAAACAGTGAGAAATTCTTAGTACTTTATCAAGTACTGATGATGTTCAAGAATTTTAACACTAAAAAAAGTCCATTGAAATGTTAAAATATTTTAGGTGATCATTTCTATCACTTTAATTCAGTTGAAATCTCAGCTTTGCTGACTGCAAGAAATGCTCTAATCAGGTGTTTGAAGAGCACGCTAAATTTATAAAATGACAATTAGGCCTAATTTTAGTCTTAATGTTTATCCTAAACACAACGAAAAGTAAATCAAAGAATTAGAAAAAAATATTTGCAAGTAATATGTAAATATGAAACAAAATTGTTTCATATCTCTAATCAACCAAGAGATCCTATAAATCAAGAATAAAAGAAAAAAATTAAAAAATGATAGAGATTGGCAATTCAAAGAAGATGGCCAATAAACATATGAAGAGATGCTCAGCTTCATTAACTGTCAGAAAAATGCATGCTAAGCAGATCTGGGATGAAGCTGAAATATCCACAAGGGATTCTGCTGAGGAATCCTGGCTGAGAACCAGCAAAAAGACCTCTGAATTATGCCAGCCTTAGGAGAGAGTCTTCTATTGACTATTTGATTTGGAATTTTAGGTGTTCAACTATTTATGCCTTTTTTCTGAAAATCTATTGGGAATAGCAATGCAAAGATAGATTAATGCTGTTGAAGTGTCCAAGATTTCTCTCCATTTTTACGTCTTTTAGTACGTCACTAAAATGAACATGTTTTAGAATGTATGTGTGTATGATCATCAAAACAAGTATAGTCCCAAATCAAATTTCACACACATATTTATGGCATTTCAGGTTTTAACAAAAGTATTGAACTGATTTGATTTTTTAATGCATTATTAATCATTTTGTATAAATTAATATCTTTAAAAATTCTTTATTTAAATAAATTCATTTAAAGTCACACCAGACTCTAAGAGTTAGGAATTTTTGAACCCTGCTTTAATCGATTAAGGAAATAAAGGCTCTTAGAATCTCTAAGGATCCTTAGACTTTTCTAACCCTATGTCTCTTCTATTTCTTATATACTTCAGACAAACACCCTAATGACTGGGCATTCTTAGGGTGAACATTTCTGATAGGACAATTATCTCCCAGCAGTTCATTCTTTAGATAACACCAATTTCCACTGCTACAATTTGAGCCAATGTCTCCCAGAGCTTCCACTCTAACAAACTCCTACTCTGACCTGTGGAGCCTTGCAGAATGATTGTCTTATTTAAGATCGTCGCTATAACCATCCTCTTTTACTCGGGCTGCTTCAACAGCTTCTCCTCCTTCCATGGCTCTTTTACCATCCTATCCTCTAATTCTGAGCATCCCGCAGCATGTGAGGGTGTTCACAGTGGCGAGAGGAGGGGAGTGAAGCAAACCAACATGTCCCTTGCTCTCAATATTATATCCCTATGAAATATGAAAACCTAAGATGACCGCCACATCAACAGAAGACATGGGAAAATTGCCCTCTATCTTGAAAGCAAAAAGAGAGAGATTACAATAGTAGGAATTCTAAATAGCAAATTAGGCTTGTGGATTGCAAAGACAACAAAGACTTCTCTCCCTATTTCTCTCTGAAATTGACTGGAGGATTCAATTTTATTTTTGCCATCTTCAAATTTGCCCTTAAACTCTGCACTCATGGTTTCTTAACATTATATTTAAATACTAACAGAATTCTCCAGTTATTTCCTCCTTAGCATATTAGTTGGTGTTATCTTAAATTTATTATTTGTCTGTTTTGCCCTCTTGCATCATAGTGAGGAGTGCTATAGTTTGCCGGTATCTGAAAATTGTTTTTATTCTCAAATTGATTTTATAATGAATAAATCACTGCTCAGACTTGCTTTCAGCTGTTTAAAACAAAACAGAACAGAACAGAACATGTCCCTCATGGGGGGGAAAAAAAACAAAACACAGACATACAAAAATACAGCAACCCTTGCCTTTATGTAATTGTCTCATCTCCTGTCTTCCAAGAAATAAATATTGGAATTTATAGACATTTCCTGTGGTTATTACATTCTTTGTTATTAGACAAATATTGACAAACAGTAAAATTGATTAAAATTGTGCCTCTCCAAATTTTAGAATGTTACTTGATCTTTTCCCAGAGGCCAAGTCTATTAAATTTGCTTTGTACCACTTTACACCTTCACCACAAACCAGCAACCTCTCTGTATTCCATTTCTCTGTAAATGGTGCAGTCCCTCAGCCAGTGACCTCGTCTGGCCTCTGAGAAACATCGCAGACTCTTTCCTCTCCCTTGCTCCCTGCATCCAGTTGCTCAGTGCCGCTGGTCCATCTTACGTCTTCCTGTTCCTCTCCACTCTCAGTCTGTCATTGCTTGCAAACTAGCTCCCTTATCCCTCACCTCTGATCTTTATCCACTCAGTGTTGTGGAGTTATAGTAAATCTGACCTGATCGTTTTCTCCTTTCAAATGCTACAGGGGCTCTCCATCTTGAGATACAGAGCAAACTTAGTAGCATAGTATTCAAGGTCCTTCGGGACCTCACTGCTGCTTACATTTCTAGGTTAGCTCTCTTCAGGTCTATATATGTGTTTTTCAATTCAGTTATCCTCAACCATTGGCTACTTTTGAGAGCACCATTCATTTCCCTTTGGAATTCTCCCTCCCTTCCCTCCCTCTTTGTGCAGGTATATCTGTAGAAGACATTCATAAAGGAAAATTGTAAGGGCAAAGATTACGCACTTTAGATAAGTGTGTCAAAGTGCCATCCTTAAAGACTGTACCAATTTACATTCCCTCAACTTATGAGCACGCCTTCTTTTTCATTTCCACACTATTGTTGAGTGTTGTCAGTTATTTGTCTTTACTCATCTGATGGTTGAAAACAGAATCTTGATTTAGTTTTAATCTGTATTTCTCTCGTTTTTTTTCATTTCCTTATACTGTGAAATATTTTATATGTGCAAAACAATGTATGTTTTATATAATTAGATTTTAAAGTCAATTACCACATAAAAACCTGTGTATCTACCACCTAGCTGAAGAAATAGATTATTACCAATATCGCTGAAGCCCACTCTAAGTTTGTCCCCAAACAGACAAAGCCAAAACCAACTTGAAAATAAATGGTCATGGCGATTTGGGGTGCCCAAGAAAATGCTATATGATTTTCTAGAGAGTACTGTTGCCAACAATGTGTTAAGTGAATCCTAAAGTTATTGTGCCCAAAGATGCCCTATGTGGATCCCAGAGGTGCCATATCCAAGGAAATGCCACGAATCCCCAGACATCACTCTTGAATGTAGTACAAAATGAGATAATCTGGGACACCCAATCCAGTACAAACTCCGAACACTGAACAAATAGGCTAAAAGTTCTGTACTAGAACTCTGTGGGAGCCTAACCCAGCCCTGTGGTTCACAGGGATATAGTGTGAAGTTCTAAACAGCACCAGAAACTTTGTCCAGCACAGGAACTTTGAACTTTTTACGTGGTGTTCTGCTTCCCTGCGGCCACTCAGAATGCCAAATGTTAAAACTGGGTGTGGTTATGGAAGGCATTCATTTGGAACTATGCAAAGAACCCAGAAATGTCCGAGTATTGTTCCAAACCCCAGCTCCCTATGTCCACAGGATATGTACAGAGAATGGCAGAGGAAAGCAAAGCTCCACATCATTTTCTATGCTTGAGTCAAGAGCCAGGTTCAGCTCTCTAGCAAGCATGGCTGGACTATGTAGCATCTTTTGGTCTTAGGCTGGTTCATCCCAAACAGTTTCTAACCAAATGCCATCTAGCATCTTACTTCATACTTTGGGAAAGTAAGTAGAGAAATATATTCATTCATTCATTCATTCATTCATTCATTCATTCATATATAAGTTACTTACTGTCTACTATGTGTCAGATGCCATTTCTGCATTTATGAAGCTTATTTCCTAGTGGAGGAAACACAAAAGAGTCAAATACATGTCAAATTGATATTAACTTGAGAAATTCTACTATGTGCTCAGAACCATGAAAAAGGTCAGCTGTGCTAGCAGAGCACATAGTAGAGACAATACAGCCAGAGAGAGAAAGTCTTCAAAGTTATGGAAGATTATAATTGTTCATAATTATTTCTTTATCCTTGCCTTACTCCCTCTAGATAGGGTGTACTTTTCCATACATCTGACTTTGGGCTTGGCTATTGACTTGCTTTGGCCAATGGAATGTGCACAGATGTGAGGTTGTCATGACTGAGCAGAAGCTTTAAATGTGTTTGTGTTCTTTGGCCCTGTGCCTCTTGCTCTGGACCTTCACCAAGAAAATAGCATGGCACCACCTTTGGTTCTGGAATTAAAAGATGGATAGAGTTGAGCCCAGGCAAGCCCAGGTGAACCAAGCCAATCTAGCTGAGCTTAGCAAAACTGGAACCAACTGCAGTTCTCATGTCATGTGAGTGATAAATAAATGTTTCTTTTCATCAGTCGCTTAGATTTGGGGTTGTTTCTTACCACCGTGAAAGATGACAAATACAAAGTCTTACTCTTAGGCTTGCCTTGGCTATATATGGGAGGCTGTAGCCCCTGGCCTGGGTGACATGTGAGAGAAGAGTGAGGCTATAGGAGATGGCTGAGTTTCTTCCCATGTAAAAAAAAGGATCTGATATGGCTACTGTTGCAGCTTCTTGGAAGAAGAAAGAGAAAGAGGAACAATGTTGCTTCTAACCAAGATGTAGTAACAGGAACCAGATTTATCCTCCTTCCTGAAAGAACCAAGAACACACCAAATACAGGGAACAACACCTTGCAAAATGCTGTAAATCAGCCAAGGAAGAGCAGCAATCCTCAGTAGGCAGGAAAGAACATAAAGTAAACCCTAAAATTGCTCCAGCCTGCTGATTTCCAGTCTACTGTGCATAGAGGGGGAACTAAGGCAGAACCTGGCAGACTCCCTGGATTGATGCAAAAGAGCTGAGAGTCCAGGAAGACCAAGGCGGCTAGAATTCATAGGATAAGGACAGAGTACTAGAAAGGAGAGAAGTTCACAGAGCAAGAACTTGGGAGATCTATGGAGGGTTCAGCTTGAGTATTCAGCTAAAGGCTGATGAATAAATGCATATAAGGAAACTACTCAAAGATGGAAACCAAAGCAACTGAAAAGATTAGAGGTAGCAGTGCCAGGTGCTAACACTGGGCCAGGAACAATGCTTGTCACACCAGCCAGACTGGATTCACAGAGCATTGGGTAGAGTACATATTCTGGGCCACAAAATAAGTGCCAATAAATTTAAAAGAATTCAAATCATAACAAGTATGTTCTCTTTTTCTTTTTTAAATATATCTTTAAAATTTTATTTGAAGCCAACTCTTGGCATTTAAATGAAAAAATTATCAAAATATGTTTATGTTATTCTAGTTGAATACTTGGTATCAAGACAAAATACCTTAAATTTTTGAATTGACTATAACACTGACAATTTTGTCAGTCTTGGCATGGCCTTTTTTTTTATATCTTTTGTTAGGAGTTCTGTTCTGATAGTCTTCAGGTGGTTCCTCAGGTTGATTACTCTATAATTTAGTTGTAATTCTGATGGAGTCATGGGAGGAGGTGAGCATGGTATTTACCTGCTCCACCACTTTGATTGGAACTGGGCCCAAGTATGTTCTCTTATCACAATGAAATTAAATAATAGACCAAGAACAAAAATATATTTGAAAAAAATCTCAAATATTTCCAAACTCTATAAAACATTTCTAGATTCAAAGCTCTAAAAAGAAATCAAAGAGGGAATTAAAGGGTTTTGGATTAAATGAAAACAAATACACAATGTGGCAAAATTTGCTACTAAAGCAGTACTTAGGGGGATATTTGTATCGCTAAATGACTATTAGAAAAGAAAGGTCTCGAATCAGTGACTTAAGCATCCATCTTTAAGAAACTAGAAAGGAAGAGAAAATTAATTCTAAACTAAGTAGAAGAAAGGAAATAAGAAAGACCAAAGTAAAAACTAATGAAATAGGAAGGAGAAAACAAGTGGATATGTACATATTTCAAAATGTATCAAATTCTAAACTTTAAATAAATGCAGTTTATTATATGTCAATTATACCTCACAAAGAAAAAAAAGCTGTTAAATATTTTCAAAAGTATCTTGTAGGAAAAAGAGACAGAGAAAGACAGAGACAGAGAGAGTGAGTTGACGCATCTTCGGCCTGAGTGCAAGATAGAACTCTACAGAGACTAGTTACCCCTTATGTGCTTGGAATTTTAATATTTTAATATTACGCATTACCCCTGTCTAGAGGTAAATGTAACTACTTTGGTGACCTGAATGTGGTCAATCAAATTAGCATCACTTATTCTTAGGAAAAGGTGCAGTGGGTCTGAGAGGAGGGTGGAGATGTTATCCTCTTCTTATACTACTTAACTCACAAATGAGCTGGCATAGTTCCAACAATAACTCCAAGTCCTTCTGAACCCCAGTTTTATTGTCCCCATCTCAGTTAGTGGCTTCATCATGTAGCCAATCTTCCAAGCTTACCTTCAGCTCTTACCTTTCTTTCAGATTCTATAAGTCACCAAATCCTACCAACTAGACCACAGAAGTCTCTCTCAAATCTATTCCTTCTTCTACATGCTAATTTACACTATATTTAAATGTCCTCCTTACTTTTATTAGTTGCTGTGCCAATTAATACTTCATAGAATCATCAAAAATGTTTTTTTCTCTAAGATACAAATCAGATTATTTTCAAAGCTTTACTCCCCATTACCTAAGTAATGAGGTCCAACCTTCTCAGCAGGGTTTATAATCCCCTTCGCAATCCAGCTTTCATCCTGTTTCATTATTCCCTCTCCACCTTATGCTCCAGCTATTCTGCTTAATAACTCCAAATGTACTAAGCTGGGTTTGTTTTTGGTATTTTTGCCTTTGTGTCTTCATGCCTGCTGTTTCCTCTATCTCTTTTCTGCATGGCAGACTCCTATGTATTCTATAAGACTTAGCTTAAATATTACATCTTTGATGAAACCTTTCCCAACGTTTCAGGAAAATGGCTCCCTTTTGTCCGACCCTCAAATATGACTGCCCTCATGGCATCTACTAATGGCACAAATAAGATGATAACGAATTGTAATCTGGGTCTGAAAACTAATTGTAACTAATTGTGACTTGAATTCTTGCAGTGGTGTGGGCTGGGAGAAGTCACAGAAGTGCTAGTTAAAAAGGAAATAGCAGGAAGAGAGAGGGGATGCTTAGGTCGAAGTCTGTGGTACCACCTTTCTTGGAGCCACTTAGAGACTAAGAACATTTTTAGAAATACAGCAGTAAAATATGAAGAACAGCCATTTTTTCTTAGAAAAGATATTAGAAGAAGCAGAAGCTATGTTCAAGGCATTTAGAAGCTTGCAATTATTAAGCCCACCCACCTTGGAAAGAAATAATTTGCTTCCTGACAGAGGGCCTTCTGTCATTCCGATGGAGACTATAACCAGGCATTTTAAAAGAGGGCTCATGCACCAGGTACAAGAAGGAAGTTGGTCATTTCTTTCACTGGCCAGTGTGGCTAAATGCTAATTAAAAGCCCATGTACATTCTTCTTTGTTAGTGTGGACATTACAATTAATTTTAATAATTATCCATCTCTGTGAGAAAACCAACCAGTATAAGAAGTAGAAGTCAGGAGACAAGTTTCTTAATTCAGCTCTGCCAGAAAATATTTTCAACCGATTTATCTGATGTGTTTGATAAAGAAAAACAATTTTAAATATCTTAAGATAACAAAGATTTTCAACTTAAGTCTTTAGATAATATTTATATTTCCAGTATCAAAAGGCACTGGCAAATAATTCTAAGTGAAGTTTTGGCACAAAGAGGAGAAAAGTTTTTACTTTGATATATTTGTTATCTGTACTTTCTTAGAACTGTTAATTTCAAATTAATAGATATCTCTCTTAAACCTTTTTTCCTAGTACAAATCCTGCCTCTCCTCAGGTCATTTTGTTTTATACAGATCTTAAATGAGCTTCTTAAATAAATGAATTTACCCTAATTTTATTTTGGAAAAAAAAAAGGCCTCTCTAATTAATTACTGTAAGATATTAGATGATATCATTTAATTTCCTGAACAATCAAATATAAAATAGTCATGGACATGTTAAAAGCCTTGAGTAGTCTGGTACTTTATATATGCTTTCTTTAGTTTCTACTTCCACAATAAAAAATCTTTATTTTATTTCCAATTCAAACAACATTGTATGGCCTTTCACAGGGAGAGTTTTTTTATTGTTTATATTCTCATCATTTTAGAAAGAATGTATCTTTCTAGAAAAGTTCTTTAGTAAATAAACTTTTCTTTTTTAACTTAAAAAAATAACCTATTTAAAATTAGAGACTTTTCTTCCTGATAATAAGCAGGGCTACTTTGGTTGAGCAAATCCTCCTGCTAGAAATAATGAAATTATTGAAAAAAATTAGAAAAAGATTTCTAAAAAGCATCAAACTGCTAATGAGATATGAGATACTGAGGGATAACAAGGCTAAAAATCTAAAGGAAAATGGGAAATTAGATTCATTACGAGAACCTTGGAGCTGGTTTTGCCACACAACACTTGTAATTTCAGAATGTCTTAAACTTTAGCTTTGGTAGCTTCTGAGGATGAAAAGGACAAAATGTAAAGTTCTGGACCACATGAGATGGGGAATTTAATAGGAAGGAGATAATGACTGCAAAGGGACACGAAGGAGTTTTAAGGGTGATAAAAATATTCTATATTTGAAGATATAGTGGTCATCTCAAATTAGGTGAAAAAAAATTAACTTACAGATCCAAGAAGCTAATGGACCCAAAGCAGGATAAATATAAAGAAAAACACACCTAGTCAAAGCACAGTCAAACTGTTGAAGCCAAAAATCTTAAAAGCAACAAAAGAAAAATGTCACATTATATACAGGGAAGCAACAATATGATTAACAACTGATTCTAAGCAAAAACAATAGAGGTCAGAAGGCATTGTCACAACAGGTTCAGAGAGCTGAAAGAAAATATCTGTCAATAGAAACAATCCACGAGATTACAAACGTGCCTAATTTCAACAAGCCAAGAAAAACGAAATAGTCTTATATTTTTATATTTAATACATGCAACTTCTTAACCACCTATAACGTGGTTAAATTTGGTAAACAAAATAGCATGGTGATTCTTATGTGGTCATTAAATAATGCACCTTTTTGTTTTTGTTTTAATAGAGATCAAATCACAAAAGTAATAGCAGTTTTATGGAAGTGAGTATATGAGATCTCCCAGGAAGGATTATAAAGTTGGAAGAGTAGAGTCCGAGGACATGTTTCCCAAGTAACAGCAATGTTAGATGATTGGAAATCAATGAGAAACCTACCAAGGATCTCCACAGGGAGAGATCTGGGGGTCAGAAGTGTGGTATCTGAGCACAAAAGCCAAAACAGGAAGTCAGTGTTGCTAAATGATACCAAGAAATTTGATAAGATTTACATCAACTGAGTCTAGTGAATTTAACAGAATGGTCATGGAGATTTTGGCAAAAACACTCTTGGAAGAGTGAATGTTAGGGCCGGAGCTGAGTACAGGAGAGAATGGGAAATAAGGAAGTGAAGAGAGCAAACATAGTGAGGTCTTTCAAGTAGTTAGGGGGGAATTAAGAGGAAAAAGACAAGAGGGGATATAGGTATATCAGTACAAACAACCCTAAAATTCAGTGTCTTGAAACAACAGCATTTGTTATCACTCATGTAACTATGGATGAATTGGGTGGTTCTGCTGATCTGGGTCTGGCTATGCTCACTAGATTATCTGGGGTCAGCTGAGGACTGGCTCATCTAGGATGGTCTTACAGCTTTGAAAGTTGGTTTTCTGTTGGCTAGGATGATGAAGATGACTAGACCTGTTTCTCTCATCATCCAGCATGCTCATTCACATGACGATGGCAGGGTTGGTTCTAAGAGGCAGCAGAGGTCTGCAAGATTTCTTGAGGCCTAGTCATGAATTGGCACATCATTATGCTGCATTCTATTATCTAAAGTGAGTCACAAAGTCAGCTGAGATTCAAGATAAGA
>NW_011888785.1:11149056-11150764 GCF_000151845.1 Pteropus vampyrus
CTTCTTAACCACCTATAACGTGGTTAAATTTGGTAAGCAAAATAGCATGGTGATTCTTATGTGGTCATTAAATAATGCACCTTTTTGTTTTTGTTTTAATAGAGATCAAATCACAAAAGTAATAGCAGTTTTATGGAAGTGAGTATATGAGATCTCCCAGGAAGGATTATAAAGTTGGAAGAGTAGAGTCCGAGGACATGTTTCCCAAGTAACAGCAATGTTAGATGATTGGAAATCAATGAGAAACCTACCAAGGATCTCCACAGGGAGAGATCTGGGGGTCAGAAGTGTGGTATCTGAGCACAAAAGCCAAAACAGGAAGTCAGTGTTGCTAAATGATACCAAGAAATTTGATAAGATTTACATCAACTGAGTCTAGTGAATTTAACAGAATGGTCATGGAGATTTTGGCAAAAACACTCTTGGAAGAGTGAATGTTAGGGCCGGAGCTGAGTACAGGAGAGAATGGGAAATAAGGAAGTGAAGAGAGCAAACATAGTGAGGTCTTTCAAGTAGTTAGGGGGGAATTAAGAGGAAAAAGACAAGAGGGGATATAGGTATATCAGTACAAACAACCCTAAAATTCAGTGTCTTGAAACAACAGCATTTGTTATCACTCATGTAACTATGGATGAATTGGGTGGTTCTGCTGATCTGGGTCTGGCTATGCTCACTAGATTATCTGGGGTCAGCTGAGGACTGGCTCATCTAGGATGGTCTTACAGTTTTGAAAGTTGGTTTTCTGTTGGCTAGGATGATGAAGATGACTAGACCTGTTTCTCTCATCATCCAGCATGCTCATTCACATGACGATGGCAGGGTTGGTTCTAAGAGGCAGCAGAGGTCTGCAAGATTTCTTGAGGCCTAGTCATGAATTGGCACATCATTATGCTGCATTCTATTATCTAAAGTGAGTCACAAAGTCAGCTGAGATTCAAGATAAGAGAAAGAGATTTACCTTTTGAGAGGAGAAACTGCAAAGTCTCATTGCAAAGCACACTGGTAAGGGTGAAGAACTGGGACCATTTTTTGCAATTGCTCTGCCACATGACATAGAGCCTGGTTTTTATATTTGTTTTGCTTTTACTGGAACAGTTTTGATTATATTTAAATGATGTTGGAAAGGAGTTATATAGAAGGAGAGGTTAAAGATATGAGAGAGAGGAGATAATTGAAAGAAGAAAGTTCCTGAAGTGGAGGGAGGGCATATGATCTATAGCAAAAGTGGAAGGATTAGCCAGAGACACCAGCTCCATTGCAACATGTGGGAAGAAGGAAAAGATGGGTACAGGCAGAGTAATGTGTTGAGTTAGTGGTAAGAAGGTATGCGAATTGTCGTCTGATGGCACCTTTTCACTAAGAAGGAGGCAAAATAATTTCTCAAGAGAGGAGAGATGGAAAGCTTGCATGTCTATATATGAAAAAGAACATAAGTTAAGAAATAGTAAGTCTAGTTGAGATTTGAGACCATGACTTTAAAGTTTCACCAATTAACATGATGTGACTTTCTTCAACTACATTAAAGTACTGTCAGGACCTAGGGCAGGCTGCCCCAAATATCCCACAATGGTATATTGATTATATTGAATTAAAGTTACTTGACAAGCAGCCTGTGTAAGAAGGGCATGTTGACCCTCTCTTGTCTTCTTGACTGTAGGAAATAAATCTCCCCTGTGAAAGGTGTCCTCCGCCCCATTCCATGAGGGCT
>NW_011888785.1:11151539-11183514 GCF_000151845.1 Pteropus vampyrus
AGTGAAGTGATTCGGTGACAAGTGGCTTTGTTGAAGTCAAAGAACAAATATCATGCAAATGGATTTTAAAAGAATTGAAAGAAAACAATTTTTTTTGGTTAAAGGGTGGAATGCCTAAATTTATTACTTCAGCTCGTAAAGTCATGACGATGTTCAAGACAAGGCCATGCAAGTGGGTAGCCAAAGAGGAAAGAGTGCTTATGAACTCAAGAGGCCAGGGTTTTGAAGGGGTTTTCCACATAAAAAGTTAAGTTGAGGCAGAGCTTGGGCGGAGGGTACTGAAAACAGGGGTATGGGTCATGGAGACTGCAAGACTATGAGCAAATTAGTCCTCCCAGCCCTTTAGGAGAGGTCAGATATAAAGTGGAAAGGGAGACTCTGGTCCCTCTGGAGCTTTAGAGTGGCTTGAGTATGAGGATTCAGGGGGAGAAGCCTTGATGAAAGGCTCCCTGGGGCTTAGAGAGGCTCCAGAAATGAGAGGTCTGTGCGATGGCTGTTGCCTGTGGAAGGGATGGTGGAGCAGGCGGGAGGCCCTCTTTAAGCTGAATTTAGATTGTAACATTACTCCTTACTTTACACCATTCCTATCAGCATACAGCAATAAATACTGAAATATTAGGAAAATAAATGCTACTCTCCATGTTGTTGAATCACATATTTTGAATCCTATTCCATGGATTTACCTTTCTAGTGCCTTATTACCATGGTTACTATAGTAATACTATGTATAACCATATACATAGTTAAGTATATGAGACACCTAGGCTGACAATAGGACAGAAATTCGAAACAGGAGAGTCTTGGAACTTTTTTCTGATTAGTAATAATAATAATAGCATATATAAAGTGAATGCATATTATGTGCCAAATCCTAGTCCAAGCTTGTATTAATTTATTTAATTTTTATAACAATCTGCCTTTTAATTTAACTTTTAGGTGCTCTGTATTTTGAATGAGTCAGTTGTAAGTATTGCAAAAATTCCTCTTTGTCTACTCTGTGGATTACCTGTTCACTCTCTTAATAGCAGTGCCTTTCATGTTCTTAATCTTATATTATACTCTTATTTATCAGTTTTCTTGCTTGTAAACTTTTCCTATTCTGTTTAAGAAATCTTTGCTTATTTTTAGTTAATAAAGATGTTCTCCTCCCATTATTATTCTAAAACTTTTATTGCTTTACATTTCATATTTAACTCCATTTTATTTAATTCTATTTGGAATTGACTTTCGGGTATGGTGTAAAGTGGAAATCAAGATTCTTTCCCCATATTTCTATCCAGTTAACTGTGTCTCATTTATCGAAGTGACTATCCTTTCCCCACCAAACAGCTGTGTCATCTTTGTCATAAGGTAAGCAGACGTGGGTGATATGTTTCTGCATTCTCTATTCTGTTTCATTACTTTATTTGTTGTTTTGAGGTTACCATTATTAACCCAATTTTATAAATGAAGAAACTTAAGTACAGGAAGGTTAAGTAATCTTAGGCCCTAAGTCGCATTACTAGTAAGTCTATCCTGTTAATTAGATAATACTTGTATCTTAAGAGCAAGTTTATCAGAGGTTACTATGTCTAAGGAAGTCCCTGAATTGATTCTTCAAAGAATACTCCCCATATTGGGATCTGGCATTAAGAATTAACAGAAGAAGCTTCACCTCAAAGATACATGAATTTGAATCACTATTCTGTTTATTAGCAGTAAGAATACAGACAATTAAGCACTCTGAAATGTTTCTTTGTCTATAAAATGAGAAAAATAATACCTATCTAGTAAGTTTGGACAAAAAACAAATTAGACCATGTATATATAACCTAGCACATAGTGCTAAATAATGTTATTTATTTCTTAATCACTTGACAAAAGTGCTTAAGCCTGAAGAAATTCATAGGTAAAATTTCTAGAATATTATTTTCTGAGTAATTTTGGTGTGTTTAGTGGGTTATCGTTTGGTTTGCTTTGGGAGTTGTCTCTAATTTGAATCTCATTAAGAAAAGTAAATAGATGGATATCAATATCTAATGGCACAGAAAAAAGAAGGAAGGACAGAACTGAGGGAAAAAACAATCAGTAGTTTTGGCTGGATACCATTCTGGCTAGTCATGTCTCTATTTTCATTCTACTTTGCAAATATTAGTTATCTTGTGATTATGGATTAAAAAACAAAACAAAACTGAAAGGTCCCAACTTGCCTGAGGCTAATTGTTAGATCAATAGCCAATTAGAATGCATGGCTTCCTTGGCTCAAACATTCCTGTAGCCTAAACTGCTGTGAGGAAATCATGATCATTGAAACAGTTTTTGGCGGCAATTTATACCTCTAACAAAAACAGGTCCTCTTAAAATAACATCTTTTTCTTCCTTTTCCAGCCTCTCTCCTTTTTATTCTTCTAATTCTATGTTTTCTCATCTCGATTTTCCCCACTTCCTCTTTGCCTTCTTCCTGTGGTTTAGACCCACCTGCATATGATGCCCAGTGGAATTTCCCTCCAGCCTAAGGAAATGCTGCATCAACAATAAGCAGCTTGAAGGAAATGAACTGAGCCTGGACCAGTCAGTACACACACAGCAATAATAAATCCTACTCGCTGTGTCTTTCCAAAATTATCTCCATTCAAGAGATAGTTCACAATTCTCAAGATATCTGCAAAACAAGATTATTTTAAATTTATCTTAAAACTGCACATGGTGGTGCTCATCCTGTCCCAGTAGAGGCAGTAGCGGCATACTAGCTCATAGCCCCATGTGGTGCCTGGATTCACCTCTGCTGTGGACAGATGCATCAGGCTGTCACAGACTAAAGATGGCAGACTTTCGCATCATCCCACCAAGTCCTTTTGCCCTGATTCAAGGCTCCTGGAGCATTCATCTAATTATGATTCCCATGAGATATGCCTATAGAACTGATCATACGTTTCTTATCTGCCTACTATAGAATAAGAGGGACTGAAGTTTCTTTACTTCAGTAATTTTGTAAAGACTCGAGCTAATGTCACTCCTCTGAGGAACTGAGAGAAAAGAAACATAGGAAAAGCAGCACAGGATTTGCCCTGGAGTCCTATTTCAAACTGATGGTTAATATGCAGAAGTCATCTAACTGCAAACATTTAATTTCAGAATATATAAAGAAAATGTGAAGAACATATTCTTAAAAAATCAGAACATAAGTCTTATGCTACCATTTTTCCCCTCCTTGTAGAATCTGAGACTATTCTGTGGCTTTATTAAATCGTATATGCCTCAGGCTCTGTTTTTTAATAATTCCATTTCCCCTGGAATTTTTACTCCGAACCATTCTAGGATCTAATGGCACACTGGAATTTTAAGCATGTCAGGAACATAATTGAAAAATTTAGGTTCTGGTTGCCTCCCCCAATACTTCAGAAAGCAATTACAGACATGTCTGGCACCACCTAAAATTCAGAGCCCTCCACACTTTGAACAGAATGAAGGATTTTTCAACCTCTGTGTCCTGGCCAAAGACAACGAAAGGGGCTTTTGCTTCAAAGCAGATAAAAATACGAAAAGTGGAGTGGTGGGAGCCTTTTGAAACAGGGCCAGGAGTCTCTCAGATTTAGAAATGGTGAAACTGATGGTAGCTTTCTTTACTCCCTCGACAGGGTTTAGAAAAAAGGACTAGAAAACAAAAGGCGCTGTCTGTCATCTAGAACTGGACATTTCTGAAAGTTCCAGGTCTCTGCCTTACCCATGAGTCTGTCTGCCCCCAGCCCCCCGCCCCCTTCCTTACCACTGTTGTCAGTGAGGGGAAGAAAGGTCTGCCAGAACCACCGTCAAATGCTCATAATTCTAGGAGGTATGTTTGCTAGCATGCCAGTTCCTAGAATTCACTTCTTATTGCCAGTGACTTCTCAACATTGCCTGGAGGATAGAGGCTCAGTTAGAAGTCTGGCTCTGAGGAGCTGGTGCTGGAGCTGCATGATCAAACCCCAGTGCCACTGTGAGAAGGGAGGTTTTGCCTTGGCATAGGCCCATGCATTATCCAGTCCATCACCAGACAGTTCCATCTATTACAGATGTAATTATAGTCTTAAAAATCTGGAGCTTAATTCCAGACACAAAAACACAAAAACTATATAATTCCACTTACATGACGTACTTAAAGTGGTCAATATCATAAAGACAGAAGCATAATGGTGGTTGCTAGGGAGTAGGGGGAGGGGAGGCTGAGGAGTTATCATTTAATAGGTATAAAGTTTTAGATTTATAAGATGAAAAGAGATATGGGGATAGATGGTGGTGATGGCTGCATAACAATGTGAATATATTTTCTACCACCGAACTGTACACTTAAAAATGGTTAAGATGGTAAATTTTATGTTAGGTGTATTTTAACACAATAAAAAAGAAAAAAATCTGGAACTTAATTAACATAAAGTTGTAAGTGAAATATAAAGTTCCAGGCAAAAGTGAAGAGAAACTGCCATCGAGGTGATTTCATGTCCTTAGGCAACAAGTTTTATGGGGAGACTAAATTTAGCTGTGTGTGCTGGGGAAATGAGGATGGATGACGAGTTAAATTGTTTTAGGTCATGTGACCTCCAACTCAGCTCCAGGGGAAATCAAATTTCTAACTGCTATGCAAGGGGGACATGTGTAACAGAGAAAACAAACAGGACTAGCATATGCAAGCACCACCAATAAGCTAATTTAGGTACTAAACTTTTGCCTACTATATTGTCCTTGTGTAACTCAGAAAAGCAAGCACACAGCCTAGCAACAGAGTGCACGCTCTTCTCTTCTCAGACTGTAGCTCTTTGAGGTTGGAAACCATGCTTTTTCCTCTGTGTATCTTGAGTATCGATGTTTAACAGTTACAGAGGGAATGGACACAATTTAAAGTAGAATTCAGTGGGAGGAGACAGTGAAAGACCAGAAAAATTGTTTTCTTTCTAGAATATTTTGAATAACAAAAGAAATTAGAGAACTTTCAGAAAATAACCATGGGTCAGAATTTTTTTTCTTCTTAATATGTATGATGGTTAATTTTATGTGTAAACTTGGCTTAGCTTTGTTGCCCAGGTATTTGGTCAAACACTAGTCTAGGTGCTGTTGTGAATATATTTTTAATATTTAAATCAATAGACTTTGAATAAAGCAGATTACTCTCCATAAAGTGGGTGGGCCTCAACCAATCAGTTGAAGACCTTAAGATAAAAGACTGAGGTCCCCTGAGGAAGAATTGATTTGCCTCCAGACTGCCGTTAGACTTGAGCTGCAATATCAGCTCTTCTCTGGGTTGGCCAGCCTGCCTGCCCTGCCAGTTTTGGATTTACCAATTCCCACAATCAGTGAGCCGATTCCTTAAAATAAATCTCTCTAAATATAGTCAGCATTCAATAAAAATAGATCTCTCTAAATATAGAAATAAAAATAGAAATAGAACCAATAAGATGTATATATATCTTATTGGTTCTATTTCTCTGCAGGACCCTGACGAATACAAGATGTAACAGTTACCTTTTGAGAACATAATTGGGAGCTGACAATGAATATATTGGTGCTGTTCTTAAAATGTTAAGGCTATAAGAACAACTTCTAAGTGGAAATGTGGGAAGCTCCTGGACATTTAATCTCCTCGATGGAGTACACATAAAAATCCTTCAATATGATCATGCTGGATCTCATATTCAGCCACTGACTTTCTTTTAGGGGGAAGATCAAATGTGCCCTGCGTTTAGTTTACTAACTGATTAGCTGGAAAGGCAAAAGTGGAATTTAATCAGAGAGGCACATACAAACAAGTGAGAACATCTAGTTTTTTCCCCTCTGACAGCCTAGATTCAGTCAGCAATTAAATTTTTATTGAATGCTGACTATATTTAGAGTACAAACTTAAATGTCATTGTGACTGAAAAAGAAGTAAAAGCATTGCATCTCCACTGAGCCTACTTACTAAAGGAGTAAGTTTAAGTCCATATGCAGGCAACGAATCAATTATAATTATATAATTTGTAAAACTTATCATTGTTTGGGGATGTCAGGTATTAACTAAATGAACCTTTCTTATAATGTAAGCTTTTTCATTCAATATCAAAATTTTATTTTAACTTAAAAAAAAAATGGAGGTTTGTATGAGGTGTGTCTATATGCCATTATTTAAAAAATCCCTAAAGGTTGCTATATCAGTTAATCATCTTTATTCATAACTCCATGGTTGACTTAATTGAATTGTTGGGAAATATCTTAGGGAGTTCCAGATGAACCAAACCTAAACTCTACTTCTTAAGACTTACATTCTACCTTACATAAAGTTCATTTTTCTTATAAATCTTAATAAAAGTGTATTGTTTCCTAGTTATCACTGAATCCCAGGCCTTCATTTTACAAATGCCAGAACTCAGTTCCTGGATATGGAATGATTTGTTCACAATAGCTACAATACCTAGCTAGTTACTTTAGCTAGTTAATTTGGCTAGTTCCACAGCTAGTTTTACAGTAAAATTGCTACTCAAAACCAGTTCTTCTAACTTCAAAAAATGTGTTGCTATTGCTTTAACTGCCCCAGATTTTGTTCCAGGTGCCTAGAAATGGGGCAATTGACCTGCAAGGAATCCTTTGCACACAGCCCACTCCTAAAGGCTGGTCCAGTTCGGTTCCAGCCTCAGGGTGCTGTCCATCCTGTGGTTTGTTAAGGCCTCAAAGTCTGACAGTGAAAAAACAATAATTTCCAGCTTTTCTGGCTTAGGGTTACAGGTATCTAGAAGGGTGGATCAGCTTTAAGTCAGACCTGTGAATTTGGTTGACTCTGGCCAGTCCAATCACAATAACAGAAACTCAACTTCTTTTCTGCACAGGGCATATAGAAAATACATTAGAAATATGAGTCCAATAGCAGTAGCTACTTGCAAAACTGTGGGCTTTTAAAGTTCAGTTGAAACTGAAGAGCTGTCCAAGGAATTCTTAACCCAAGTGTCTTAGGATCTTAAACTTTAACTTAATCAAACTTCTTCCTCCCTTCCCCATGATCTGAAGCTCCAAATAGGTCCTCCCCAGTCCTCTATACTCTGGAGGCAGACTGTAATTTAAGAGCGATCCAAGGCAAGTTTCATTAGGATATATATCCATTTCCATGCATAATGCTATAAGCACTGTTTTATAATTACCACTGACTATTATTAAAACACCAGTTCCTCTTTACATTAATATCGAAACTCATTTATAATTTTTACAATGCAACTTCTTCTACTTTTCTGTTGGGTAGTCAGGATGTCTGCTTTTCTGTTAGCTTTGCAAACAGTTGTTTGAAATACAGTGCTGCTCTGGCCCAGTCCAATGGTTATTTTGCTCAGTTCAAACATTCCAAAAGTTTGAGGACTAAGACATGTAAGGCAGTTTCTCTGGAATGGCTGCCCTCGGTCTATTTTAAAAAATGACTCCACATATGTTAACTTATCATACCCACTAAATATTTCACATCTTCCACCAGGCTACAGAGTGGGGGGCGTACGTTGCATGTTCCCTGAGAAGGTATATCCTGTAAGAAGCAAGGGGTTTCTACGGAACAAACCAGATTTAGTCCCCTGTATATCACAATCTCATTACCAGTGTTTATCTCTTGTTTCAAGTGGGACTGGTCTTCAACTGAGTTCAGCACTAATCATATTGATTAACTCACTGCTCAGGGCACCGCCCAGAGCCTGGTTCTTTGTTTTCCATGAGGGAGGCCCTCATACAGAGGTCTACATGGGCCTTTTGCCCTCACATGATGAGCAATCCAGGCCCCCTCACTTTCAGCCCAGTGCTCTTCCCACACTGCCTCCAAGCGCCATGCTGCCATTCACAGTCACTTCAGTGATCCAAATGAGAACAGAACAAAACGACTCCTAACACATGAACACGTTTGCTCAACAATTCATAAATAGGCAATACGCTGAACCAATTATATCTACTCTCTCATGGCAAAAGAACATTTTTACTTTCTTGATGGATTTTGGATTTTTAAAAATTTTATCCACGTGCCTTTTTATTCCCAATTCCGTCACATCCCTTCCTATTATAAGAGCGTATACTTAAGTCTTTAATCCTTCTCAGAAAACCAAAAAACTATAAGCTTGGAATCCCTGCTTCTTGCATCCTATAGGAAGAAACTAACCTCTTTGAGTCACAATTTCCTTCTCTCCCTAATATAAAGAAATAATCCACCGACCATTTGGTGGCTTGGTTCCTAGCCTTGTAAAGAGCAAGACAGTCATGTTTGCTTCTGCCGAATCTGTTTCTTTTTAATCGTATTATTAGTTAGATTCAGATAGCAAGGAAGAAGCTCATAAGTGTAATTTAGACAATGGTATCCACAGGGAGGGCAGAAACTGAGGAAGTCATCTCTCAGCCCAGTGTCTGTTCCAATCTCAGCACTTCTGAGACTAGGGTGTCCAGAAAGCCAGAGGGAGCATAGCAACCTTGTGATTCAAGATGCAGATGTGCTGGTGATTCAGATGTGGTACCATCTACTGATCTAGTTCAATAGCTGTTTGAGTTATGCTTTGTGTTCAAGTTGAAAGCATAAAGCATTCGCAGTATTTGAACACAAAGTATTCAAATTTGAATAGTGATTGTGAAAGTGATTTCAAATCACTTTTTCTGAAAAGTGATTGTGAAGAAATGAGGCTGCTTTCATAAGCCATGGGTCTTCACACATTCTTTTTACATGTGTGAAATGGAGGTCACAGATTAGATCTTATTCCTGCCTTGGGAACTGCAGAATATCAGGGCCAGCTGTGAGTCCAGTTTGTATAAGGACATACTCAGACTCCTGGGAGAAAAGGCAAAAGCAACTTCAGATCTGATGGTCAGATTATTGGGCATGGGTGTGACTCAACTGGGTAGAGGATGCATCGAAGGTAGTCCCCAAGTCTTTCTCACTGGGAATCAGGGATCAGTAAAACAGCTGGGGCTACCTGTTTATAGTACTTATAGTGGCAGAGATGGGGAAGGACAAATCAGGTCAGAGGCCATTAGGAGAAGCCGAAAGTCAAAAGACAAAAGCACCATCCACAAATGGTCATCATCAAGGATAACAGTCAGGTCCAGAGTCTAAGGTTAGAATCATACTAGATCAGATTGAAAGCAGGATGAGAATAAGTGAGGGGAACATAACAGTTGTTGAGGTGTTTGGTTGTTGGCAGAAAAGTAGAAGACGGCTTGTTTGAAGCCAATGAACCACAGGCAGGACAGCCCAACAGCAGAACACTGAAAGATATGTTCTATGTAGCTTCTGGTAATAACCTTCAAATGCCCTCTGACCTGGATACTAGGACATTCTTGCCAAGTGAAATTTCTCTACTCATGAGGCAAAATCCCCAGCACTGCCTGTCCCCAGACAGTCTTTGCAGCAGCTTGACAGCACGTGGCAGCCACGTGAGGAGAAATAGGAGTGCACAGGTGGCAGCAAGTGTTGCTAGGTGGTCAATAAACAATGACAAGAATATGGCCACATACCCCCAGCACAAAAGACACAATGGCCGCTAAGGAAAATCAAGCAGCTTTGGGAATTGGGAAACGAGTTCTGGATGGGGGTGAAAACTATGCTTGCTTCCCCAGGCACTAATCTCTCCTCAGCTGTTGCAGCCCTGCGGAGGAAGCTAAGGGAGGAATACCTGTCTCCCACAGTCCTTGTCCACTCTCTCCCCTCCAGCTCCAATGTACAATACACTGTCCCACGGTTGCCCCTCTGGTATTTGTTCATATACATAAATTATATCAAGCTACTCTCCTATAATCAATCACTCAGTGGGTTCTCACAACCTACACAACAGGTCCCAGTAGACTCTGGCTCTGACCTGTCTACCTGAGTGCCATACCTCTTCCTGGTCACTTCCTGTGCACTCCAGCCACACTGACATCTTTTCTGTCCCTCCACAAACGAGGTTCTTTCCCATCTCAGAGTAATTGCTCTTGCTGTTCCCTCAACCAGAAGAAGCATCACTGGTCTTAAGCAGAAAGCCAGTTCCCATAGAGGTTGGCTAACTGTAACTGTCAACTCTCTGGGTGGATTCTGCCAGCATCTCTAGCAATTATTACTAAAGTCCTCTGCAAACTCTCACCTGTGCAAATCACCAAGCCCTTTGACACAGGTGTTTTGACTTTATAATGCAAATCTAGGCCTTTAAATGCATCGAGCCTAGTTTTCATTTACACCAGCAATTTTTGCTTTTGGTTTTCTTGCCTTACAGGGTTTGGTTTTCAAGCTACTAAAAGACATGAAGCTTTCTATTTTGTAGCTAAAGCTCTTTAAGAGTTTATTTTTATTGTTGCCAATGGATTCTTTCCTACAGCCTTGATCCAATCCAAGCCCCAGAGATGTACTGCATTCACATTTACTTCAAGTGGCATAACCAGAACAGCTCACTGATATCTAAAAAAAATAATAATTCTGAAGAAAAAAAATATAAGGTCATAAAAGAAAAATGGGGTTTGGCTTGTCTAACACACTCATCTTACAGATGAGGAAAGAGAAGTTTGAAGGTTGCTCGAGTGATGAGACCAAAGTCACATTACTATACATGACTGGCAGAGATGGCTCTAGAACCATGGCCTGTGCCTCCAGGCCCACGTTATTTCCACTGCGTAGGATGATAGGGGCTGCTTGGGCAGGGAGAGCCAAGGTGAAGGCCGCTCAGCTAGCGTATGACTTAGGATTAGATTTGGTTGTCAAGTAACAGAAAATAAATTCAAGATAGTTAAACGAATTAGAGAGTTATATATGTTTTTTCCACACACACACAAATCAAAAGTAAATAGTCTGAGACTGGCTTCAAATTTCCATAAAGTCATTAGGCGATCTGGCTTCTTCCAGCTTCCCTAGCCACCTTTCATAAGGGGTGTCCACAGTCCTTCTACGGGCAGGATGGCTACCGGATTTCCAGCCATCACGCCCAGGCTTCAGAAAGAAAGTCAGGGATGAACTAAGGGAAACACACTCAAGCCAGCTGAGTTAGTCCACTTTAAAGAACTTTCCAAAAATCCTCGTGGCATGCCATCTGTCCCTAATTGAGTAGACCTGTGCCATATGATTATCTCTAGTTTCTGAGGAGACAGACACATTACCACCGTGGATAAAATCGGGGTCCTGAGAGCATGAAAGTGGAGAACATCTACAAGCAACCAGCCATCCCCCGAGCCGGAAGGGTCGGCTCCAGGTGACTCCAGGAATCGATCCTATTCTATCACATGGCAAGAGTACAGAGCACAAAGAATGGAGAACTTTTTGGAGTTTACAAAATGGATTCCATGGGCGCTGTGACAGTAATGTCAACTAGCACATAATGGGAACGCCCTTAGGGTGTGACCCAAAACCACAGAAACACAAACCCTGACTGCAGGAGCCAACAAGCAAAAAGATTCCACCCTCTAAGGACCATATAAGCTGAACATCTCAGATAGACGACCAGGCCTGACCTGAGAGCCTCACGAACAGATGCGCTGAGAGCCGCAGACTCTGACCTTCCGCCTGCTGTGGCCGCTGGCTTGGGACTGACGCGACGCCATCTGCGCCGCCGGCAACAGAGCGTGCTTTGGAGACGCTGACTCTCACCCCTTTACTCTGAGCGGTGAGAGGCTATCCTTCTTCCCCCGTGTGTTGTGTGTTAACCTGATTGGTTTTTCTGAGAAGGTTCCACTCAACCAACCTGGCCTTGTGGAAGGACACAGACGGGCGACGGTGTTACTTCAGTAGCCGCTTTCCTTGCGCATGACAGCAAGAAATATGGAGGAAGGAGCCAAATCCAGAGGAAACCTTAGGGCCTCATTTTACTTAATCTCTTGGTAGCCTTTTAAATATTCACTCCCTCTTATTAAGGCCCTATTTTTCCTTTGTCTTCCAGGAAATCATATCCTGGGACACTGGCCTTGACTTCTAATACTGGAGAGATATAGGGCTCAGGCCTGAGGCAGTTTTGCAATCTGGTGTTCCCCTGGAGGTCTCGCCCAGCCCCAGAGTTTATATACTCTTTCTATGCTAAAGAATCCCCAGCGTTTATCTCTAGCCCTGTCCTCTACCTTCTAACCTTATATATCTGTCTCCTGAAATCTCCACTTAGGTGTTTAATAGCCCTCTCAAGACTAATGGGTCCAAAGCCAAATTTTCTATTCAGCCCGCAAACTGATTTCTCCCCCGTATTTGCCTTCTCCATAATAACAACACCATACACTTGTTCGTGGCGAAAGTTTCAGTGTCATCCTGGACTCCTCATCCCATCCTGGACCTTCAAAGCACATCTCTTATCTGACCGCCTCTCACTAAGTCTCGTGCTATATTCCTGGTCCAAACCCCTATCAGATCATCTCTTGCCAGCTCTACATAATTGCCTCCTAACTGGTCTCCTTGTGTGATGGTTAATTTTATGTGTCCACAGGGTGCCCAGATATTTGGTTAAACATTTTCTGAGTGTGTCTGCGAGGGTGTTTCTAGGTGAGATTAACATTCGAATTGGTAGACTGAATATAGCAGATTTCTCTCCCCAGTGTAGGTGGGTCTTGTCTAATCCACTAGAGGCCTGAATAGTACAAAAAAAAAAAAAAAAAAAGGCTGAGCAAGGGAGAATTCGCTCTCTGGGCTGACTGTCTTGGAGCTGTGGTGCTGGTCCTCTCCTGACTTTGGACTCAGACTTAAGGCCTCCAGTTTGCAACTACAGATCATGAGACTTCTCAGTTTCCATAACTGTGTGAGCCAATTCCTTATAATACATACATACATACATACGTAAATTCTATTGGTTCTGTTTCTTTGAAGAACCCAGACTAGTACACCTTGCTTTCATTCCTTCTCTTCTATAGTCAGTTCTTCACATTGCAGCTAGAGTGTCTTTTAAAATATAACTCAGGTTATATCCTTTTGCTCAAAACCAATCAGCGGTTTATAGTATCCTCATTTTCCTCTCTAACTACATCTCTATTCTTTTCCCTCCCTCATTTTTCTCCAACCTCACTGGCCAGCTTGCTGTTTCTTACACACACCAAGCATATTCCTGCTGCAAAGCCTTTGCACCCACTGCTCCCTATTCCTAAAATGCTTTGCCCTCAGACCTCCACATTGCTCATTCCATCAGTTGATTCAGGTCTCTGCTCCAGCATCGTCTCTTTAGCGAGATCTTCCCTGCTGGCCTGATCCTTATCATTCTTCATCCTCTTACTCTGCCTTATTTTATTTTCATAGCACCTATCACTAGCTGATATTATGGTGTACATTAATTTACTTTTTTTGGGGGGGGTCTGTATTCTCCATAAAAGCAGGGATTTAGTTTTACACAAGACTACTTTATCCACAGTGCCTGGTTGTATAGTAGGTTGCAATGAACTGAATATTTGTGTTTCCCCTCCCCCCAAATTCATATGGCGGAGCCGAATGCCCAATGTAATGGTATTAGAAAGTGGGGTCTTTGGGAGATGATTAGGTCACGAGGGTGGAGCTTTCATGAATGGGATTAGTGTCCTTATAAAAGAGACCTCAGGGAGCTCTCATCCTCTTTCTGCCATGTGAGGATACGAGAAGATGGCTGTGAACTATAAGCAGGTTCTCACCAGAACCCAGCCATGTGGCACTCTGATCTCAGACTACTACCCTCCAGAACTATGAGAAATAAATACTTGTTCAAGCCACCGAGTCTATGGTAATCTGTTACAGCAGCCTGACCCGATAAAGATATAGGTGCTCAAAGAAGATTGGCTGAGTGAATGAATGAATTCATATTAGGAAAAAAAAATGAACCAAACCCTTTGTGAGACACTAATCATAGTATGGCTTTTGAGTCTGTCTTAAGGAGGCTTACTTGGGTCTTTAGAACGTTATTCTTTAGCCTAAACAGAAATCCCAAGAGACAGGTGGATTAAGTTGGCAATAACCTAATAGGAATCCTCTGCTGAAAGACATAATGTGTCCTATTTATGTTAATACTAATTCTTTCTATCTTATAATATGTACTGCTGACTTTCAATAATATAATCCCTCTCTAGCAGGTGATGAAAATTCTGGAAAGTGGAATGTAAAGGTGTTGCTTTATCTTCCAAATGGCATGGAAAATGTAACCCAAGTATAAGCCCAAGAAATGTGAGAAAAGGTTATGTGTTAGTCCACTGAGGCTGCTGCTGATCTCGAATTTTAGAAACTGAGTTTCTAACATCAAATCCCCTCTAGCAGGAGGAATAGGATATTGTGGGCTTTCTGACTAAGCTGCTTCCTGAACATGATACAGGGTGATTGGCAGAAGGGTACATGTGCAGAGTGTATGCATGCAGCAAAGTGAGAAATAAGAGCAATTAGCCTGATGGTCATTGTCCCAGAAAGGTCAGTGATCCATAGCAAATCAGGACCTCAATAAAAAAGCATAACACAAACTGAGAAAAAAATATTTGTCCAGCGTATGACCAAGTGTGTATTTCCTTAGTATATAAAGAGCCCTTAATTAATCAATAAATAAAGAGAACAACCCAATGGAAAAATAGACCAAGGACAAAAAAGTAATTAAACTACTTATAAACATAATTATTTTGAATGAGCAAACTCAACTCACTGATGTATAAACAAAATAGAATTTTTATTTTTCCAAAGTCTGCCATGAACTGTACTGTCTTAAATCAGCTCCTCCTCCCCTCATCCCCCACCCATACCCGTTAATAGTCAGGATAACTTAGCAGTATTTCAACCTAACTTCCACAACTTTTTAGTCATTAAAACCATCTTATTCCACTTCTTACATTTTTGTCATGTCCATTTATCAAATTTCAATTCCCTATACAATGAAAATCTTACTTTACAAAACTTTAACATCATTTTCAATCTACCGCCTTCCCCTCTAGCACAGGCTCAGAGGTAGCTGGGTGTGGAGGAGGGTGTGATCTGCTCCCACACGCACTGCTCTGTGACTTCTGCTCTGGGACTGGTGAGAGGCAGGATGAACTCTTCCACCCAGCGCAAGTTTGTCCCTGTCTCTTGGTTGTTGCCACCTCTTTCTGTAACACTGATTGGCCTTAGTTTCCACAGATGGGGAGGATGGCAAGAGCTGGCTCTCTAGGGGATGGGTCATTTGATATTTTTAAGGAGACCCCTGTGAGGGGTTTCCTCTACAGAGTCGCTGCTGTGGAAGGTTTGGGGAAGGCCTGACCCCTTTCTCACCCTTTACGTCCTCACATTGACCTCAGGGGTAGTAGGTCCACCTCAACTGCCCTTACTGATGGGGCTTCCTACTTCTGCACCCTACTTCTCCCACTTCAGGAGAACTTTCTCCCATGAAATGAGAGCTTGAAAAATCCAACCCACCATGGTATAGATCTTTTTAATGATTTTTATTTTTTAAACTTAGGTCTTAAAAGCTTCAAGTCAAGAACAAAATGTATTAACTATTTATGAGTGGTCAGGAGGGGATAGAGGTATGTTCTGGAGAGAAGACTCTCTCTCATACATCTTTCAGCCACAGTAGCTAGGCCACTACCTACTCCAAAGGTAGGAAAACCTTAAAACAGAACTGCTCTTTTAGTTGACTGGTCAGTAGCCTGAAAAGTAATTCTCTGATTGCCTCTATCGAAATTTTTTTCTAGTGGGAAACCCACTATACTCCCAAAGCCTCAAGCTTTTAGTTTGTATTTAGAGAACAGTATACCTATACATTGGCATAAACCTCAGTTCACAAAGTCAAGTATGTGAAATCTCATCTCTGCTTTTAAAATATATAAATTTAGTTTTTATTCTAAGTCCCTGTGAAGCTAACCTGGCAGTAAATTCAGGCCTGGTCCTTCTCAGATTTATTTCCATTTCACTCTTAGGCTACAGGAATCTTTCTGGTGCTACACCTTGAATCCCAGGGACCATGACTTCTTCCACAGTCATGTTCCTGTAGCCTTATCACCTGTCGAGTTAACCTCCCTGAAGCAGGATCCACCCCTCCAAGGTCACAGATCTCTCCTCTCCTCAAGCCAAAGGCCATTACTTCTCAATCTCTCTCCCCACCATGGCCTTGCCCCTTCCCCTCAAGCCCTGATCTCCTCAGTTGACAAAAAGAATTTCCAGGAAAATAAATCCAAGAAGTCTCTAGACTTCCACAGTCCTCTACTTTCCACACTTCTACATACCCCTCGGAGAAAATGGAGCACGGAACTTGTTATGAGCAGGGATGGGAGTGGAGAAGATAAGAAAAAAGAAAATTATGGAAAGAATAAAAATTAATTAATTCACCAAAATATTTCCAATCAAATATGTTTTTCTGCTCTGTTTTTTTTGGTTTTGAAATCATCCTGACCTGTAGGATGCCCCCTCACAAAGTGACAGCAAGGTACATTTCCTAGGAAGTATGATATGCTGGCATGTGATTTCCTACAAGGTGGCCATAGATGTCAATCTCAGTGTGAATAAGGCTCCAAGCAGGACAGTAAGAAGTAAGAAACCCCATTTTAAATAATCTCTGTTTACTCCTAAAGTCTATGAATTAATCTACTAATATATCTACTTAATCTAGCTACTTCGAAGCTTTCTCTTTAGTTGGATACACAGGCATTTAATAATAAAATAATTGGACATGAGTCACTTGTCTAAATGGGATTTAAATGGTCCTTTTATGTTCTCTTTTCAGCTTGCTTTCTTGGTACAGGACTGACTTATTTATGAATAGGCAGGTTCTTTATTTGTGTGATCTAGGAGTTTAAAAGTTTTACCCCAAAGAACAAAATTTCCTATCTACCTGTCATTGCTATCTGAAATTCTGCTATTTAACCATTTATTTCTTTGTAATACTCAATGTCTTTGGGGTAGCTAATGCGTCCTTTAAAAAATGCAAATATTAATCTTGTGAAAGAGAAAACTTTTTTATGTGATGTGATTTTATCTGATTGTTTTTAATTTGAAAGAAGCAGCTAACACTCTGGCTCCACTGATGCCCTGGGTAACATAGACAATAATTACTGAGAAAACAGTATGTAACCAATATTTCCCCAGTCTTGGCATGCCTGAGGCTATCAAATAAGGGCACTTTTTCTAGGTACCCATAATTCGAAGACATATACTCTTCTTCATCTCTTAGATTCCAGGAATTACTTTTTTTCTTTTCTTCGTCTGCTTTTTCTTTTCTTTTCTTTCTTTTCTTTGCTTTTTTTTTTAATTGAGTTTACCTCCTCGAAATAATCTCTGGAAATCATTGAGGAATGCTTATATGTATGATCGATATTGTTAACCAATTATATTGGTGAAGAATGAAGCAAAAGAAGAGACTAGAAATGAAAATACTGGCTAAAAAATAATTGCAGCTGAAATGAGTACTAAAACAAATATTAGCAATCTTTCAGAGGTGGAGGATTCGGGAACTCAGAAACAGAGAGGAGAAAAAAAATCCATAACCACCATCAAAGATAGAAAGTCAGTAGTAGCATTTCTGGTAAACATGGAAGATGGGAGTAGTAAGGTATTGGGCTTGATGGTAGATTTGGTTTTAAGTTTACGTAGCTTGAACAGCCATGAACACTTCAGGGACGAGATGATTTGGGCAGATGACAAGGTCCCTGTCCATGTAAACAATTTGATTTAAAATGTATTATAAAATTCATGTGAGGTATCATTATTAATCTATCAATGCATATTTAGAGTAATGGTAGAGAAGAAGTGTTTATGTATTTGTTTGTAATCCAATCAGCACACATGAAAATCCTTTGTAATATCTCTTTGTTCAGATTTAGGAATCATCTCTTTGCACTCTCTACTGTCAAATGTACCATTCCCAGCCAATTTCTTACAATGCTATGGCTCTTTGGAACCGTTAGTATTGAAACAATATAGATATTCTTGCCTTTGCAGTTCCCCGATATCATTGTTTTAATAATGTTTATTGCATCATTACTTGTGATATGGCATCATCCGTCATGCCATCCATGAATATTGTCTTTTAATAGCTACCGCAAAGTTTGTTACCATGTTTCGTTAATGATGACTACGAGGACAAGTCTCACCCAAAGTATGCAAGAGAATACAAATGATAACTGATTTTCTGGTCATGCTAAGTTTATCATTTGGAATTTGGGTGACAGTGCTAAGGTATGAGCAAAGCTAGAGTTTCAGGTAGAGGAAAAGAAAGAAACGCACTAAAGGGCAGATCTTAAGTAGAGATCTGATTCAAAGAATCATTTCTAAAACACTATTGGCATCAGACTCTAAAATTTTTTAAAAACAAGTTTCTATCCTAAATCTCTACAGTAAATAGGTATAATATTTACATTCATGAAAACAAGTTACTTAAAACATACAAGAAAGCAGGTTATATTGAGATTAGTGGCAAAGCTCAACCCTAGCCAACTCTGCCAGTAATTTATAGCTTCTGATTTTGTTCCTAAATTAAGAATCAGTATTTTGAACAAATATTCAGGAATATCATCATAAAGATACATTTCTAATATATCAAAATGTTTTGTTCATTAAGACAAAAGTTAATTCCACAGAAAAGCTTCTTTTAGGAATAGAGAGTCTTAGGCTGTCTGCTCTGTGTTAAAATATCATATCCACCCTGGAAGCACACACTGCTTGGGCATGAAAGAGAAAATCCTGCACACACTCATCATTCAAGGTCTTGGGTTTAAACTGCATTCTTGTCACCTCAGTCCATCACATTTTCAACCCCTTAGGCTGAGGACATTGTTTTTGTTTTTGTTTTTCCTTTATCTCACTTGACATGACTGGGGATTTATTCAATTTTCTGGGTAATCATTAGTTCTCCTTAAGATGGCGATTCCCTCTGGCCATGCCAGGTAGCGTGTGCTCAAGGTTGACCCAGAGCCATTCTGCCCTGGCATAGGCCTGTGTGGGTGGCATCGCTACTGAGCTCCTCCGTGAGCAAGAGCAGATCTGGGAAGAAACGAACACACCTTTCATTGGAAGAAACTCTCCCTTAGGAATTGCAGATGGGAAAATAATTTATACTAAAAGTACTGTCTTAGCAAACAAAAACACTAACAAAAATATTCCATGGACTAGAATACAGCCAGAGATGGCATGCCATCCTGGGCAGTGTGCGTCTTTGGAAAAGAAAGGTAATCTAAAAGCTACCTACTTGGTAATGGGGAGGTCACACGAACCTCCTTATGCCCACACTCATGTCTCCTTCTACAGGAAATGCCCTGCCTACAGCCTTGCTGCCTAAGTGGCCACAATGGGATGGCACTGCCCCCACCCTCTTGGCCGTGGCTGACTAGGCAAAGAGTGAATGAATATCCCACCTGAGATGGCCACATTCTGAGGTTGGCCTGTCCCCAAAAGATAAGCTGAGTGTATTAGTTTTCTAGAGCTACCATAGCAAATTACCACAAACTGAGTGGCTTGAAAAAAAAAAGAAATTTATTCTGCTCAGTTCTGAGGCTAGAGATCTGAAATTAATCTCCAAAGGCTCTAAAGAAAATTGCTTCTTTTTGAGTGGTTGCCAATAATCCTTTTTTTCCTTGCCTTAGAGATGTATCACTCCAATCTCTGCCTCTGTTTTCACATGACTTTCTCCCTGTACATCTTTTTTTTTTTTTTTTTGTATCTACATTTGACTTCTCCTTTTAAGGGCACCAGTCATATTGGATTTAGGGCCACTCTAATATAGTATGACCTCATCTTATCCTGATCACATCTGCAAAGATTCTATTTCCAAATTAGGTCACATTCACAGGTACTAGAGGTTAAGGTTTGAATGTATCCTTTGGGGTTACACAATTCAACCCCTTAACACTGAGTCAATCAGTTTTCCTCTTGGGAATGTGGACTAAGAGACACACAGAACTAACCAGTTGGTTGTAGAGTTCAAAGCAAAACGATACAATGAGCTTGAATGTCAGCTGAAAGCTATGTTCACACAGGAGGATTCTGGAGCAGAACAGATGCAGGGTGGAAGCCAAGGAAGCTGGGAGGAGAAAGAAGAGCCTGGAGCAGCCACTGAGGGAGAAGTGGAGCTCCCAGGATGATCAGGATGGTTCCTGAAGCTTCCCTGAAGCCCTTGACTTTCACCTCCAGTTTTCCCGAGCTCTACATTAACCCCCATCTTCTTGAAATAACTACTTTAACAAGTTGTTCCTTGAAACTACATGAGCTAAGGGAAAAAAATCCAAGAAGAGTCTTTTTAGAGATGAGGGGACAGAGGCTCTGAGAGACGTGGTGACTCCAGCCCAGTGCTCTGCCCTGCAGCGTGGCCTTCTTCCAGAGTCAGTTCATCTCAGTGCTCCGGGTACCTTTCAGAAACGGTAGTAATTAGTCACAGGCTACCAAGAACAGGTCATTTGTCTTTTAAGATGACCTAGAAGGCATAATAATGGAACAATAGCTGCCTTTCAATTTCTATCCTGGATTCTGGATTCCAGACCAATTCCTGGGCAGACATGCAGATAGGCTAGGGGATGCTGATTGCTGTTTACCTTCATTGATTGCACAAACATGCTGAAAGGAAGCTGGCACAAGGCCTGAAATAGGCCAGAATGACTTGGTCGAGTGGCCCTTTTCATTTTCAACCTGGGATTCCCTGACCCAGTCTTTCCCCCAGCGGGTGCAGAACAGACCACTCCATAATTTCCTAACAGTAGTAGAAATCCAATATCACGGCTCCAAAAGGAAGAGGGAGAAGAAAGGAGAGCTGGGAGAGGAGGGAGGGGAGGGGAAAGGAAGGGGAGGGAAAAGGAGAGGAGAAGAGAGGAGAAGGAATTTACTCTTGGATTATATTATACTCTACCTCTACCTGTTCCCCACTTTCTGCAACTCCCAATAAAAAGTTTTGTATAAGTATAAAATAATTTGTCATTCTGGGGACAATACAATAGATATTCATTAAGAACTTCCTTAAAAAGCTCTCAACTGTTGATATCTGAGTGAATGATAAGCTCATTTGATTTTAAATTTAAATACCAGTTAAAAGAAGAAATCCAGTTTGGAAGTCAGAAAAGTGGCTTCTGGTTCTGTCGCTCTGCTAAGTCATAGAGCTCTGACCTGTCAGGTTTTGACCTGACAAGTGAGAATGTGGACATAGGAGTTCCCTTGTTCAGTTACTGACCCGTGACTCCCCTGGGACAGGCCTGGTAGACCTCTTAAATGCAAATGTTATAGAGAAAGGAAGGAAATTTGCCCCATTGGGAATGTGCAGATTATCTCATTTATTCCTCAGAACCACATTAAGAAATAAGTTTAATAACCGAGGAACTAGAGAATCAGAGAGATTACGATTTCCAGTACTTGAATTTCTGGTTGAGCAGGAACTACTGGGAGATCAACAACACCCTGAACTTTCAACTTCTATCAGCTTTCTTCCTTTAGAGGAGATCAGGAAGTTAAAAGAAAAAAAAAAAAAAAAAGATAATACAATCTTAAAATACAAAAAGTTAAATATTAGCTGCAAAATGTTTACCAAGAGTTTATAATAATGTAGGAAACTGTTTATGTTAACACATTAAATCAAAAAAGCCAGATGTAGACTTACAAATGTAGTATCGTCTGTTTTATAGTCCTCCCTAGAGTAGCAAACCTAAGTAAACAAAAAGAGAATTATTTTTCCAAATTTGGAAAGAAATACACCAAAATGTTAAACAGTGGTGGAGATATAAGTAGTCTTTCCAACTTTTCTGTTTTCCTAATTTTCTGTAATAAACAATTAGTATCTCTGTAATGAAAAAAAAAAAAAGCATTATAATTATCTTTAAAAAGCAGTCATCCAGAGCTGTGGGTTTGGACAGTGGTGTCTGGGGCTGATCTGTTGCAGGAAGTGACATCTGACTGAGGAAACTGGGTGTTCAAACAACTTTGTTAGAAGGAGAATTTATTAGCCAGTGCAACGTGTGAGTCTTAACAGCACCGAAACACGAGCTCCCCTTGGTTAGATTTCTTGGTTATACCCTTGCAGTGTCCACGCAAGGGGCACATGATTCCTCTGTCTGAGGTCTCATGTGCACCTCATGTCTCAGGAAGGGGAGGAGGAGTTTCAGGTGGGGGCTGCAAGAGGGAAGGAATTCCCCAACCACTGGTCCTATCTATTTACAGATTGTTTATCTTGTAGGTGCTGCAAGTGTTTCCAGAAGGCCATTTAAAGATCTCTATAGGGTGTGGTTAATCTATAGCTGGCTGAGTGGGTCATTTCTGCAAGCCCTTTCCTTTGCATTTTTCAGATGCCTCCTCTCTCCTCTCTTAGATCAAGGCCGTGGAAGGTCAGTACACTGACGTTCTCCCCGCTGCTGGAGCCCAGGCACTGAGGGTGCAGGGATCACCTCCTTCGTGCTGCCCCTACGAGAAATGTAGGCACCACTGCCATTTCTAGTGGAGGACAAGGAAGAAGGTGGGGGGCCACTTCTCCCTTTCCAGATTTCCAACCACAAGAAACACTGACTGTCGGAGGCACTGTGAACACAATGAGAAATAAGTCCGAATCACTGCCCTCAAGGAGCCACCATCTAGTGGAAAAGACAGTTAATTTCAAGACAGTATGAAGAGGGCTAGACAATGTGCACAGGATGTCACGCACATGTGTGCACATGGCGGCTGCAAGAATACCGGCCTGAGATGTGGGGAGGGTTTCCTGGAATGGGTGCAGTCTGGCCTGGCAGTCAACCCATGATGGCACTGTAATGCTGGACCAACTTCCAGGACAATATTCAGTCTGGGCACATTCTGCTGCTCACCTGTTTTGTCCACCTCTCTCAACACCTACAGGGCAAAGCTGCTTAAGATGAGTACACATGGGCTTGGTATGGGGAAGAGGTAAAGAAAGAGGAAGCTGTGTCAGCTGTATAGGGGCGTGGTGGCAAAAAAGGGTCTATTTAGGGAATTGCAAGTAGTCTATGTGGTTAGAACTTGGGAGGATTCCATTCTGCAGGCTCTATGAAGCCACCGAAGCCACCGGAAGGGTTTAAACCAGAGTGACATTAAGGTCAGATTTGGTTTTTTAGGAAATTCACTGCAGGACAACGTGCTGAATGAACAGGAGTCCAGGAGATGCGGGAGGAGATGCCTTTTTATCAAGGCACACAGGGTGTGTTTCACCTTGGCTGAGAAGGCCAAGCTTTCTCTTCACATCACCACCACACCACATGTGTCCCAGAGCCCTACCCCCACACCAGAGTCACTGTACAGGAGTTTGTGTGGTACGTGCGTGAGCATGTGAGGGGTATGTGGGTGTAGTGTGAGGAGGTGTGTGGTATGTATATGTGTGGTATGTGATGTTGTGTGTGCATGTGGTGTATGCTGTATGTAGCATGTAATGTGCGCGTGGGCAGTGGTGCATGCCGGGCAAGGTTTCTGGGCATGGATGAGCATTAACCCACACACGGTGCTTACTGGGGAAGTGCCACCTGCTGATGGCTGCCAGCTCACCCTACGTCTGCTTTGGCAGAGTTCCCTCCTTCCAGGGTTGAGCTTTCTCCAGTGCATGCTCTCCAGTCCCCATTCTAATTTACTTAGTTTATGTAAGAAAAAGCAGTTTGTCAGCATGTTTCTGAGTCTTTCAGTAGCAGCCTTATTCTTTCTGCTTGCAGGTCAGATGGTGAGTGCTGAGCAGAAGATAAGGAAGCTGTGGGGAGAATCCCTTGGTGATGGGAGTGACTGAATGGCACCCCCCAAAAAGCTATGTTCAAGTCTCAACCCCCAGAGCATGTGAATGTGACCTTATCTGGAAATAAGGTCTTTGCAGATGTAATTAAGGATCTCGAGATGAGATTGTTTTAGAGTTAAGGTGGGCACAAAGCCAATGACTAGTGCTCTTACAAGAAAAAGATTTGAGACAGAGGAGAAGATGGAGACAGAAGTTGCGATGATGTGTTTACAAGCCAAGGAATGCCAAAGATTGCCAGAGCCACCAGAGGCTAGGAGAGAGGCACAGGATGGCTTCTTCCTCAGATCCTCCAGAAGGAACCAACTCTGCTGACACTTTGAGTTTGGACTTCCATCTTCCAGAACAGTGAGACAATGAGGTTCTGTTGTTTTAAGCCACCAAGTTTGTGGTCATTTGTTGCAGCAGCCCTGGAAATGAATACAGTGATATATTAGAAACAACTTGATGAGAGCAGAGGAAAGGATAAATATCCAGTAACTCACATCATAATTAGAGAAATTATACTCAACACAGGCATGAGACAATGAGGTCTAAAGTAAAGGCAGGGCAGTGAGGATGAAGGAAAGCAGAGATGTTAGAAGTCTATTTGTAAGTCCTGTATTTCAGGGCAGACTCTTCCCTCTTAGACTCATATTCTGAACTGAAAGGACCACCATCTCCTTGTCAAACATACACAGAGCACAATGCTGCTTCTCTCTACCCTGTCACTTACAAACTCTTACTACATAGATGGCATTATATAAGATGGCATCTAAGAATTGAAAACATACACTGTAATGAGGCATCTTGAAACTTCAGCAGAGGCCCCGAGTTTCGAGGACAAACAGTAAGTGCCAAGTACTCCCTGATTCCAAAGCAAGTGGGCTGCTTACGCAGAGCATGTTGAGAGTGTGAAATGGTTTTGCCAGCATCGGCCCATCGCCCACCTCCAGACTGTCAAAGAGAAGGTGAAGAACCACTGGGAGGTTGAAGAGCCTCCTGTAAGGGTTTCTTTGCAGAGAAGCACTGGTGTGTTCCTCAAAACAGGGCTGCAGAGAGGAGTATTTCCTCCTTACTTTAAGCTAATGAGAGGAGCTTAGAGAAACCATGTTGGAGAGCTTGAACTTGTTGTCTTAAAGTTTAAGAATCATGGTAACCATCATCCGCCTCCTACCTGGGAAGCTAAAACCAGGAAGGAACTGGGATGGTTGCCTAGGAACGGCATGTACTCTCAACGTTTGGCAGGGCAGAAATGACTCAAGGTGTCCTGGGGACCATGAGAAGCAGCTGCATCAAGTCAATTTGAGGGAAGCTCCCATCTAAATAGGCAACCTGATGGGATGCTGGGGGCTGGGGAGTGATGCCAACAATCGAATAAACCTGGAGCTGAGTGGGAACTCATAAGCAGACACCTGGAAAAGGTAACCCTTGCCTCCAAAAAAATTACCAGGTGATTGGGAATCTCCAAAGAATCCACAGGATGTCACTGGCTCTGGCTTTCATTGTGCCCCAGGGGCATGGTGAATGATTACAGCTGCACTATTCAGGTTAAATATGTTGTGCCTTCCCTCTAATCTCTGATCTTCTGGTGCTCTATCCATGGAGGGCCCCAAACAGCATCCAAACGTGGGAAGGAGGTTGAACAAACACTGAAGAAATAGCTTAAAACTAAATTATCCTCCCCACTGCACATTTCACAGCCTAAAGTAGGCCTGACACAGGCAAGGGGAAATTTCAAATTAGAAGGGACTTTTGAGTTTCGCTATTACCCTGGACTGGACCTTTTTTTCCTTTTTTGGATAGTTTTTAGTTGTGCCTTTATTCATGTACTTATTTTTAAAATCCCATAAAGTGACCACCGACTCATGTAGGATGCAGGTCACACTTCTGAGCATGATATATATTTTTTCAAAGTAGTAATTCTTATAGGAATCTTATTGATCACGCAGTAGATATAAGAAAGTCAGATATAGTGATATATGCAATCTAAATAAGACAGGCTGATTAAGAATTTATATAAGGTTAAAAATATGTATGTTAAATGTTAGCCATATGGACAGATGCACGGAGTGAGAAGAGTATGTGACAGGGAGCCGGGGGTTCCTTTATGATCAGTCGAGTGCCCATACAGTGAAATTGCCTTTTCACCTCCATTATAGTAAATAATTCCCTAACAGATACTGGCATTCTACACACACCTAAATACACAAGGATGAGGTTCGTCCTGCTACATATACAACCTCAAATGACATTACCGTGAATTTCCTGTGAGACTCCCACAACAATAGTCACATAAATCCCATGCAAGCAGCAGGATGAGCATCAAGGCGTTTATTCTCTGTGGAGCTTAAAAGACACTTAACTCTCGATGTTAATATTTGTAAAGAGCATGTGTCACCTTTGCTATACTTAGTTCCCAATTGATATGTACTTAGAATGGGGGAATTTTGATGGTTGGTTCATCTAATGGTGATAACTGAAGAACCCTTAAAATGTGAGAAAATGTTAATAACATATTTTAGTCACTCACTTAACACATAACATGAATCATGTACGGCTTTAACCAAAAAGGTAGAGGGAAGTGCATTTGAATGACAGTGCTTTTAGTTTTTGTCATATATGGTTTTTACTACTAATGAAACTGATACAACTGCTTGTTTATTTATCAAATCACACACTAGTCTGAGTTCTTAGAGAAAATCCCAAAACAGGAGAAATGCTATTCCTTTTTTCTCTGGGGACTTTGTAGAAGCCAGATAAAATTATTAACTTTTGGAGGTCCCTATTAAGCAGGTTTTTTTTTTCCTGTGTGTAATTCTCAGAGAACAAATTAGAACCAAATAAGAACATGCTACAGTAGAAGAAAGTTAACTTTTGGTATACTTTCTATAAGGAACCAGGAAGCTTGAACAGCTAGAGTCAGGATGTAAAAGAAAATACACCCCTATGTGTCCTGCTTGTGCCAACTACTACGGGAAATGGTTTGGGGGGTTATGCTTGGCAACTTATGTTTAAAAATCCTCTTATGGAGATTTCTCTAGTTGAATAGAAACCATTCGATAAAAAGCCAGCAGGTCCTGTGAACTTAAAAACAATATCCCTCTGAATGCCTTTAATTTACTGCCTGAATTCAAAGTTTCTGTTGGAGAAATAAATCAATAAAACAATGCCAAGGTCTATTTTATTGGCAATGTAAGATGCAAAGTAATTTATTTTTAAACTTCTAACGTTTGAAAACAAGAGCATAGTTTAAATAATGTAATTTTTCCAAAGCTGAATATGCTCATCTGAAGCTCAGTGTTTCTGCTTGAAATAGGACAGCAAGTTCCTAAAACTTCTAGGTGGAAACACTACTGCTTTGATGACCTGTGATTAGGTGAATTGATCAGTCACTGTTGGGAACATCCTTGTTTTCCTTGGTAAGGGTTTAAACCACTCTAGAGAAGATGGGTTTTGCTAGTCTTACGCAGGCATTTTCATTCCAAATATCTCCTGAGAGGTATATAGCACATGCAGGAATCCATCTTCATCCTTTTCACTTTCCTACATTTCAGAAATTGCCACGGAAACGCTCACCATTCAGTGTCCCCTCACCATCAGGAAAAAGGCTTTCAGCTGTATGCCCTTCAAATTATTCTGATTAATTACTCATGTTGACATGATCTGGTTCAAGGAGCTTGGTTTTATCCAGCACAGGGAGCTGCTTCTCACTCTTGTACCTTTCTATCATCCCAGGGATTTTGGTAGGATGTTGCCCTGGGATCAGTTGGTCACTTTCTACTCTTTGTTGGAAAGTGTGGAGCTGTTTGAAAGTCTTTTCGCACAACAGGGAGAGGGAGAGGGGGTTGGTAGGAGGGTCGATGGAGGTGGCTACTGTGACTCAGGCAACGCAACTTCCATTGTATCCCTCCAGACCTACAGCTAGGTCAGCTGGACCAGACTTTTCATTATGTGATGGTGACCAGAAAAATGACAGATCTGCCAGAGATTTCTTCCATAGCTGGCTTAGAATGGATCCACAGGGCAGGTTTGAGGGGGAGAGGTGAGAAGGAAAAATGTTACACACTGCTTGCATCTACCAAGCCCAACTCATTCAATAAACCAGCTACAATAGAATCAGGAGGATTTAGGAACTGACTGGTCACTCATCAAGCAAGATGGTCTCTTTTAGTCACCATTTATCTTGTGTCAGAGTTCAGGACAAATTCTATAATGCCATACAGCCTGGGTCAAGGGAGAAGTTTTATTCAGGAGAAGGGAAGAATTACTGGGTTGGGTCATCAAGGGAAGAGAGCAGGCAGTGTCCGTTCTCCAATCATACCACAGGGAGAAGTCCTGGGCAGGGTCTCTGCTGCATGTGCAGCACGGGTCCACCTTCCTGTGGAGGAGCTGCCCCGGGATCCTACAGGGGGAAAAAAGTTTTCCTCAATCATCTTAGGGTCCCTGGCTGGGTCTGAAAATTAAACTGACAATGACAGATTTACAGTAGAAAAGCGTATAGGTTTATTCAATAAAAGTGTTATGTGACATGGGAGTCTTCATAAGGAAATGAAGACCCAAAGAAACCGTTAGACCTGAGTATTTTTATTCTAGGTTTGATGATGAATGGGCAGTTGCGGAGAAATATAATAGGTTAAGGAGCATGAGGTAAGTGTGATAAACTGGAGAAACTAAGCAGGCCTCATGTGACTCTTCTCGTTCCTTGCTCTTTAGAGATAAGGATGCTCCTTTCCTCCAGGTATATGCAAGGTACCTCTCCATAAGGGTTTTATAATCTGTTTCAGGGGAGGAGGGGGTGAAGAGGTCAGCGAGACCTTCTTGCTTCTGCTGTTTTCTCAAATTCCATCAGCTTTAATAAAAATACTCAGTATGCCAAGGTACCACATTTTGGGGTAGCATGATGAACCCCATCAACACCTTTCCTTTTCATAGGGCAGGCGTGAGAAATCAGCCTTTTGCAGTGAGGGAGAGACATACTGTGGGAAGCTGCTGTTTACAGAACTTGCCTGGGAATGCCAGGTGTCTAGCACATGGAAACTGTGGGCTTGTGGGAAGTTACATGTGTTGGGAGGAAGGAGTGGGAGGAGGGGACTGCCCCCTTGAGCAGCTGGCATGAGCACCGCCTCTTCCATTGAGAAGGAGCCGCCCATCCCAGCTGGCCCACAGACCTGGCGACCAAGAATGAGCATGTGGTGTTGCTTCCAGATCTTCTGACCATTGTGCTACAGTCCAGAGGTGAAAAAGAAGGAAGAAGTGGGGATGAACCCCAGCTTTCAGGCCAGGACAATGGGACATCTAAAAGAGGAGAAGGAAGGGAGCAGGTAGAAAGAGAATGGATAGGAAGGGGGACGTTCGAAGAAAAGATTTAAAGGTATTTATATTAAAAAGCATCCATTATTTCCTTGGTGCACTGACAAATGAGAATGTGTTTAATACCCGCCAAGTTTAAATGATTTCATCAGCTCTTTTCTGATAAAGTAGGTTAGAAGATAGATAACTATGAATTTATTTAAGACAATAAAAAATTTTGCTCTTTTGCCCTCATTCCATTCCCAGAATAATAGAAAAGAAAACTAATAGTTTTAGTATTCATCAGAGTTTTAACTTTGAGCCAGTGAACAGTTTAGTCCATAATGCTCTCAGATTGACCCTTCAGCAAGTCAGGTCAGTGGGGGTTGGGTGTGGGAGGGGCGGGCTATGGTGCTAAAAACCTGCATCTAGAAATAACATGTGGACAAGGTTATTCATGACAGCATTTTGCTAAATAACGAAGGATTGACAATAACTAAAATAACTATCAAAATATATATAATGACTTTTGATAATGTAATCACTATTACATAAATTACATTACACAATTCACTGGAATGTAATGTAGCTCTAAAAATTATACTTTTTTTGTATTAATACATAATGACATCCACAGTTCATTGTTAGGTAAAAAAGTAAGTTCTAAACAGTGTCTATTCTATGCTATCACTTGTGTAAAAAAAAATGGTGATAGTGAGAGTATATGTTCATATGGCCTTGTACAACCAAAGAACATTTCTGGAAAGATATGTAAGAAACTAGTAATGTTAGTTGTCCTCAGGAGCAGACACTATGTTGCTGGGAGCAGAGGTGAGATCTTTCACTGAAATACATTTCATGTCTTTTGAACCATGTGTATAACACATTCTGAAAAAAATATGGTTCAAAACAACATGTAAAACCTTAGGTTTACTATCTCTTTCAGACAAAGTTTGCACTTGCTCATGGCCTTTTGTCAAAATTTCTATTATTTCATTTTTTTTTTGGATTCTTTTCTTTAAGGCAGGAGAGCATACTTTTATTCTTTTAATTCTGTGGGTTTGGAGTTAGACACAGAGTGAGAACTGGCTCCACCACCACCTGGCTGTGGGAATTTAGGCAAGCTGCCTTACCCAAATATCTTGTTCACAAAATGCTTACAGTGCGGCAGCTAGCTTCCCCTGACGTGAGTGATACAAAAGACAGCAAGGAATAAGTGCTTTTAAAGACTTACTCCAAAGTCACACACCATCACTCCCATCTTATTCTACTCCTTAGAAGCTAGCCACTAATCTAGCCTACAGTCAAGGGGCAGATTATACCTCTTGAAGGGAGGAACAGCAAAAAATTTGTGGACGTATTTTAAAACCACCACAAAAAAGTAATCGTGTAAGTTATCATTCAAACTCAGACACTTTAAGAATACAAGGTGGTGTTATTGATAACCAAGTCTGGACAGTAAGGGTAAACTGGGGCCCTCCTGCGTAAACCAGGATGTGTGATCAGCGAGCTATAGGTCTTTTCATAGCCTCTCAGGAGGATAAATCTCAGACCAAAACACATGTGAAATATCTATTACAAATTGTCTCCCAAACACTCATATTTCTTGCTCTGTAGGTTCAGTGAAATTCTGCTTATCTAGGAACTCCAACAAGCATTTTGCCTGAAAAGCTATTTCCCAGGCAAATGAGAAAATTCTCTGACTGAAGATCAGCTAAATTTTTCATTGGACCAGACAAGAAAATTCTCCACTAAGAGAAGGAATGTGGGACAGAAACGTAAATGCAAGAGTCTGTCCCAAGGTTTTAGGCTGCCAGGCTCCTCAGGTGACACACCATTCATTTTACCATTGAAAAAGATCTTAAACTATCTTTTAAAATCTCCTAAAGTGCAGATTCAGATAGCAATTTTTGAAGCTCTTGCAGAAATGTCATCCAGAGTATGGAACCTTTCAAGCGTAGATTTACAACTAGAATACTTCAAGTGTTAACAAGAATCTCCTTGGGTGTAGATTAAAACTAACTTAAACAGACACCTACTTATCACTTTCTATGCTGAAGTACTTACAGTAAATTTTAGCCAGTATACAAAACTCAATAACCTGGTCCCTAAGCAACCTTCAGATTTTAATAATTCCATGAAAAACTATCATTTCAAGGGGGAAAAGGGAAATTACAGATAAGAGAGATTCAGACTAGTAGCAACGGATGTTTTTCCCACAGCAGTTTCAATGATAAAGTATTTTCTTTAACAGCATATGGCTATAAAATCTAAACAGAGTAAATCCAGACCTGGATTACCTCTAGTTTTTCTTCGGAGTTGCTGCCACCCTTTTTACTTACCACAGCAGCACTATCATTAGTGCCTTTGTCATTTCTTTCTATTATGAATAAAACCCCAACCATCTACTCAAGCAGAGCCGCTGTTTTTCAGCTCTTTTCCAACCTTTAGTCCTAGTTCTCAATTATAATAACATCGTTACAATAGCAGCACATCTCCTACCTCGATGACAGTGTCACGTCCACCTTACATTGCCAAAATCCAATGCAGAGAAAGAAGTGTCTTTCAGATGCTTTGTCTGATTGATATTTGAGGTGTGCCATAATTTAGCCCAGCACTATCCTGTAGAAAAATAGTAGTAGCTACATATGTAACTTAAAATTTCTAGTAGTCGCATTAAAAAAAATAAAATAAAAAGTTAGTTTTAAAAATATATTTTATTTAATCAATATATCCTGAAGGTGTTCAGACTCTGCCACCCCAAAATATGCCAGGCTGGTGTAAGAATTAGTTTGACTGAAGACAGTTGAAAAAAAAAGCAGATACAAAAAAACTCTCTGCCGTCTTCTATTCTCTTAAGAAAGGCAGGATGATTCTTGATCACTGGAGACAACTCTAAACTCGTATTAGCTCAGATATGGCACCTGAGGAATCGACACCAACAAACCTTGCCGAAAAAACCCTTATCTTCTGTTGTTTTCCCCATAAATTTGCCTTCCCACAATTTGCCCCCAAAGCTCAAAATCCCTTTCCTTTATCTTGTTACTTCTCTACAAATTTTACTGTTTTTTTTTAAGATGCTCTATAAGCTTAAGTCCTAATCATCTTTTTGAGTTACTCTTCACTGAGTATTCCTATGTTTATGAGCGATGCATGCATTA
>NW_011888785.1:11184709-11214422 GCF_000151845.1 Pteropus vampyrus
CCCCATATATTTGCCTTCCCACAATTTGCCCCCAAAGCTCAAAATCCCTTTCCTTTGTCTTGTTACTTCTCTACAAATTTTACTGTTTTTTTTAAGATGCTCTATAAGCTTAAGTCCTAATCATCTTTTTGAGTTACTCTTCACTGAGTATTCCTATGTTTATGAGCGATGCATGCATTAATAAAATTCTGTTTGTTTTTCTCTTGTTAATCTGCCTTTGGTCAGTCTGTTATAGGGCCCCTGCTAATGAATCGAAGGTAGGTAGAGAAAAAACAAATTTTTTTCCTCCCTATAATCTAAATATTATTTCAACATATAAACAATATAAAAATATTAATATTCTATTTTTCGATCAGATATTCAAATATGGTGTGTATTTTACATTTACAATTTTACATTTACAGCCAATTTCTATTTAGACGAGACACGTTTCAAATGCTCAGGAGCCACACGTGGCTAGTGGCTACTCAATTGGAGAGCATAGGCTATTTCTACCAGACTTTGATCCCTTAAATTCCTATCAAGTACAGTACTGTTCTTCCTTGAAAATACTCCAAGATAATTTGCCACATATCTTATAGGCACTGTTCCCTTTTCTTGGAAATTCCCTCTTCTGTCTCAGTATTTTTGAATCTTGCTTTGTCGTTTCAAATGCAAGACAAAGCTTTTGACCTGGACCAGATGTACTCACTCACTTAGTCTATCGTAGATTATTGTAATGTATGCACACGTATTAGTTTATTTTTATTGTCTTCTTGAGAAGAAGTATTGAGATTTGTTTTTGTTTCTTTTCTCAGGCCTAACAGATTGCCTCCCATATACGAGGTACTCAATAAGCAATGGTTGTTTTAAAGTGCATTGCACCGAATTCACTGCAAAGGAAAGGAACTTGTCTATTAAAAATCAAGTAGAAAATTGATAGCTAGTGAAACATCTGCACAGCAATATGTTTTCTACCTACTGGGAAACCAGAAGCCTGCTGACAGTCAGTCACTCTATATCCAAAGCAACCATTAATTATATGGAAATTGCTCACGTTATGTGGTAATTCAAAAAAATCTCCATTGTTAAGCTGATGACTATCTTTAATTTATATATTATCACTTTGAGGCTGTGCAGGGCTTCCCATCCCTTTTTGGCATCTTGTCTACTAACTTAGCTAGAATACTGTCGTCTCTTTTAAAACTGCCTGTTAGTCTGCATCAGGCATTGAGTTATTGAAAGGGATCGGAAAGAAATGGTGACTGCTTTGACTAAATATTTACAAAGTGCTCACTCACATCTCCTGGTCCCATCTGATCCAAAAGGAGAGTTCTGTCTGGGCCTGGAAACAGCAGCGCTGGGACACGAGATTTCCTCTCTGAGTTCTGTCTTTCCAGCTCTGCGTGTTTTTGTCTGCTGCGAGGTTGTGATAAGCACTGATCTGCCTTCCTTACAGAGGTTTCAGGGCTGAGGTTGAGTTTCTTTCCCAAAGAATATGAAAAACTACCTCATACCGAAGACTATTTACTGATAGTATCTAACATGTTACTTCTCATAGGTATTTGCACTGTATTTATTTGACAATAGAAATGAAGGCTTTGTGGGTCTCCGATCTACCCTGAGCCATACCTTTTAGACTTTCCTGTCTGTATGAAGACAGGCTTTTCATTCACCTATAATACTAGATATTGCCAAATCTCAAGTAAAATGAGATTATTCTATGTTAAGAACTTGGGCTTTGGCATGAAAATTCCTGGGTTCACCAATCACAGACTATGGGATATTGAGCAAGTTCATAAACTTCTCTGAGCTTCATTTTATTTGTAGATAATACCATTTAACTCGTAAAATCATTGTGAGGTTTAGATAAGATACAGTATACATTAAGAGCCTGATACATAGTAAAAGCCCAGTGATTATGAGATATTACTCATAAAAGAATAAGTAACATGATTTTAATGCCTCCTGCAGGTCAGACCCTATGCTAGCTTTTCAGGTCATGACCTACATGCAAAAGGGTTACTGTTGCTGTATGCGTGTGTAAACAGCTTGCCCAAAGGTAAGCAGCCCAGGGGCTCCAGCCAATATCTTGACATCCTTGGAACATATTTGTGAAGGGGAGCAGAATATGCCACCACAAAACATGCCTCTTTGGCATAAGGATTATTCTGAGCTTATTATTTTGAAAAACTTCAGACACAAGGAAGGCTCTGGAAATAGAAGTTACCCCTTTTGTAAGGATAATTTACATTAGAAAGTGAGTCTGTAACAGGAAGAGATGTTATTAGAGATCATTTTTCACCTGAGAGACACATCTGCAGGGCAACCTTTGTTTACCATACATTTCCTCTTCTTGCCTTCTAGTGAAGTGCCTTCCCCCTTTGAAGCCCCAGACACCTTTCCTTTTCCTTAGGACAGGATGGTACATAAGCCTCAATACTCTGGCTGCCTTTTGAACCACATGTCTTTGTGGGGCTCCCATAACTAATTAATTAAATTAATTTTAAGGTACAATTTTAAATATAAATGTAAATTAATTAAGTACAATTAAAACTTTTTTTTTCCTTCTGTTTATCTGTCTTTTATAACAGGAGTCTCAGCCAAGAACCTGGAAGAGTAAAGGGAATATTATTTTTCCTCCCCTCCATTTGGCATACCAGGGGGCCTCAGAACATCAGTCGGAAGATTTGCTATAAGATACTTGTCCCCCACTATACAAAGGAGGGAAATTGAAGCTTGGAAAAGTTAACGCCACATCGCTCTTAAGTACCTAATAAATAGTGGTGCTATTGATAATAAAGAGAGGTGCTGGGATTTAGTTTTCAACAATGCTGGAACTATTTAGTCAAACCAACATACACTTATTATAATATTTGTGTAAGTTATATCTTCATTAAACTTTTTATTTCGAGGCAATTGTAGATTCACATGCAATTGTAAGAAATAATGCAGAGAGCAAGCGAGAGATCCCATGTACCGTTTACCCATTTTCCCCCAATGGGAACATCTTGCAAAACCATAGCACAGTATCACAACCAGGATATGCATGTGGATGCAGTCAAGGTACAAAACATTTCCGTCACCAGAATGCTCCTTCATGTCACCATTTTAAAGCCACACCCACTTCCTTCCTACGTCTACTCCTTCCTTAACCCCTGGCAACCACTAACCTATTCTTCATTTCTATAATTTTATCATTTCAGGAATCTTATTTAAATGGAATCACATGAGTTTCTTGTTGCTTCAGACTGTAGTAGATGACAGTCAGAGCATAGATGCTCTTCCGTTGAACTATAAATATGAGTGTAGGGTATACGAGGGGCTTGAAGGTTATTAAGCTAAAGAGGTAGACAAGGGCTGGATCATAAATGCCATATGAAATAATTTGATATTATTCTACGGGCCATGGGAAGCTGGTTAAGGATTTTAATTAGGAGATTAATGATTTCAGATGTGTGATTTAAAGAGCCCACTCTGGCTAGGCTGGAAGCAGAAAGAACAATCAGAACATAATGTCAGTAGTCCATAGAAAAGATTATAAAGAGCTGAACTAAGCAGGGGCAGGAAGAAGGGGAGGAAACTCATAAAGATGATATGAAAGAGGAAGCCCAGGACTCTGGCTCGGGTGATTGCTTAGGGAGCAGGGCCATTCACCAGGACAAATGAAAGACAAGATGGGAACTAAGAGGATGCGTTCCGTTTTCAAATACTCATATCAAGGTACTTGTGGGATATCTGTGGACACCATTCAGGAGGATATGTGGGGTGAGAGCTCTAAAAAGAAGTCTGGTCTGAAGATAATGATTTGTCAGTCTTCCACTCACATGTAAGTGGTGAGATCCACAGTGACAGAAGAGGACCCACAGAGACCAGGGACACAAAGAGAAGATACAGAACAAGGCAAGTTACTTCCTTTCCATTTCCTTAACTTCAAATTGGGCATAATGATAACCATCAAGTGTATATCATATTTCCAGGGGGAAAGTATGCAACACAAGGCTTAAAACATTATAGAATTTTATAAACTCAGGGTATTACTACTGCAATAATCTTAAAACATGGAACTATAATGAAATACTAGCAAGTTTTTAGCTTTTTTTTCCTTCTAGCTAAGCACTTTTTAAAACTTTTTCAACATGTGATGCTCCTATTTTTGAAGAATTCAGAAAGGAAGACATGCAATTACAGCGATATTCTGAGTAGTTGTTTAGGCATAAACAGCAGCTTCAACATCCAGAATCTTATAATTAAGGGCAAGTCCTCAACCAAGCTCCAGAAAAAGTGGGATGGGACCAACTAAAGCAAAAGCATCAGATCCTCACTGAAAAAGTTTAAAAGCAACATCCGAATGTACCTTTTCTTCCTCCAGTACATTAGTCTCTGAATCCTGCATTTGCACATTGTTCTGAATGCCTTCTGCCAACACAAAGTTGACACAAGTGGAGGAGAGACAGTCACCTGTGAGAGAGCCCTCTTGCAAATCAATCTCTCCTCCCCTCTATTTCTAGCACCAGCCCCAGCCTCCTCATAGGGGTCTTATTTCCTTCTTTTTCTTTATATCTTTTTGTTATTAATAGGATTCATGGATACTATAGTGAAAGCACAGAGAGAACTCCAAATTGGTTAATAAAGATAATGCACAGAAGTACCTAATCGTGCAAAACTTTTGATGCTAAACCATAATATACTCTATGTATCAGAGAACTGAAATCAGGAATTTCCAAATATTCAAAAGAATTCACAGATTCTATCAAACTTACACATGTATTTATCAAGCTGTTCCCCTTTTATGAGACTGAAGGAAACAGCAATCGTTTATTCGAAGTCTTCCTGTCACACTGATCAATGAGCTCTTTCCTTCTTCTAGCCAGTATCTATCTGGTGAGGACTGTGAGCAAGTTACAGTGTTAGGCTCCAGATGAGGCCTGGGACTTGGGTAGAGAGGAACAGCTCAAAAAATCTATGGTCTGGTAGATACTAGTGATTTAATAACATCTTGACTGAGATATTATCAAAATCTCTCTACATATTTAAAGAATTCCGTATTACGTACGTTAAGGGACCTAAGGAAACCAGAGGCATACATTCTGATTCTCCATATTTGCTAATTCTATTTTTTTTTTTTTTTTTTTGGATAAAGCTATCTATAGTGAGTTGTCTTATTTATCACTGCCTAATTTCAAAGAGAGTATGAGCTAGCAGTTGAGGGTCCTAAGTTATGAGTTGAATAAAGGAGACATAGACAAGAACAGTACAGAACAACCAGAGGATGTGCTAAGACTACATCTGCCCAGAGAACAAACTGAGTATTACTGCAGGAAGTCACTCTGCATCATTCTGAAGCTTTGCTGAATATAGTTATACACCAAGCCAAGGCCTTATATCAGGAGGACGGATTCATGGTTTAATAATGGATGAAATTCAGGAAGATATAGGGGTCCCCAACTCCCAGGCTGCAGACCGGTACCAGTCCGTGGCCTGTTAGGAACCGGACCACACAGCAGGAGGTAAGCAGTGGGCGAGTTAGCGAAGTTTCATCCATATTTGCAGCTGCTCCCCATCGCTAGCATCGCTAGCATCGCTGCCTCGGCTCCACCTCAGATTGTCAGGCATTAGATTTTCATAGGAGCACCGGTCCCTTGGGGCCAAAAAGGTCTGGGACCACCACTCTAGGAAATCCCATCCACCTCTAGCCCATGTCTAGGCTTCATCTGAATCGGGAAGGCTTACTCTCAGTTACTAGCAAACTGAGTGGTGCTGAGAACAGCCCTCTGCATGGAAGAGCAGGGTGACACTCCACCATGTGGCACAATGGAGCTGGGATGGGGCGGGAGGCGGAAATCATGTTGAGGGCGGGTGCTGGGAATCAACATGGACAGAACAGACCTTTTGAAGGTCATGGGGAAAAGGTAGTGTTGGGGACAGGGAAAGGTAAAGAAGGGACAAAGCATAAGAGTAATTTTCTGCTTTTACTAGAATTCATGGCTTCTTATTGCTTCTAAATACAGAATGAGTTTTGCAGGCTGCCTGGCTCTTCATTTCTCCAATAATGAGAGTGAGGAATACCAGACAGTTTAATTAATCACGAATCCAACAAATATTTATGGCGCACCTGCTATGTGCCAAGTTGTTCCAGGAACTGGAGAGACAGTAGTAAATAAGTCAAGCTCATATTCTGGGGAGGAGTTGGGGTGGAGGATAAACATTCCAAAGAGTAAAAAGCCAGCATCCTGGTAGCACTGATCATTCCAGTGCCCTTGACTCAAGTATTCACCATTTTACATGTTTGCATCTTCTTAGCCTCCCATCTACGTGCTCTGCCTATGTAGGACCACCGGCATAGCAACAAGCCACTCATTCTTGACCCTTGTACACTCGGTCTGAGTCACGCTGTTCTCACTCTCCCTAGTCATCCTTATGGTTTCACTTTCTGCCCCATTCACTCCTATGCGTTGTCTGCAACAGAAGCACGAAGAGCAGTTTTTAGGATCTGACTAAGACCCACTGCCTGAGGTTCCACTCCCCACTTTCCATTTTGATAGACTTCCTGGCACAACCATACCTAACCTGCTTAGCCCTTGGTTTGCTACAAGTCCTCAGCTTTTGTACGTGCCTCTCCCAGTGTTCGCATGTATGTACACTCTTCTCTGCACCAGCTGTCACGACCCACCAATAAATGATTCCCAGCACACTCAGCACTCCAGTGCCCACTACATGTGCTGAGAATCAACAGTATCTGTCCTTCTTCCCCTGCACAACAGGCTGTACTACGCCTGTAAGCCTGGCAGGGTGATGCCCACCTACCCTGCACCAAGACATCCCTCAGCCCTATGGGAACTATTCTCCTGGACAACTGCCCTCTTAAAAACAAAAAACAAAAAACAAAAAACAACAGCAAAAAAAACTAGAATGACCACCTCTCTGAGATTTGGGCTTAGATACCCCAAGGAGGGTTGAGGAGCAGAAGTGAAAGCCCCCAGCCTCTGTACTTGGGCATTAACTAACTGGAACAAGCTTGAGGTTGCATCCTGAGCTAGGATATTTGTGGAGCACTTCCCTGTAGCACTTCTAATCCTTTATTACCATCTGAGGGTGTTGTTCAGGCATCGTATATCATTATAAGCATCATTACTGTTTGCATACGAGATAATTTTACCCCAAGGTAAAAGTAAGTGGTTGATGTTGGTTGATGACAAGTTCTCTGTAGAGTTTCTCTAACAGATGGTAACACCTGAGAGGCAAAGATTTTCTGTCGAGATCCCTTCCCCTCTTTGGGGACAGGTATTGTGATTTGTCTTGGATCTCACTTCTTCCTATTCCCTTCCTTCTCTTCTCCACTCAATAATTTAGGTCATTTGCTAGTCTGCAGGAGAGTTTGGGACAGAAACACTGTCCTAAAGAGCTACACATTAAATCAAAGGTGTGGCCTCTGGTGAACTTCTCTGTGTCAAAGAGGATCAGACCCTCCAGGTGCATGTCCTGGGGAGATGAGGCATAGATTCATGAAGCAGAAAAAGGGTCATACAAAGCAATGTAATAAAAATATGCAAATTAACACCATAGGGCTATAAATTCTAAAGGGATCTGGAATTGAGATGCAATATAGAGATGACATTAAAGAAGGGTTGCTGGAAACAGATCCTCCCAAGATAGTGAGTGGGTAAGGTGCCTGTTGGCAGTCAGCATCACATCAGCCACCAGATAGAAGGAAAACTAGCCAGGGATGCCAAGGAAAAAAATCCAATGTCTGTGACAAGCTGTCAACAGTCATTAGCATTCTCCTGACCACAGAGGAACTCAGATTTGAAGGTCTCGCCTGATCAAACACACTTTCTGCATAATGAAGTATTGAGCCAATCCTTGGAATAAAAAACCTAAAGGTTTCCTGGAACTACACTGCCATTTGGAACATGTCATTTCCCCATGTGGCCTATTTTCTTTCTTAAATTTCAGCTATTGAAAGGAAAGGAAATGACTTATTTTATTTAAGGTGTAACTGACATCTGATCCATGTTCTTTCTCCCAAACCGAGTAACAACGGTATTGGTGCTTCTCATGTAATAAACAGTACTTAAGTTGATCTAATACATTTCTGAATAAAAAACTAATATTATGCTAAAGCAGATAGTTAATTAGAACTGATAATTTTTCCTTTTGAAAAATTTATCTTACCAAATGGTTCATTACATACACACTTTAAATGCATTTGCTTTTCACCTCCTCAAAGAACAGATATGTCACTTTTTCAATTTGTATTCTAAATTTTAGAAGCATATTCTTTTTATTCATATTAGTGTTAACAGATATATAAACACATTTTCTAAAGGAAGTCACTTGGAAATATGTCCTATGTTCATACTTGTTGCCTTATCAAAAATAAATACTAAGTTTACCTAAGGTAGGTTGACTCTATGAAATAGCATGATTCAGGGATCAGAACTGGGCTGCCATCCCATTTTTAGATTCTCAGGAGTCTGTAATTAATTCTCCATAATTCACCTTGGGTGTATATCATTAGGATTTGTCTGGACTACAAAGAGTTTAAGGAATGCTCCAGGTGAACAGTATTGTTGGAGGTGTTTGCTTCTTATCCAGCTAATCCTGAGAGGACACACCCAAACTCCAACAGCTGCAAGGAAAATAGAACCAGTATCTATAAGGGCATAATTGTTGGGATGTGTATATCCCTGAGCTCAAAGTCCTAAAGGATTATAACACAGTAATGCTTCCTCATGCAGACTTAGGTTCCTTAGAAACACCCAGGAAAGTACTATTGAGGTGGGAGAACTTAAAACTTATTCAGAAAAAATAGGAAAACTTGGCAGACTCAGATTGTATGCACACTTAGGAGGCCACCACATTCTTATTGTGGCATTACCAAAAATAAATACTAAGTTTACCTAAGGCAGACTTAACTAAAATATGCCAACAAAGACCAAACTTGAAATAGAAATGATATTCATATTATTTTACTAAGTTTACATAAATAATATGAGTAATATACAGTTAATTTTCATTTATCATTCCTTCATTGGAAACTTAACTGGCTATCTCTCTCTCATCATCTCATGAGTAGAGGTGTATAATTAGTTTCATTTTGTTATAGATAATATCTTAAAAAAGACTATCTTTTTTTCATCTGGGTAGGTATCTTCCAAACAGTACCTTACTCTATTTGTTAGAAATGCACCCTGCTTAAAAAAAAAAAAAAAAAAAATTGCCATGGCTCAAGGCTTTCATCAGGAACCTTGGACCTTCCACCCCTCAGCTCCTTCCAGCCTTAGTCATGCTATTTTCTTCCTCATGACTGTTGCATCTGCAGCCTCAAGACCATTCACAAGGCAGGAAGGAGAAAGAACAAAGGGGAACAGCAACGTTCTTGCCTTCCCTTTCTGGGGAAGGATAGCCTGTAGGGATATTCACATACATTGCATTGGTGTCGCATAGCTGAAAGGGAATCTAAGAAGGTAACAAATTTTAACTGATGATATTCCCGCCCGAAACAAATGAGCATTCTGTTATTTGGAAGGACAAAATGGAATCTTGTAGATAGCTACCGCGTTTGCTACAAACATTGTTCTGAATGTGTAACTCTGGGACTTTTATCTTCTATATTCTACTCTCCATTTTCTCAGCTCTTCCTATCTCTGTCTCTCTCTCTCCTCACATATTCTCTCAGGCTTCGGTGCTTAGGCCCTAGGTCAGTTGCAATTATCTTCTTTTATCTTTCTCGTGTTTCGCTGCAAAATTCTCTATTCCTTCCTGCCAACGCTCTCTGCCTTCTTTTGTCTATGCCTATTACTTTGTTCCTTCCTCCTCTCTTTTTTTTTTTTCTGAATACTCCTAACAAAAGCCGCTCCTGATCCAAAATTCTTTTATTAGCCAAAACATACCCAGAAATAATTTCATGTCTATCCTCTTCTAAGTCTCATCAAACATCAGACTTTAATTGGATATTCTTTACCTCTAAAGTTGGTGTGAGCTGACAAGGGGTACAGCACTCAAGTAAGTCTGGTTATTGAGGAGCATGAGCTCAGATGACTCAAAGATCTATTACTGGGCCAAAGAGGCAGTCTTAAGTCAAAATCAGAAAGATCTAAGTGGTGAGTTAGACTCTGGCAGGAGCAAGGCAGTGTGGAGACTGAAAAATGTTTGCCTTTGTATAATTTGTAAACATGCTGAAATATTTGGCTGATTTACTGATGAAAGTGCGAAAAGAGAATATATATATCCAATAGTGAATCTACTGTGAGCAGGAGGCAGGAGGGGGTGCTGGGAGCAGGAGCAGGTGGGTGGCTGAGATGCTGAAGTGGGCAGCGAGATTCACCCAGACTCATACAGAAATGAAAATGTAAAGTCAGCAGATAAGAACCTCACAGCCACCTATGACAGACAACTGGGCAGTCTTGGAGAACTCCAAACGACTTTGCCTCTAAGATGCAACCTCACACACCCACCTCAGTTGGACAGCTTGGGACCTGAGGATGTGAGTATTTGAGATGGACTTCCTCCTTGAGAGATGCAGACTTTGTTTTGGCATCAAAACTGACTTTGATTCCAGACAATATTTCTAACTGTACAACACTATCAATGTATGCTTTTAAAAAAATGCTATATACATGTAAGGATTTTTCACATTACCTTCAACTTCTCACAGTAGAGACTTTGAGAATGGACCTAGTACCCTATCTGAATGTGAGAAAATGTAATAATTGGACAATAAGGGGACAGTAAGAAGAGAGATAGGCTGAGATGTTGGGTGTGAGCTCCATCATTCTTAAACAAGACAAATTGCCACTGAAGAAGGAAAAAAAGCTGTCCCTGGCAAATGATTGTACTGGGAGGGCCAACTGGAAACACCTTGGAGCAAAGGTGGAATGTCACTGAGCTAACACGTTGCACATAAACACACTGGGTCTTTGAGATCCAACAGCTCATGACAAAAATGCCTGTTTATGATTTTATATTCAACACGTACTCTTCAAATTTAGGCAGAGTTATTACATTTGTTGTAGAGCAACAAGAGTGATTATGTAATGCACCAGCTTTTTGTGTTGCTCCTTAATATGCATTATGTTCTATCAAACCCTGTAAGACGTGGTCAAAACTGAAAGGCAAACAGGTGCCTTCGTTAGGGTTCAGTTACATTTAGATCAGGGCAGTGGGCTTGGCGCTGATTTGCTGCGGTTGGAACATAGGCACCAGATCTTTGAAAGACTGTACTGATAGGTTGGATATTAAACCCTGGTCCTTAACTTGATGGCGACTGGCATCCTTTCATTCTCAGATTATGTTCTTACACCATGTATTACAATCCCCTGAAGGAGGATAATACTTTTTTAGATAATTATAACCAAAATATAAATAGCGTTGATTACAATCACCTGTAGCTTTTGTTCAAAGATATTAAAAAAATAAAAATGTTTTATAGACCTTTTTTTGATGTATAAAAGTGAGGAAATATAAAATCACATAATCCCCACTGCTGTCTTGGCCATTTGTAGGATATGCTAATCAAGTTCACTAAAAATTCTCAGGTTTTTTTGGCTAAAACATTCATTGGGTATTAATTCAATAAGATCATCTTTTACATAGAAGACTATCTTTGGTGGAATTGAGATTTTTCTAAAAATGGCTCCAGTGTCCTTGATTTTTTGAATAAACAGAGATATTTCTCATGGATTTCAAAAATAAATGTAACAGGATCACAAATTTAACTTACACTGCAACTAAAATTTGTTCCTTTATTTTTATCTATAAATACTGTGGGCTTTCTCCTGACCTTCAGTAAAGGGAAGGGGGACACTAACCTTTAGCCCTATCTGGGTAAAATTTTAGTTCAAGTGAATAAAGGAAAGAATACGTTTAGATAATGTTCAGCTTTTGGGAAAAAGATGGCCTCTTAGATATTTTACATGGCATGTCCCCCTGACTCACTGCCAAGATGGCTCTGTACATATGGGAGGACAGATGTGGTTTTCATGACTCCTAGGTGGAAGGGAAGAGTCTTTGGCACAATGGACTGCGGGGTGATGGACCTAGTTCATCTGGTTGGTTCTTGCCCAGCTGATACTTGTGGCTCAATTTTGTGGCTACTGTACAACATAGAGTGCCCCAAAAGTCCTTATGTATCCTAGTTTGGCATTATCTGCATGCTCTCCTCTATTCTCTGCACAGGTTTTAACTTTCTTCATGTTTTTCTAAACCTCTTGTTCAATGTCGATGGTTAGGAACCATTAGAGCAGTCCTCAGATTGTATGCACACTTAGGAGGCCACCACATTCTTATTGTGGCATTACCAAAAATAAATACTAAGTTTACCTAAGGCAGACTTAACTAAAATATGCCAACAAAGACCAAACTTGAAATAGAAATGATATTCATATTATTTTACTAAGTTTACATAAATAATATGAGTAATATACAGTTAATTTTCATTTATCATTCCTTCATTGGAAACTTAACTGGCTATCTCTCTCTCATCATCTCATGAGTAGAGGTGTATAATTAGTTTCATTTTGTTATAGATAATATCTTAAAAAAGACTATCTTTTTTTCATCTGGGTAGGTATCTTCCAAACAGTACCTTACTCTATTTGTTAGAAATGCACCCTGCTTAAAAAAAAAAAAAAAAAATTGCCATGGCTCAAGGCTTTCATCAGGAACCTTGGACCTTCCACCCCTCAGCTTCTTCCAGCCTTAGTCATGCTATTTTCTTCCTCATGACTGTTGCATCTGCAGCCTCAAGACCATTCACAAGGCAGGAAGGAGAAAGAACAAAGGGGAACAGCAACGTTCTTGCCTTCCCTTTCTGGGGAAGGATAGCCTGTAGGGATATTCACATACATTGCATTGGTGTCGCATAGCTGAAAGGGAATCTAAGAAGGTAACAAATTTTAACTGATGATATTCCCGCCCGAAACAAATGAGCATTCTGTTATTTGGAAGGACAAAATGGACTCTTGTAGATAGCTACCGCGTTTGCTACAAACATTGTTCTGAATGTGTAACTCTGGGACTTTTATCTTCTATATTCTACTCTCCATTTTCTCAGCTCTTCCTATCTCTGTCTCTCTCTCTCCTCACATATTCTCTCAGGCTTCGGTGCTTAGGCCCTAGGTCAGTTGCAATTATCTTCTTTTATCTTTCTAGTGCTTCACTGCAAAATTCTCTATTCCTTCCTGCCAACGCTCTCTGCCTTTTGTCTATGCCTATTACTTTGTTCCTTCCTCCTCTCTTTTTTTTTTTCTGAATACTCCTAACAAAAGCCGCTCCTGATCCAAAATTCTTTTATTAGCCAAAACATACCCAGAAATAATTTCATGTCTATCCTCTTCTAAGTCTCATCAAACATCAGACTTTAATTGGATATTCTTTACCTCTAAAGTTGGTGTGAGCTGACAAGGGGTACAGCACTCAAGTAAGTCTGGTTATTGAGGAGCATGAGCTCAGATGACTCAAAGATCTATTACTGGGCCAAAGAGGCAGTCTTAAGTCAAAATCAGAAAGATCTAAGTGGTGAGTTAGACTCTGGCAGGAGCAAGGCAGTGTGGAGACTGAAAAATGTTTGCCTTTGTATAATTTGTAAACATGCTGAAATATTTGGCTGATTTACTGATGAAAGTGCGAAAAGAGAATATATATATCCAATAGTGAATCTACTGTGAGCAGGAGGCAGGAGGGGGTGCTGGGAGCAGGAGCAGGAGCAGGTGGGTGGCTGAGATGCTGAAGTGGGCAGCGAGATTCACCCAGACTCATACAGAAATGAAAATGTAAAGTCAGCAGATAAGAACCTCACAGCCACCTATGACAGACAACTGGGCAGTCTTGGAGAACTCCAAACGACTTTGCCTCTAAGATGCAACCTCACACACCCACCTCAGTTGGACAGCTTGGGACCTGAGGATGTGAGTATTTGAGATGGACTTCCTCCTTGAGAGATGCAGACTTTGTTTTGGCATCAAAACTGACTTTGATTCCAGACAATATTTCTAACTGTACAACACTATCAATGTATGCTTTTAAAAAAATGCTATATACATGTAAGGATTTTTCACATTACCTTCAACTTCTCACGGTAGAGACTTTGAAAATGGACCTAGTACCCTATCTGAATGTGAGAAAATGTAATAATTGGACAATAAGGGGACAGTAAGAAGAGAGATAGGCTGAGATGTTGGGTGTGAGCTCCATCATTCTTAAACAAGACAAATTGCCACTGAAGAAGAAAAAAAGCTGTCCCTGGCAAATGATTGTACCGGGAGGGCCAACTGGAAACACCTTGGAGCAAAGGTGGAATGTCACTGAGCTAACACGTTGCACATAAACACACTGGGTCTTTGAGATCCAACAGCTCATGATAAAAATGCCTGTTTATGATTTTATATTCAACACGTACTCTTCAAATTTAGGCAGAGTTATTACATTTGTTGTATAGCAACAAGAGTGATTATGTAATGCACCAGCTTTTTGTGTTGCTCCTTAATATGCATTATGTTCTATCAAACCCTGTAAGACATGGTCAAAACTGAAAGGCAAACAGGTGCCTTCATTAGGGTTCAGTTACATTTAGATCAGGGCAGTGGGCTTGGCGCTGATTTGCTGCGGTTGGAACATAGGCACCTGATCTTTGAAAGACTGTACTGATAGGTTGGATATTAAACCCTGGTCCTTAACTTGATGGCGACTGGCATCCTTTCATTCTCAGATTATGTTCTTACACCATGTATTACAATCCCCTGAAGGAGGATAATACTTTTTTAGATAATTATAACCAAAATATAAATAGTGTTGATTACAATCACCTGTAGCTTTTGTTCAAAGATATTCAAAAAATAAAAATGTTTTATAGACCTTTTTTTGATGTATAAAAGTGAGGAAATATAAAATCACATAATCCCCACTGCTGTCTTGGCCATTTGTAGGATATGCTAATCAAGTTCACTAAAAATTCTCAGGTTTTTTTGGCTAAAACATTTATTGGGTATTAATTCAATAAGATCATCTTTTACACAGAAGACTATCTTTGGTGGAATTGAGATTTTTCTAAAAATGGCTCCAGTGTCCTTGATTTTTTGAATAAACAGAGATATTTCTCATGGATTTCAAAAATAAATGTAACAGGATCACAAATTTAACTTACACTGCAACTAAAATTTGTTCCTTTATTTTTATCTATAAATACTGTGGGCTTTCTCCTGACCTTCAGTAAAGGGAAGGGGGACACTAACCTTTAGCCCTATCTGGGTAAAATTTTAGTTCAAGTGAATAAAGGAAAGAATACGTTTAGATAATGTTCAGCTTTTGGGAAAAAGATGGCCTCTTAGATATTTTACATGGCATGTCCCCCTGACTCACTGCCAAGATGGCTCTGTACATATGGGAGGACAGATGTGGTTTTCACGACTCCTAGGTGGAAGGGAAGAGTCTTTGGCACAATGGACTGCGGGGTGATGGACCTAGTTCATCTGATTGGTTCTTGCCCAGCTGATACTTGTGGCTCAATTTTGTGGCTACTGTACAACACAGAGTGCCCCAAAAGTCCTTATGTATCCTAGTTTGGCATTATCTGCATGCTCTCCTCTATTCTCTGCACAGGTTTTAACTTTCTTCATGTTTTTCTAAACCTCTTGTTCAATGTCGATGGTTAGGAACCATTAGAGCAGTCCCTGAGTACAGGCTTATCCCAGGGACTTGCAGCCACTCTGTCATCTGGTCTGTCCTTGACTCACCTAGCCTCAGTCTGGTTCCTCAGGGGCTATAGGCACTTTTGAGTCCCTGGACTGATGGCTTGCTCTGTAACTCTCTCCACAGAGCACCCCCACTATAGCAACCCCCACTGGGACACTCTTCACCCTAAACTCAGCAACTGCAAAATCCTGTATGTACACCACGAGGGAACCAAGGCCACTTGGCCACTTGGTTCCACAACCTCCTCCTGACCTTCTGTAGTCTCAAGTGACGCAAGTTCTCTCCAGGCTGGTGCAGGACGGCTGTGAGGTGATCTTTCCCAGAGTCTGCCCCCTCGACTTCTGAGTTTTCCTCGCTTACCCAAGCTGGAGGTGTGGGGAGGGGAGCATATGTCATCCCTATACTTTGCTATCTTAGTTCTCCTTCTCCATCTTGCTTCCCTCTTCTTACCATTCCCTGGGAAGAAAAATGAGTGGGTTGTCTTTTATTTTGTGATGTTGTACATTCCTCCGTGTAGCCCCAGGTCTGGGGGCCTTGCTGTCATAGGTAGAAAGCTTTCTTCTCTAGCTCACAGGAGCACTCCATAGGCTGGGTCCCCCAGGCTGGGACCGGATATGTTAAAGAGGAGAGATAAGAGTCATTGGAAAATCCTCTTTCAAGGCAATAGCCTGACTTGGAAGTCTTTTATTATTTATTTATTTCCTGTATAATCTTATTTCTTATGCCAGAACCTCAATAATATAAAATATTGTGTTTTTGTTGTTGTTGTTGTTTTTCTTTTGTTTTTGCATTCCTTCTTACCATAAATCCCAATTTCTACCACTGCATCTACCCCCAGCTTCACTTTGGTGAGTATTCAGGCCAACTGGGTGAAGGCTACTTTCTCAGAGAGGCAGAAGAAAGAGCACTTTACTAATTTTTACAATTTTACCCTGTTACAAAATAATCATGTTGCTGTGGGAAGTCACCTTACTTCTATATTGAAATGAGTGATGTGCCAGCTACCAATTCCTTAACAAAAATCATGAAAGAAGCAAAGTTTTGGGTTTTAACTCTTGGTGGAGTTTTTGTTACTATATATATATTAAAAAAAAAAAAAAGCATTTGTCATTTTTGCAGACAAATTTCTTACCAAGTGTATGATAGTGTCTTGTACAAATAGCTACTCCTTTCTGAATACAGGCAGCAAAGCTTGAAGTTTTACCAAGCAGAGCAGGGGTACCATCAATACAAATTGGTCCCCACACATGAAGTGTTTGTTAGCTTATGGTTCAAAAAGAAATCTTAGAGGAGATTGAACGCATTGATTCCTTTCATAGTTAACTGAAACAGTACACAAAAGAAGGATTCATCTACACTCTCCCTTATTGCATAACTACCAACAGCTGATTACAGCCATTACTATCATATGGCTCACCAAACTCATATCTGCTTTATGATGGATAGGTTTTGCATTCTGTATAACTTGCTTCCAGATATCCTGGCTTGTCACATAAGTTTCAAGCAAGTCTCATCGTTAGACAAAGGAACACACTGAAGCTTTTTTTGGTACATCTCCATTTAGTACAATTAAAAAAGAAAAACATTTCAAAGCACAGAAAGTTATCCATTCCTTGGCATATGTATTTGCCACTTTGTAAGACATTTCTATCCAAAGCTTCTCATCACACAAACTCACATGTCCTCAAGGTTTTGCTACCATCAAATTATTCCCTTATACATGCATGATAACAAGGTGTATATTCTCACATTAAAAAAAAGTCTGTTCAGACAGTTTCAATGTCTGAAAATAACAAAGCGCAGAGAACACTGCAGCTGCGGGGTTTTACCCTCTCCAGTGTATAAGGAGAGTTGAATAAAACTTCTGGTTCTGCTTATCCCAGGGACTTGCAGCCACTCTGTCATCTGGTCTGTCCTTGACTCACCTAGCCTCAGTCTGGTTCCTCAGGGGCTATAGGCACTTTTGAGTCCCTGGACTGATGGCTTGCTCTGTAACTCTCTCCACAGAGCACCCCCACTATAGCAACCCCCACTGGGACACTCTTCACCCTAAACTCAGCAACTGCAAAATCCTGTATGTACACCACGAGGGAACCAAGGCCACTTGGCCACTTGGTTCCACAACCTCCTCCTGACCTTCTGTAGTCTCAAGTGACGCAAGTTCTCTCCAGGCTGGTGCAGGACGGCTGTGAGGTGATCTTTCCCAGAGTCTGCCCCCTCGACTTCTGAGTTTTTCTCGCTTACCCAAGCTGGAGGTGTGGGGAGGGGAGCATATGTCATCCCTATACTTTGCTATCTTAGTTCTCCTTCTCCATCTTGCTTCCCTCTTCTTACCATTCCCTGGGAAGAAAAATGAGTGGGTTGTCTTTTATTTTGTGATGTTGTACATTCCTCCGTGTAGCCCCAGGTCTGGGGGCCTTGCTGTCATAGGTAGAAAGCTTTCTTCTCTAGCTCACAGAAGCACTCCATAGGCTGGGTCCCCCAGGCTGGGACCGGATATGTTAAAGAGGAGAGATAAGAGTCATTGGAAAATCCTCTTTCAAGGCAATAGCCTGACTTGGAAGTCTTTTATTATTTATTTTTTTCCTGTATAGTCTTATTTCTTATGCCAGAACCTCAATAATATAAAATACTGTGTTTTTGTTGTTGTTGTTGTTTTTCTTTTGTTTTTGCATTCCTTCTTACCATAAATCCCAATTTCTACCACTGCATCTACCCCCAGCTTCACTTTGGTGAGTATTCAGGCCAACTGGGTGAAGGCTACTTTCTCAGAGAGGCAGAAGAAAGAAGCACTTTACTAATTTTTACAATTTTACCCTCTTACAAAATAAACATGTTGCTGTGGGAAGTCACCTTACTTCTATATTGAAATGAGTGATGTGCCAGCTACCAATTCCTTAACAAAAATCATGAAAGAAGCAAAGTTTTGGGTTTTAACTCTTGGTGGAGTTTTTGTTACTATATATATATTAAAAAAAAAAAGCATTTGTCATTTTTGCAGACAAATTTCTTACCAAGTGTATGATAGTGTCTTGTACAAATAGCTACTCCTTTCTGAATACAGGCAGCAAAGCTTGAAGTTTTACCAAGCAGAGCAGGGGTACCATCAATACAAATTGGTCCCCACACATGAAGTGTTTGTTAGCTTATGGTTCAAAAAGAAATCTTAGAGGAGATTGAACGCATTGATTCCTTTCATAGTTAACTGAAACAGTACACAAAAGAAGGATTCATCTACACTCTCCCTTATTGCATAACTACCAACAGCTGATTACAGCCATTACTATCATATGGCTCACCAAACTCATATCTGCTTTATGATGGATAGGTTTTGCATTCTGTATAACTTGCTTCCAGATATCCTGGCTTGTCACATAAGTTTCAAGCAAGTCTCATCGTTAGACAAAGGAACACACTGAAGCTTTTTTTGGTACATCTCCATTTAGTACAATTAAAAATGAAAAACATTTCAAAGCACAGAAAGTTATCCATTCCTTGGCATATGTATTTGCCACTTTGTAAGACATTTCTATCCAAAGCTTCTCATCACACAAACTCACATGTCCTCAAGGTTTTGCTACCATCAAATTATTCCCTTATACATGCATGATAACAAGGTGTATATTCTCACATTAAAAAAAAAGTCTGTTCAGACAGTTTCAATGTCTGAAAATAACAAAGCGCAGAGAACACTGCAGCTGCGGGGTTTTACCCTCTCCAGTGTATAAGGAGAGTTGAATAAAACTTCTGGTTCTGGTTCTGTTAGCGTCTATATAACATGGCATAAAAATTTTTTAAATACATGAGATTTTGCTATGGAATAACCTGCAATCAACAAATCAATAGTTAGTGGCTAACTACTCAAGCCAATCTATATGCTGCTGACACGTCATTATGTACACATGCATTTAGAAATATCCCACAATATGGCAAGACAGATGAAGCCAAAGCAGAACAGCCGTAGATAAGTGAGTCAACTTATCATCACACACACTATTACTGGCAATTGATTTTTTAATATTTTAATTAATAGCAGAGAGTTGTGCTTGACTTGGGTACATTGGTGAATTGGGCATTTGCAAGATGTGGGGCCAATGACTCCCACTGTGATGGTTAAATCTGTGTTCTTCATGGAGAAATCAGGCATGTCTCCTTCTTACAGAAAGGGAGCTCCAATAAATAACCTCTAGTGCATAGAATTGAAATGTTAACACCCAACATCAAGATACAGTGTAAATTATATGTGCATCATCTCAGGTGATATCTGGAAATATTTTATAAACCATGATCTCTGAGTACCTGGCTACCGTATTAAATTTTATCTCCAAATATTTGTCCAACACTTCTTTACAAGTGAGGCCGACCTTTGCGTGGAGAAAGGGTGGAGAAGGTGGGATGCTGATAGTATTACCCGGCTCAAGTCTTCAATCCTTCATACCCCAAGAGCAAAACAATAAGTGTTCAGTTAACTGAACTAACACTTGGTGTTTCAGTAGACATTTGGTGTTATTTCAGAATGTTCCTAGAGGTCTTAGTGCTCATCTTCATCAGTCCATCCAAATATTCCCCACATAGAGAGTGCTCTCCCTGAGATGAGTCCAGCTCAACACAGTTCTCTTAATCTTAGTACGTCTCCAGAAATGCATAGATTGGTGCCTCTGCCGGACCTTCTTCCTAATCTGGCTTTAACAACATCTAGACCTCAGAAAAGTTTTCTCCTTTATCTGGGTGGCTTCATGTTAATAGGGTTTATTGAGAAAAAAAATGTAGTGAACTACTGTACAGAAGGCTAGAAACCCTCTAACTGATATTCCACAGGACTATGGAGAGCATAGGGGGATGTGAGGCTCATACAATCGTAGATCCAGGGAATGACCGATTAAAAATGGAAATGCAGGGCCTCTTCTTCTCTCTCTTCCTTTTTCTCTTTCCCACTCTCTCTTTCTCTCCTTTTTTCCTTCTTATCTTTTTCTTTCCTTTATTTCCTTCTTCTCTCTCTCCCCGCCTCCCTCCCTCCTGCTCTCTCCTTTCTTTCCTTTTTCTTTCTCCTCCCTCCCTCCCCCCGCCCCCCACTTCCTTCTGCTCTTGCTTTCGCTCTTTTTCATGTTTTTGGTAATATAAGCAGATGTCTTTTAACTTAATTGTGATTCATGGAGACTAAGCAAAATGTTAATGACTAAACAATCACTTATATTGGCAAATAAAATTCCTGGGCCCCATTTTCCCTCCTGAGAAATATAATTCCAGTCAAGTAGAGTGAAGGTAGAGATGTCTTGGCTTAGAGTTTGATCTTGAGAACAAGACTAAAAGAAACTAGAGTGGAAGTCCTTCTAATTTTCTGTTTTCCAGCATAGATCTGACTGGTTCAAGTATAACACTTAATAATAGTAAAAGAATTATTAAGTTCTTACATGTCCAAGATCTAGGCTAAGGAACTTACATACATGCTCTATTTTATAGATGAGGAAAGTGAGATTCAAAATTTCATAAACTTAAGATTGATTCCCAAGCTGCTAAGAGGCAGAGCTGGTATTCACACCCAAGAAAATTACTTAATCTCGGCCTTATTAGTAAATTGGGATAATTAAAGCTAACTTGCGGAGTGATTATGAAATAAATAAATAAATAAATAGCAGGTACTTGGCATCTAGTACCAGGTATTGAACCATACATAGACTCTATTATTAACTTTTGCTTTCTATAAATGTTTTCTCTGCAGCCTTAGTTATGGTTTCTATCCATTTCATGTCTTTTCAAAACCATGGAATAAGACTCATTAAATATTCTCTCTCTATTTTGCTTTATTCTCCTTTTAAGCTACTAGAGTGTGTACTGTCCACTGCCCTATATCTCTCCCTATCACATTATTTTAAAAATCAAAGCCAGATAAGAGAGATGTGTATTTTTTCTTGTATTCTCTTTTCCTTTAGAATTTTGCACTGTGCATATGTATTAACTTTTCAAAAAGTAAACATTTTTAAAAAATCACTTAAGAAAGGCATGTTGGAACATCCATGCCTACATACATTATCAATTAAGTGATGTTTGTGCCACATTTCTAACTTAAATGTCACCTTTGAATTGAAATGTAGGTATTTTAGGGTTGGTAACTTCCTTAGCAGGCTTATGTTTGATTATATCTAGTATTTAAAAAAAGGAGATATATTTTCATACAGAATGTGTTTATGCAATAGAGTATCACCAACAATACATAACTATCTCTGGAAACACTAACAAGGATGCAAAAAATCCCAAACAGTGGACACCAGATCTGAGGAGAATTGCTACTTGGCATAGAGATAAACCTCTTTCCTGAATGAAGTCATAGTTGTTTTGTGTTTAAACAAAACTTTCACACTTGTCCATGAGAAGCTAACACCTTTCTTTCAGGAACTCTTGTTTGGAAAACTCCCCAGTGTCTCCTTCTAGGTTCTCAGCATTTCTCAGGCTTTGACTATTAAGGTCTCTAGCCATCCAGGTAAACCTGTTCTGTATATGCCTCGAGCTCTTCTTCCTGGCTGGGCCGAGGGTGTTGATCCAGTCCTGCTGAGAGTTAGTGTATTTAAAGGGCACACAAACACACAAAGAATATTACTCTGATCCAGAAGCAGATCTCATGTTACCCTTCCATTTGTATGCCTTTATTGTCTCTAAGCTTCCTGATGGTCAGTCTCCATGAAGTTGCTGGCCCATAATCAGTACTCAGTAAACTCATTTATTTAACAAATGATTTAATCTCATGGTTTCAGGTAACTGGTGCCTCACCCATTGTAAATAAAACTTAAAGCTCAAACCCAACTCCAGCCATTCTGCACCTTTCAGAAAACTAGTGAGTAATAGCAAGGGCCTGGGTGGTTGGAGACTGCTGAGGTGTCAGGAAGTTGCTTAGGGCTAAGCAAGGCAGGTGCCCGAAGACACTTTGCCCACCCCACTGCAGTCCTGGTTCATTGTTTCTCCTGGGGCCACGTGGTTAGGAGCACCTTCCTATAGAGGCAAGCCCATTCTGACCATTTGGATCAGATAACCATTCAGACAACCAACATTTATGACTGTATCTTAGGTCTAAATTCTTGTCTTGGACATTGTAGGAAATGGAAAGATACTGAGTCCCTGCTTTGTAAGATGTGCCAATCTATTAAAAGATATGAGGCTTGTACCAAATGATGCTAACAAGTGCCATTAGGGACACAGAGAGGAGTGATAAAAGTTCCCTGGCATTTGACCTGAGCCTGGAGAGACAAAGAGAACCTGGACAGTTAGAGATAGAGATGGAGAAGGATGATGTGGTGGGTGCAAAGACCGTGAAACAGACCAAAAGGGAAATGCCAAAGGTCACTGAGTAGTAAAACAGCTATTAACTAGGTTGGCATGAGGCACGCCTCTCCATTAAGGAGCAAAGGAACAGCCGGTTCCCTGAGACTCAGTGTCACCACCTACAATGTGAGGAACAGACTACACTGGAGGTGGGGAAATACAGAAATAAGTTATTTTACCACAAATTCTTCAAAAAATGAATAGTCAATTACGATTTAACAAGGAAAATATGTCAGTTTTAGCGCTGGGCAGGGGACTGTCCCAGATTCAAGAAGACATCTTCAATTCATTATGAGATATTTCTTTTCCTCCCAGGTGATCAAGAAGCCCTTTTGATGTTGGAGCAGTTATAGAAAACTGAATTCTAAGTCTTTTGATTGTTTCTTTCTCAGCTTATAGAAAGTTTGCCTGAAAGTGAAACAGTCTAATGGTGAATCTGGAAAAACAAATTTCTCTTTCTTTATAAAAAATTTATTTTTAATTTTTAAAACCATCTTATTCTTTGGACCTATGCAACCTACTAGAAGCAGCGACTTCAACATATTTTTATTTGCTCTGTAAGGCTTGTTTGCTTGTTGTTTAGTTTCTATCCTAAAACAAGCTCCTTAAAATTTGAACAGCGCTGACTGGTTTGGGATTTCTTGAATGTGATCTTTAGGATCGGAGTGTGTTCTCTGATATCCCATGTGTGATTTGGGGAAAGGGTCTTCTTGCTTTAAAACAGTAGGGATCCAAAACGATCAACAGGGTTTTTGAGTGATATCCTTGAAGGAAACAGCTAAGCTCAAAGGACGCAGCAGCTCCTTTGGACCAGGTTTGATTTCTTTCACATTTTAACCCATTTCCCATTTAGGGGGAAAAAAAAGGTTCAGGTTGCTGCTGGCATTAATTTAACATAAACACGCTCTTTGAGACTGAAGCAAATCTGATTGGTTTTCAATGTGAAAATAAAATATAAAAACTGTTCTTGGAGTTATTTCTAGACAGAACTTGATTCTAATCCTAAGGTAACAGAAACGTATACATAAATTGGATTCATCAATTGAATCTCCAGCTAACAACTGTTTGAGAACGATGTTAACATCATGTGTAAGAATGCTACGTTTTCTAGGATTTGACATTTTCAGCGATTGAGAATTACTACATTTTGTAAATGGAAATACCACTCCTAAAAACAGAATGCTATAAATAGAATGATGTTATTCGTTTCCAAAGACTATCGATATACTAGAGGTATGTGAAAATAATAATAGAAGCAAGATACTTGGTGGCAAATTTGGGGGTAAGGTTAGGACTGTAATCCATGAGTTATCTCAAGGTGAACACTGCAGCCACAAGAGTTGCCATCACGTATTCTCAGAGCAAATGGGAAATGGGTTAAATTTCTGCAAGTCTTCCTTTTGATTGTTAGCTACAGCAGAACAGAATCCCTGATGTGCCCAGGATTGGAAAGGGAATGGCCAGAATTATTTCTTTGTACACTTAATGAGATGCTGATTCTTGCTATAAAGCATTGAACTGGGATGTGAAGAGGGTGAGGGTCTAAAAACTTGTGCTTTGATCTATTAACAGGGTGAATGCATACTAAATTTCCATCTACTGGTCATTACGCTGTATATAACATACAATGAAAGAGTTGTGTCTCTATCTTCAAGACATTACATTCTAATTTTGAGAGAAACGCAAATGTACCATTTTTTCTCTTAAATGGCAAAACGTTATTTGTTGAGGATTAAGAGTTACCTTGCTGTTCCATGTAATGTTCATGGGGAAGATATGTTCAATGTTGATTTTAAAGAAGGGTGATTTGGGCATTGTGAAGAATGAACCTGAGAGAAAGGCACAAAAATAAATTCAGAGAGAGCTGACTCTGTTACTGCTTCGCTCGGTGACCTTCAGAACTTTGCTTTTCTATGTTTTGGACCCCATCTGAAGGAATGAGGTAATGATACATTCCAGGTGTCTCACAAACACCAGTTCCCAAGAAAGTGCCTGCCTTCTGGGTCTCCGGGGAGCTTACAGTTAAGGTTAGATGAACACCTCCTACTAGGTTTAAAGCATTGTGCTTTAGACTACCGAGAGGACAATGAACAAAAGGGAGATGACTACTCTCTTCGGGGAGCTCACATACAGCTTTCTATGCATGAAATCACTTCCAAATGGGAAACAGCCAACTCTAGGGGTTATGATGAAGATAAAAGATACTCTAAATGGGAAGTGTGAAAGGTTTTTTAGACAAAGAGATTGTGTCTCTAAATCTATTATTCGGGTGTATTCTGACATGTGAAGTTAACATATTTATGAAAAGTTGTGTAAACTGATTATAGTGAGCATTTCAGACACCCCAGGAGCTACTACTCTTTCGCAGGTCCTTTTTAATTAATGTGAAAAGTGAGCACTATCTTGGCTACCCCCTCTCTTCTCACATCCCTCCCCACATATCCATTACTTCACAATTTATATGCAAATATGGTTTCACAAGTTAAATGAAAAACTTGAAGATGTGTTTTCTTCAGGTTATTTCCTTTCTTATTATTTTCTGATATGTCTTATATCAACATTCCCATGGGAGCTGTGGTAACAAATGAAGAATACAGATGTCTTTCCATTCATTTGTAGCACAGTAAAGTGGAAAAAACATGGGCCAGTTGGAAGTGGCTTCACCATTTTCTGTATAGGTGACCTTAGATCGATATACTTAGACTTCAGTACACAAAGAATTGAGAGGTTGTTAAAAATGCAAGTAACCCAGGCCCCATTACCAGAAATTCTGATTTGCATTCTAAATTAGCCCTGTGTACCATTAGAAATGCTTAAAGCTGCAATTAACAAAATATCCCATAATATTCTAATTATCTCACACAACTAGAAGTCTCTTCCAGGGTTGGTGCAGCTCCATGATGTCATCAGGACCCCAGGCTTTCTTTCTGTCCTACCTTCTCAGCATGTTAGCTTTTAATTTAAAGACATCTCACAGATCACTTCTGCTTCCAGCAGCACATCCTCTCACTACCAGGCTCAAAGAATGGCACCAGACAGCTCTCCTTGTGTACTTTCAACTTTTTTCAGAAGCGAAATCTTTCCCAGAAATTCCTGTTCCCAGCAGACTCCTTACATGTTTTTTTGGCCAGAACTGTGGGGGCCTCTAACTGCAAGGAGATTGACAGGTATTTGGGAAAGTTCAATGGGATGACATGACTAGAGTGTAAAATTGAGACAACCATGTTTTATCAGGTGACGCATTGTCACCTGAACACAACTAGGGTTCTGTTGCAAATGAAGAAGTAGAATTTGGTTGTCAGGGAGACAACCCCCCAGACCTGAGGGGATTCTGAGGCAGGACCACACCTTAAACCAGTGGTTGTCAAACATCACCTGGGTTACATCGGAATCATCTAAGGAACTTTAAAAAGTGCCACAGGCGTGGACCTCACTCATTCAGTGGATTGGTGAGTCCTGAGCATCAGGATTTTTTTTTTCAATCTCATTAGGTGATTCAGCTGGGATTGAGAACTCACTGGACCGATCACTTAATTTCTCTGAATGCCAGTTAGCAGCCCATGGAGATAATATTAGAATAATAATAGCATTTGCCACAGAAGATAGTTGCTAGACATTGGTATATGCGAAACTGAAGCTCAAGACAGCACGTGATAGGTGCACAGAAGCGTTGGGTCTCAGTCCATCCTCCTCTTTGGCCAGATTGGTTTTAGAGGTAGTTTCTAGTTTTCTTTTCTTTTCTTTTTTTTAAAATAATATTTATGTATTTAGTTATTTTTATTGAGGAATAATTTACAAATATAAATGTATACATTTAAAGTGTACAATGTGATGATTAGATAAACAGATTGTAAAATGATTACCAAGGTCAACATAATTAACACATCTATCACCACAGTTCATTTAGCACAGTTCTTTTCTGGTGAGGTGTGAATGGGTAAGAGCCACTCACAGTCACTTTCAAGTACACAACACTACATTAATAACTATAGTCACCATGTTCTCCTTTAGATTCTCAGATCTACATCACCTCATTATCTTTCCCCCCAGACCCTGGCAACCACCATTCTATTCTGTTTCTATAAAATTGGCTTTTACTACTCAATAGCAAATAAAGCAAATAATCCACTTAAAAAATGGGCAAAGGACCTGAATAGACATGTTTCTGAAGAAGACATACAGATGGGCAGTAGGTTCATGAAAAGGCACTCAACATCACTAATCATCAGGAAAATGCAAATTAAAACCACAATGAGACACCACCTCACACTTGTTAGGATGGCTACTGTCAAAAAGAGATAACAAATGTTGGCAAGGATGTGGAGAAAAGGAAGTGCTTACATTCTTCTGGTGGGAATGTAAAATGGTGCAGCCACTATGGAAAACAGTATGGCAGTCCCTCAAAAACTTAAAAATTGAACTACCATATGATCTAGCAATCCAATTCCTGGGTATCTATGCAGAGGAATTGAAATCATGATCTAGAAGAGATATCTGCACACCCATATTCACTGCAGCATTATTCTCAATAGCCGAGACATAGAAACAACCTAAGTGTCCAATGAGAGATGAATGGAGAAAGAAAATGTGAGACACACACACACACACTCAGAAAATTACTCTTTTGGAGCTAGTTGTCCAGAGTATTTTTTAGGAGCTCTCAGGCAAGTATTGTTTTAGCCTGATTTTCAATCTTTAAATTGGGAAAATTTTAAAGTATTGAAAATCCAAGTACAAAGAGTGAAGCGAGTGGGAAAGTCTACATAATAATGAAAGACAAAAACAAAACAATAAAGACCTAAAGATGGAAGCCGTGGTGAACTGTCATGGCCACACTTTTACTGTGATTCTATAGTGGACAGCATGGGGTGGGGTCCAGTTCCCCCTTCAAGTATGAGGCACCAGTTCATTCCCCAGCTGCTGGAGTGTTGGCAGCGGATGGCTCTCAGCAGAGTCCTCCGAGAATTACCCTTAGCTGAAGAGAGCTGCCTTGTCCAAGAGCATTCCTCCTCCCTGGGTGGTCCTCATCCAGTGATGGGTAAACGTTGGTGTATAAAGGTCAGGCGGCCTTGCCTTATGTGGGACAAGACTGACGGGCCATCCCAGTTCCTGAGTGTCCAAGGGACTGGCTCAGGCCTTTGTCAGGATTGCCCTACAGTTCAACATGTCCTTCTGCACAAACCTGTTCCTTCCACTTCCCCACAAGTGTGAATCCCAAGCACCTTCCTGCATGCTCATCTCTGGCTGGCAAAGGTCTAACAAACCCCATCAGCCCTGAGGACAGGTTGTCCATCTTGGTTTTTGTGGAAATAGGGATAGTTTGAAAAGGGCATTTCTTAACCCAGCTTAAAAGAGCACCACGGTGCTCTTACATGTGGTGAGAAATCGAGGCAGCTGACTGTGGGTGAGAGGTGTGTGAAAGATTTTGGTTTCTTGTGATATTTGCCTTGGGCAAAAGTTTGGCTTCAAAAGATTTTTTTAAATGTAAAATATACATTTTTAGAAGGGATCATCTTAGGTTAAAAAATTACATTCTTTAGAGTGGTAAGTACTACATAAATTGTTACATTTGAAGCAAACACTGGAAGAGTGTATACAGCATGATTCAATGCTTTGAAAGTGAACTTCCATACTGCCTGTGTTAGCATCATCTGGAATGATTTTAAAATTCAGATTCCTGAGTCCCACTCCAGATCTACTTGGTTTAGGATTCTGCACTATCACTAGCACATCAAGTGATTCCTGGGCACACTAATCCTAAGAAAATCCAGCATAGGATTAGCTTTAGAGCCAGGTCTTCAAAGATGAATCTACTCGGACTCCTTAGATCGTGACCAAAGCACACAGGTATGTTACAATATAAGCTTTAAATAATGAAGTCATGGTCTGAGAAACTTTTAAACAAATATTTATGGATGACATACTCTTTGCAAACCTCCAGGAGACAAAGGTAAATGAGACATTTTTGCTTTGTGAATCTAAAATGCCATCTTTCTAATTTTCAACTATGTTTGTAATTCAGCCTTTCTCCAACTCTGTTCTTATTCTTACATCCCTTCATGTAAGATTGTCTCTTGGAAATCATCTAATAAAATGCTCATAAAATTCCAACTAGTAATTTTATTTTTTGCTTTCCATTTATCTCCCCAAAGAGCAAGACCCAGGGTAGTTGATGGGTGAGTTGGTAAACAGAAATAATTCCAGGCTACTCTGCTATCAGACTAAATCATATCAGGCATTTGGCTTTAACATACGAAATCAAAATATATTCGCAATGTCTGTGCTTATTTGAATGCAGTATGCCATGTTACTCGATTTGTTGGTGCAAGCCTATCCCAGTCCATTCACTGTTTCAGAGAGTTCTTAGATGTATATTAAGGTTCTAACTCAAGCACAAAAGCCCAGAGCTGGAATCTATTCTGTATTTTAAGACTTGACTTTAAAACTTGAGAACTTGCAGGCCTCTAAGAATAAGTTTAACTTCAGAAACTCCTTTAGAGACCACGGCAGTCAGAAGTGTACAGGGTCCAACCGTTAGCCTTTATTATTTAGATGAAGACTTGGAGGTTTCTCTCAAATGTAGCTTTTAATGCATTTAGGTCAAGCTAAGCATTCAGTGTGTAGCTTGCTTCTGAGACTTGACAATGTTGAAGGAATTCAAGATACGTCCTCAGTACTTGTTCTCTAAATTTGAGTTCGCGGAGCCCCCAGTGAAGTGTGAATGCTA
>NW_011888785.1:11214817-11237379 GCF_000151845.1 Pteropus vampyrus
CTGTTTTTCATCTCTTTCCACCCTCTAAGTTAGTATATTATAAGAAGACCGGATTTTGCTGTGTTTTGGAACTTCAGATTCAGGTTAAATTTCACCACTCTGTTCTGCTTCACTTATTCTCACTGATTCACTTGACCTTTGAACACAAGTTTTCCATTTGGTAAATTTGTTTGAGGATTTAGTAGCCAAACAGGGTCCAAGGAAAACAAAACATGAAACAAAAGTCTAATGCCTGGCAAAGATTATGAGACTTTCGGATGGATAAAAACACCAAATATCATGATTATTTAAGGATCTCAGAAATATCTGGTCACATGTCTAATTTAGGATCACTAAGAAAATAGAGGTGATTCACTTATTCCCCAACTCTTTTGATTTGCTTCCACTTTCAAAATTTTGATAAAGAGGACGAAGACTGATTTGAAATTAGCTAATTTAAAAAAGGAACCATAATATAAATGAAATTATAAAATAATTTAACATTCTGTTATGTCTCAAGGCAGCATAGTATTCTAGCAAGCTAATCATGGCTGAAATTGAATATAAAACATATTTGAAACCCTTGCCACTCCATATGTGACTTAACTTCAGAACAAATTCAGACTTCGTGAAATATATTGATGTCAGACTATTGGACAATTTTCTTATTGTGGCCACAAATCCAGACCACACTTTTCTGGGTAAAGATGAGATGTGCTCTGAAGAGAGTAAATGTTTTCACTGACAGTTTCCCAGGGGAAGGGTCAATTCTCCAGCAGGAAGTGAGGAGTAAGAGCTTCAGGCTGGGGTGAAGGAAAATCTTCATTTTTCTTAGGCTAGATGCCAATTTGGCTCAGACTCTAAAGATGTGGTGGTATACAGAATGCTTCCAGTGGGGGTGGTTCAGCTAGCTACTTCTGGAGCCTTGGAAACAGGTGGTAAAGAAAAGACAGCTTGGTGAGAGGCAAGAGTCCCACTGGGTCTGAGCAGCTCTCATCAATTATTCTATGAAATTTTCCTCCTGTTATTCTGGAACATCCACAAAGTCTGGTCTCTGTTGTGCTGTGGTAATATGGGACAAGTTCTTCCCACAGGGCCAAACGCGATGGTAGGAGGAGGTCACAACAGAAGATGGCAGTGCCCAGTGAAACAGCGGGAAAATCTCAAGCACCACTTTTGCCAGACAAGATAACATCAATTTGAGGTTAAATAAGGAAGATACTTAATGGTTTTCAAGTATTTAAAAATCCATCCATATTTTAGTTGGGTAGGTTCTCGGAAACACTTCCAAAGGGAAGGAGAAATTCTAGGATTATGCTGGCACGTATTCTCCAAGCCCTTTCTAATTCTAGGAATTTCTGCAGCTAGTGAGAGGGAACTGATATTCACATAAGAATTGTAATTTTTTAAAAACATCTGCTGATAGAAAATGGGGGCAATAAAGTCTTAAGAAACTAAAGAACTGCTGCCAATGAAAAGGAAAAAAGAAAATACATGTGATCAGAGAATAAAGAATAGGAGAAGAAGGTTCAAAGAGCCAGAAATTCAAAGACAAAAAGTGAGAGGAAATTCAACCAGGCAACTAGGTTTACAACTTACTTTTTATAAACAATAAATCATTTCTATGCCCGATTATTCTAAGCACAATAGTTACTGTCACTTCATCAACTAAAATTACATATTATATAAACATACTTAGTATGAAAAAGCAAGTTTAATATTTTAAAGAAAAATCCAACTATTAAAATGTCTTTTACTCGTCTCTGACACACACACACACACACACACACACACACACACACACACCCCAGTACAAATACAGGAAGAAAGCCTTGTTTAAGACAAAAGGACAAGTTGAATCATTACTTCTCTTTCAAACTACTTTCTGGTCATCATTATCCTTCTACAAACTAACAAAAAAAATTAATGAGAAGTGAAATTCAACCTAAATTCTACCAGGAATGTAATTCTAGTGCTATAGGTACAGGAGGAGGAAAGACAATGCACTTTAGAATAAGTTCTATGAAAACAAGATTTGAAGTTGACAAAAGTCAGTACTTGTTGAGTTGTTAAAAGACACTGCACTCAAATTAGTTCTATGATGGCACATCATCAAGCAGTTGTACAAATGAGTAGGTACTTTAATCTAATCTTCTATTAGACATTCGATAAAAAACCAAGTAGCTGAACTCCTAGGGCTTAATTTCATAAAAAAAAGTGAATGAATATTTCATTACTGCAATGTAAGCAGCTATATTCAACTGCACTGTACGGAGGCAATATATAAAACAGAGAATATAAATGCCCTGGACAAATTTTCAGTCCTGGAAAAAAGAAACATCAGTAACAGAATATGAGAAACACTAGCAAACAACTGGTGGTTCTTTTGGCAGAAATGATACAACACAAAGATAGCTTCAAGAACTTGTTAATCTAAAAATAAAAAGCCAGAAAGAAGAAACAAGTGTTAATTTGAGATAAAAAAGAATATTTGGGAAGCAATGATTCAGGCAAAAACCCAAATAGTGTTTGGATTAGGTGGTGAAGGCAACGGGGTTTTTATGAGAAAGGGAAATAATTACATGAGTAGAAGGAAAGAATTTCTATAGGTGCATATAAACTAAGTTATTCTTTAACTAGACATGGTGGTGCTAATTCTAAAGCATGTCTTTAATTTTCAGTCCGTATTCAGGACGCATGCTTTCCTGTTAGCTTTGTAAACAGTTGTTTGAAATACTATGTTGGTTTGGCCCAACGGTTATTTTTTCCAGTTCAAACATACCACCGTTTTGAGTAGTAAGACATGCAAGATGTTCCTTTAGAATGGCTGCTCTCGCTCTATTTTAAAATGGCTCCACTTATGTTAACTTTTCACAACTATAGTAGTTAAAGTTCTAAGCAGCAATACTAAATTAATTTATTAGTAAAAAGTCAAACTCATGGCAAAACAAAGTTTATTTCCATGTTTTACTAATACTGACAGATTTATCCAGAGAATGTCAATATTGATGAACTTAATCAACTTTAGTTGTTAAATGTTCATTTAGTCTTAATTAAACAAAGGAATTTCTATTTGGACAATCTATATTGTCAGCATTATTAGATCTGACGTTTGAGGTAGAGCCCTTCCCTTCAGGAAGATCAATCCAGCAATAATTTTGTATCCTTCCCAGAACTATACCTTTGAGGAACTTTTAATAGGTAGTAAATCTGTATGTATTCAGGCAAATAAATCTTTCTCTAATAACTTATCAGTAAACAGTACAACTAAATACAACTAATTGGAAAACATGGGATTAATCTGAATAAATCACAGACCTTTGAAACTAGAGCAATACAAAGTGGCATTTATCTCCTTAGCTTTTCTAAAGCTGTTTAATCCAAATAACAGCATGTGTGTATGGAGATGTGTATACATACATACATACATGTATATATGCATGAACAAGGGACATACTGGGTAGATTACTGAAAATTGAAACATATAGGCTAGACTCAAGGGCCTTATGAACATTTGTAATCATTTGCTTTGGAAGAGGTAGGTTAAATTTTATTCATATCTTACAAAGTCCCAGACTGATCTAATATCAATAAATCTGAGCTTTGGATGAAATATGCCTAAAGACACAAAGTATGTGGCATTTCAGTGAGCCTTCACATGTGCCCAAAGCATGATTAAGCACAGGTGGAAACATTTTTTTTTTTTTTAACACAGTAAGAACAAAGAACTTCATAAATATAACTAACTTATAAAGTACATTAAATGTGTCATGCAGGTCTCAGATCAAATATTACTTCCTTAGAGGTCTGCCTTCACACCCCCACCCAGCAAATTGCTCTAATATATCACTCTGTTTTATTTTCCTAACACTACTCTCTGAAATATCTTGTTCATTCACCTATCATCTAGCTGTAAAATTAAGGCTCTATAAGAACAAGAATACTGTATGTCTTGCTCACCTCTGACTATATTTCTAGTAGATGCTAGGCATGATTGTTTGAATAATTAGTTGAATATATGAATTTCTCAGTGTATATGATAGATCAAAATATACTAACAGAAAAGCAATCTTTCTTTCTATATATAGTATACATACACACACACACACACACACACACACACACATCTAGATTTCAGAGTACATGTTTCTATTTTAAGGTACATTATTCAAAATCAGAGGTGAAATATTTTGTTGCTTTGAATAAAAATAATATATACTGTAGTAAAAATTACTTAAGCCTATTCAAAGTAAAGAACTTTGATAGGAAAACAATTTAAATTAATATTTTTGGTAAAATGACCAAAAAATTACCCATAAAAGACAATGTTTCTCCCACAACTTCTACATCAGTTAAATAATCAGATAAAACAGTTTTAAACATGGTAATTTATTTTATGCAGTTGTTTAAATCCACTTTAAAAATGTTCAAAAGGCACTTTAAGAAACATATTTAAAAATACATTTCTCTGACTTATCGGTGATCACTTAAAATAAGCAAGTCACCAGACATTTTTAAACCATTCATGATACTATTATCTTACATAATTTTTAATTCAAAAACACAACTATTCACTGTGTAATATAGCACACTGCTTAGCAGTAAGATTAGTTTCCCTCTAATAATATACTTTATATGGACTATTAATTTGCAGAGCCCTGCAAAGTTATTTAAACTGATATAAACTGAAAACTAGAGAAGGTAAAGAAGTCGAACTAGAACTCGTGTTAGAGTTGGTTTCTCTAGAGAATTTGTAAAATTTCTTATTCTAATCTGTATTAAAATTATATTTCAACTCCAATATATAAACAAGTCATTTTCTTAATCAATAGAGGTTACGTTTAGCATAAAATAAACCACAGGTTGCCCCCCCAGATTTCTTGAGTATGTTTCTGTCAGGCCTACTGTAAAGAAGTAGAGAAATGAGGAAAGTGAGTTTCTTGTTTGTTTTTGAGAAAAAGGAGGTGGTGGTGGTGGAATCCAAATAACTTTACTTCATTTAATAGTTGTATATCTAGAATTTGTTTAAAGCTGTGGACTTTTAAGTAGGGCAAGTATCCTGAGAACCAGCAGGCATTATTCTTGGATCTTTACTTCTAATCTCATATGGAAAATTAAAATTAATAGGTATAAAATGATAAGTGATACAAATTCTAATCACAAATAACAGACAAATTAACCATGTGAAAGCAGCATTAATAGTTAGAAAACAGAAATTAGTTATAAAGGAAATAAAGAAGGGCAATAAATACAAAGAGGCAGAAACTGTCAAAGACAATAAATTAACTGAACAAATTAAATGGTGACTAAAAGGATAGACTTGGTCTAATCAATAGAGGGATTTTTTTCAAGCCTCAATCTGGTAATAATATGGTTTGATAGGCTCAAGGAAGTGAAAAATCAATACTCAAGAAAGAATTATGAAAAAAAAGTCAGCAAATTTAATGTTCAAATCCAATTACCATATTTCAAAAAATATTAAAAACTGGTCAATAATTTATTTTTGACTTTTTTTTTACAGTAGTTAACAAAAACTTCTCTGAAATTTAAGGTATTTGAAAACAAATAATTGAACTCTGGCCCAACAGTCTGCTTTGTATCATCTATGAACCTCCCAACTGAAAATATAAGTATACTATTATTGGAGAACATAATATAGCAAAAACTTTATAAGACCACACTAAGATCATTTATTCAAATGACAGAGATCTTAATTTAAAAGGTAAGTCATTATCATCATGAAATCTGGTTTCAAGTGATCTACCAAATACTTGAAGAATTTTTTGCTTTATTAGGTCATATAAAACAATTAACTGATTCTTGAAAGTGATGAAATTTTGATAGTATGAATTAGCAAAAAAAATTCTATAAATGTTTTTAAAATGTTTTCATAAAATATTGTAAGTGTTTTTCTACCTCTATGTAAAATTTTTTACTAACAACTGTGAACATTTGTGATGACTCATTTCAGTGTGCTTTTAATGAATTAGTATGTACTTATTAGTACTTAATGAACCCTTGCTACCTCAATGTGAAATTACTAAACTTGGAGATTTAAGATTTTACTGTGGGCTCTGATATTAGTCACTCTGAAGAAGCTAAAGAATTTTGCCAAAATGAATGATCCACTGACCCTTTAAATCATCTTTAAAGTCTTTTACATTTAATACAGTTAATCTTGGACTACATATATTTAAAACATGCTTTATTTAAATCTTTGAAAGATGCCTTACTGATGGGGCAGTGATCCTCAGCATGTTTCAAGGATTATCTGCATCAAAATCACCCAGATGTTAGGGCAAAGGTTTCAAACTGAAGGGCTTGTCTAAACATAACTGCTAGTCTTCCCTGCAGAGTTTCTGATTCAGTAGGTCTGGGACGGGGCCCGGGAGACTGCATTTCCAAGTTCCCAAGCGATGCTGATACTACAGGTTGGAACCACACTTGGTAGGAATGCATACTCTTGGGCCCCATACTAGATTCAGAATTTCTGGGATTGGGGCCTTAAAATCTGCATTATAAGAAGCTCCTGGGAGCTTTATATAAACCACAATTTGAGAAGCACTATGACAATCTAGTTAATTTTACTATTACTGGCCAATGTATCAGATGTCACACGTCAATAAATAAAAATAGAAATAATGCTAAATGACTAACCTCAAGGCTGACATGGTACAAAGAACACACAAGATTTGAGTATAAGTCTTAGCTCTGTTACTTGTCAATTTTGTGACAGTGGAACACTTTAATTCTTTGAGCCTCAGTTTTCTCATCTATCGTATGGGAATCACATCCAATTTGTGAGGATTAACACTAATGTACACAGACTATCTAAACACAGTACTTGACATACAGTAGGCACCAGATAAAAACTAGCTATTACTTATAAGAAATGTACAAAATATTTCCTTCAATATTTGATTTGATTAAAGCAGATTTTTCATTCATTGAAAACAAATACTTACACTCCAAGTTAAGAGAATAATAAAACCTTAATCTTATTGCTCCACACTCTGGGCCAGACAGTATTCTAAAAGCCATATGTATATTCACTCATTTAATCCTCATAAGAATCCTGTGAGGTAGGTAGTATTACTGTCCCTAATTTATAGATGAGGTAATTGAGGCACAGAGATATTAAGTAAATTGCTGAAGGTTATAAAACTATAAGTGATGGAGCAAGAATTTAAACCCAGGCAGTCTGACGCTAGACCACAGGATTCATCACAATGTTAATTTCCTACGAGTAAATTTTAAGGTTTTTGGATGTTTATGATAAACCATTTATACTTCTAGTAGAGAAAAGTAGCATATATGGACTCAAATAAATTCATATCCACACCAAGGTGAAGAACCGTTCAAAGAATAGAATAAATGCCTTAATTTTGGCAGATGATACCACCATGAAAACAATAGTAAACAATTTAATAGGTAAAAATTGGTGTGAGTTTTCACTATGTGGACAGAATATCCATAATTAACCACGAAGATGAACATCCTCTCAAATATAGCATCCAAAGAGGTCGTGGTTTTGACATGTTTTGGCACAATAAATATAAACTATTTAGCTAAGCAGCAGAGTCAATGGCGTTGATAGCCATGTAAAATAAGCATAATGATAAGCATAAATGTAAATTGTTTGTAACATTTAAGATAATCTTATAGAAAATCTGTAAAATATTTTTTATGATACACTCAGATAGTATTGCTAAAGATAACAAAAAATAAAACATTTTTTTCCTTCCAGAAATTCTTTAGAGGGTCACTAAATTGGAACAAAACATTTATGAATGTGTTTTTGATGACAGTCTTGAATGGGTATTCTGCTCAGTGTGAATTATCTACCCACTGACAAAACAATCATCCCTAAATAGTAAGTCAGCATCAAAAGTCAGGCTGTTATTTGGTCTTTTAACACCTGACATATTTCAACTCGTTTAAGCATTCTGCATTTTCTAATTTATTTAATTAACTCTGGTCAAAATCTTGCATTCATATTATTTTGCCAGTAACTAATAGCCATCTCAGATGCTAAAAATGAATTTCAAAACTCTGCTTTAAACAAGTTATGAAAGGCACAAACAAGTTCTCATCTCTCAACAGGATGAGAATGAAAGGAACTGTAACTATGTAGTTAGAAAGTTTTAAATAATTGATTAAAAATGTCGCTTAGTAATTCCTGAGAGTGGCACTGATATAAGAAAAGCATTTCCAACTAGCACAGATTTACTATTTATTAATTACCCATAATTAATAATGGGTAGATATGGGAACAAAATATTTAAAAATCCATGTTTACCAAATGCCTTGAGTAAATAAATATTAATAGTTGAAAATGGTATCCAAGAATGGTTAAACACATTTAGAAGAGACAACAGGGACTCAGTATAGGCATACCTTCCTTAGAGATATTGTGGGTTCAGTTCCAGACCACCATAATAAAATAAATACCACAATAAAACAAGTTGTAATCTTTTTGCTTGTGGAGGTCTTACCTTTAATTTGTAAAAAATGTAACATATGTGAAGCACAATAAAGCAAAGCACAATAAAACAAGGTATGCCTGTAAAAGATTAATTAGAACCAAATATATATAAAATACAGTCAAGGCCCATGACAATTTCAAAATGTGGTTTTATTAATGCACTTTAGGACAAGTGCCATTCTTATTCTACCTTCTTCTGGAAGAAATACTGTCAATTATAAATAGTAACAGCAAAATGGTGATTAGCCAAAAACTGCACATGGGTATGTGTGGGGAAGTTTGGTTCATTTGTGTCATACTGCAAATATAAACTCATGTCTTGAGTTTATAAACAACACTGAGCAACAATATTTCCTTCTAAAATTTTCTTTAAGGCAGATCTGTTCAGTATCGTGTGTGTTACTAACATGGTGCATTGCAGTTTTAGCAAATTTAACTATTTTTATTTCCCAGTGAAAATAATACATGTGGTCAGGAACAGACAACAAAATCTCTTTTCTAGTCCCTCTGCCTGGCCATCATTATAAAAACACAAGTTTTTCATATACATATATATATATACACACATATATATATTACTGTATCAAAACACATTTTAACAGATTTTGCAGCTCATTAAAGCTTCAGTTTACAGTCATTTATATGAAAGATTTCTAATATGGAATGTTCACTCAGAAAGAATTCCTCACTGGAATTCCAGTGTTCTTTATCAGAAATGCAGAAGTTCTTCTTCAGTGCAATGTGAGACATTTTACCTCTGTTCATTTATGTTTTCCTTTCGAGGTTTCCCAATTTTACTTTTGGATCTTCATTTTTGTAGGCTCGATTTATTTCCTTTAGTATATTCTCAGGTAAGGCAGGTTGATATCTGTATAAATATCCATATGGACGAAGATGATAAACGAGGTATTCTAACTCATACATAGTTGTAGGATCAACATAGTGAAAAGAAACTGCAAGATCAGAACAGCAACCAGGACCCTAAAAAAGTAGTGGAAACAGGTATTACTAATAAATATCATGTTATCAACATACAGCATTCACATACTGATAAAGGAAACACTAATTTTAAAAGAATCCAATAATGAAAGCTGGCAAGGTTTTAAAGAGGCACCTAATTTATTAGACCTGTGGAAGAATTAGTTTCTAATGATTTAAAACCAAACATGACATTAATAATATCTAACTGAAGTAATATTCTCTCATACTCAACAGTGTTTTAGCAGAAAAAAATCTTGAGACTTCTTTAAATGAAAGGGGCAGCCAACTAAAGCTCTATTTCTTCAAGTTTTGCTTTCTCTTCATGTTCTCACTATAAATTTTTGCTTGGCTCAACTTTAGAAAGACACCTTTGGAGCATTCAATGACAAAAAGCCTTGCCTACTATGTTAGCTATTATTGACAGGCGGCCCTCAGTAAGTCAGTTAAACCTTTGTTCGGTTATATAATTTTCACTCATTACTAAACAGTTGGTATGAGAAAGGTTTAAAACAAGACAAAAACAAAATAACAAAAATACAACAAACAGGAATGAAAAAGCATGAAAATAAAAAAACTGATCACAGAATTAAAGTCATAGGAGATTTGGGGATCAGAATTGGCACCTGGAGGATGTTTCACCCAGGTGACGCCAAGAAAATTTGACTCTAATGTCTTTACAAGGACTCAAGGAGAAAGACAGTCTGGCAAATTCCTGGAGAAGATTCATGAAGACATATTAAACTAAACATTTAATGATTCATGCTTGGAAGTATGTACCTTACAATGCAGTAAAAATTATCAAGAAATTGTACATTATATTTTCTGTGGCCTTCTCTTTGAACTTCTCCTTTGAAACAAACACTGGATATGTGAGAGTCTTGGATAACTATGTAGATACTGAACAATTATCTGGTGCCTACTTATATACATTTAGGAAATAGGAATAAATATGAAAAGTAAACATATAAGTCAATTTGTGATTACCCAAACCAGCTCTGTCCAATAGATGTATGTGAACCACATAATGCAGTTTAAGATTTTCTAGTAGCTACATTTGAAAAGTAAAAATAGGTAAAATTACTTTGAAGGTATTTTATTTAATTGAATAAATTCATGTTATTTTTTCAATATGCAATTAATATTTTAAAACTTATTAATAAAGTCATTCTTTTTAGTTGTGCTAAAGGCTTGAAATCAGGTGTGAATCTTATACTTACAGCACATCTCAATTTTGACTAGGCACATTTCAAGAGCTTAATATAGTTAATATATGGTTAGCAGCTACTGGACTGGCCAGTATATATTAAACTAAAAGAGTAGAACAATAGCAGTTAATTTTAAATTGCTGATCCTCTATGGAAGCAATTTTATATGAACTCTAAAATACTGTATTAATATTTTTGATAAGATTTACTGCATTATGTTACACTTTATAGCATTATTGTGTACTGAATAGCTAGAGTATTGTTATTACTAAGCAATATAAACAATAAAAGACAATAAAAAATAGCTAGAATTATTAGAAATAAAATAGTTCTATGATTATGGTTACCCCCAAAACTTAAGAGTCAAGTGGAAAATCATCAGAAATAAAGAATCCAAGAATAGAGCAAGATTTTTGAGATGCTTTAAAAAAACTAGTTTTCATACAGACCAGTTAAAAAGTTTTAAGAAAGAGCCCAAGTAGAATAACAAAAATATTAAATATCTAAGGAATACTTAAAAGAAGAAAAAAAGATCTGAAGAAAACTATAAAACTTTACAAAGGGACCTAAAGAAAACAAAAAATCTTGGGCAAAGATGTTCACAGTCCCTAAATTAACAAATTTATACACAAAGATAAAGACATGAGAGTTGCCAAAACAATTTCAAAGAAAGAGAGAGAAATAAAGGAGAGAAATACACTCTTAGATTAATAACTTAAATATTCTGTAAAGCTACAAGGTACAAACAACATGGTGCTGAGTCAAAACCAAATAGAACAATGGAAGAGAACTGAAATTCCAAACACTGATCCCACTATAAGTAATGCTATAGTGTATGATAAAGGAGGTATTTTAAATCAATAGTAAGACTCAGTAAAAAATGGAACTGGAATAATCAGTTAACGATTTGGAAAAATCACGAGCTCTCTAACAACCATATGCCAGTAAGTTTCAGATGTAATATAAGTAAAATTGAAGAATAGAATAAGTCATATCTGATCAGTTCTGACCTATGAAAAAGGCAGTTTCACATGTAGAAGGATGGATATATACACAAACATCTATGTATATTTTAAATTCACCATAAGAAGACTGCAAATTCTCTGGTGAAAAGTCTTTTCCTATGGAATAGACTCACTTTAGGGAAGGAGAAGGTGGCATGAAAGGGAACTCTATGAAGAGTAAGTTCTAAACAACCAAATTAAGAACATAATTCTTTCATCAACTAGAATATCTCACACCCTGACTTCCTAGATAAAATTTTTTTACACTGTATTTTTAGTTATTACTACAGAGAATGTATGTGTAAGATTTAGGATGGCTTTGAAAATAGTAACTCACTTAGGGAAGAGAAAATTAATTAAACGATGGATGAGTAACAATACAAGTTTGACTTCACATTGAGTTTATATAGAACCTTCGAAGAGAGAAGCAGCAACATTAGAAGGTTGGGTCAACTTTGGTACTCCCAAGGCTATTTTATAGTCTTCAATGTAATGAATAAATTTTTATAGAAAAAACATAAATTTTGCCATCCACTTTAAAAACCACAATTTAAATAAAAGATGCACTATAAAAAATACTCATTTTGTTCATATAAAGCAAAAAGTTAGGTATACACTATTTGTAGTGGAAATTGTAGGGAGCATTCTTAAAGGATAAAAAAAGGAAAAAAGAATATTTTACTGGTTACGAGATAATGATAATTATGATGTCCCTTTGCTATTACTGTATATGAACCCAATATCAGATACTCTTGGTGAAAATTTTTATGCATTTAGGTGTATTTGTTACATGTATTTACAATGTTCTTGAGTTTTTGTATGGGAAAGAGTGCAGAATTACGAGTGGAAGTGGTCAAGTATTCTTGGAGTGGTCAGAATATACTAAGAAAAGGTTCCATTAAAAAAGTATCCACTAAAAACAAAAATAGACTATAAAAAGGCAGGCTTGAGAATACATCTGTTTTATAGTCTAGGACACTGTTGCACCTGCAGTAGCAATAAAATGCTAGCATAAGGTTTCAAACAGCCTCATTTTATAGAACTGACCTTTACAATGTTTCTTCCTTAAAGTGTAAATTTATCCCAACAGAACATTTATTCTAACATATCCTCTCACCATCCCCCTTTTGGGCACTTATCTCATTAACCGTAGAGGGGAAATCATGATGAAAATAACAAGAGCTTGTAGAATCAGAGTGGTTTGCAATACTCCCTAAACTACTTAGCAGGAGAGGCAAGTCACTTTCCTGAGCTTCAGTTCTGTCACCTATTAAATGCAGAATTACTATAAGGATTAGTTATGGTGTCTGTATAAGTACCAAGAACACACTGGCGGTGACAGCAGCAGCAGAAGCAGTGGTGAGTTGCTCCAAAGTTTCCTTTTAAAGCTGATAACCTAAAGCTTGGGTCAGATGTTCTAGGTCAGGGCATTTTAACTTCAGTACTACTGACATTTGGGGCCAGATAATTCTTTGTTGTGGAGGGCTGTACTGTGCATTGTGGAATGTTTAGCATTTAGTGGGTTTCTACCCACTAGATACCAGTAGCAACCTTCCAGTTAACAACCAAAACTGTCTCTGGATTTGCCAAATATTCTCTGGGAGGCAAAAGAAAACTCCTGGTTAAGAACCACTATTCTATATGCTGGTTTGAAAATACTGGCTTGTGAAGAAGAGAATGGTAGAATGAAGTGTCTTATTTGTATCTTAGGACGAGAGGAAAGAAGGTACAGAGTCCTAGTAACTTGCCCAAAGGCCTTATTAATAATAGAACTGAGTCTAAAAGCTACGATTTGTGACTGCTGCTCTCCTTCAGTCATTCACTGTAATGCTCATATTAGTGAAAAACTGGCAACAACTTACTAATGTATATCAGCAGGAGAATGGATAAATTACAGATATTCATATATTAGATTATACAGCAGTCTAACTTAATAAAGCAGATACATATATTAATGTTGATAAATTTTAATGTATGAAAAGGGAAAATGTATAAGAATATATATGGTATAATTTCATCTATTTAAAAACCTGCAAAAAAAATGCTATAGATTATGGGTAAACATAAAAACAAAAACATCCATGGCAGTCAAAAATATTATATTTATGATCATGATTAACTTTGAGGAAAGAGGCAGGAGAACTGTGTTGGGGAGGGTACACAGACCTAAACTGTATCTATATCTTTTTCTTAAAAAAAAAAAATCTAAAGCAAATGTAGCAGATTAATATTTGGTAAAGCTAGTTGGTAGGTACAAGATACTATATTCTCAAATTTTGTCTGTACATCTGAAATATTTAATAATGTACTTTCGATAAAATTCTCAGAAATGTAAGCTAAGGCATCAAATGAAAGCTAAGGTTTATTAGGTACTTACTCTGTGACAGGCACTGTACTATATATAATTACAACTGGATGAAGTATATCAGGTCTATTTTACAAATGAGGAAACTTATGCTTGGTAGGTAGGCAAATTCTGTCCATCCAAGATCATTCAACTATTAAATGGGAAAGCAGGATTTGAACCAAGGTCTTCCCAAACCTTAAAGTCTTTTCATGCATTGTTCCTGAAGACTAGAAGTCTCTTTAGTCTTCTTCCCATGGGCTGCTAGCCAGCTCTCTAACCTCACTCAGTTTTCTGTTCAAAAGTCGCTCTTTAGGGAGGCCTTCTTTAAACTAGATACCCTACTCCCCTCTGGGTCACTCTCTTTCCTTTTACCTGGCTTTTTCTTTCAGGGCACATGATTTTATATAAAATCATATATCTTAACTAGTCTACCTGTTTATTGTATGTTTCCTCATCCAGAATGTAAGGTTCATGAGAAATGGAACTTGGCCATATTTACCACTCTATTCTCAGTGCCTGGCATATAATAGTACCAATACTTTTTGAATGACTATTGATGACACTTTTATTTTCATTTACTTCATCATACTGCCACTCTAAAAAAAGACAAAGGGAGATTCCTAGTGGTACTAAAGAAACATTCACGCATCTCAACTAGGTTTTTTTTTTAAGGTAACAAAATTCAGTCTAAGTATTTATACTGTAATACAATCTCTAAACTTACCTCTACAGGAGGATAATAGTTATAATTCCAGTACCAAAAGGTTCTAGGTAGATAACCCTTGATTAAGTGGTGTTCTGGAACAAAGGGATGAAAAGTTTCTTTCCCAGTGGTATCTCTGGAATCTCCTGCTTCTACATTTATAATTTCCATGCATTTCCCCAGTGCTAAATCTTCGATGGAGGAACTATGTGTACATTTCTCTGTTTTAAACGCATCGACAAATCTCTTCAAGGCTTCTTTGCTCAATACATATCCTGCTCCTCCACTCATGTAACCCTGCTTTACATAGGGCTTAAATCTTCTCCCAAAGTATATGGGTTCTTCAGGGTTGTGTTTTGAGAGAAGCCATCTCAAATTGTCTAGTATAACATATGTATCATCATCTGCTTTCATAAACCAATCGGCATCTTCTAAATAATGATCATGAACATACTGAAAAGCTTTAATTGTTTTCCAGTATAGTTGGTCTCTGCCTTCTCTGGTTTTTAACCCCACAGCAGGGAAGTCTTTATTTTCTTCAGAACTCATAAACAACACTTTGTTACAACGCTGGGCCCATGTAGCTTTGACATGTTTAGCCTTTTTCTCTAGATTTTGAGGCCCTGTCATAACCCAGCAAAGAATTTTAACCTTCTGATAGAGGTTTCCAGCGACGTCTGTGTTCTCATCTATTAAACAAAAATTTTAAAAGTTATATTTACACATATGTAAAATCCAAATAAATTATTCTGAAGACATTTTCTTAAACAATTTCAAAAAACAGCCCCGTGTCTACTTACTTATTTATCATTAGTGATTTAGCTGAAAGAAAGCAAAACTCAACCTAATATGAACCGACATTATGATTTATTGGTTTCATGTCAATCTTATCCAGGAGATCACTGGAGCTAACAACAGTGTCACTATGACTTAAATTCTTATTATTATGAACCATGGTTCATTTCCAAACACTACCAGCATCACCTGGGAGTGTGTTAGAAATGCAGCATCTCAGGTCCCACCCCAGACTAACTGAATCATAATCTGCATTTTAACAAGTTCTCCAGGTGATTCACATGCATTTTAAGCACTACCTTAGATAATCTTTGCTTTTCACTCCATTCTACAATGAAACTACAGCAGGTTAACAGAACATTGATAGGAATTTTTCGCTGCTCTAAATAAGCTTCTGAAGGGCAGGAAAGACATACCACTGAAGTGGCAGTTCATTTTGAAGCTCACAAGAGTCCACTGTTATGAATTTCTACAATTACCCTGAGGTGCCTTTAAAGAGGCTTTCATAACTACCCCAGTTTGATGGAGTTAATGGTTAACGTAGAGCTGAGATTTCTGATAGTAACATGCCTCATTACGAAACGCAAATAATGGATGAACAGGTAGAAGCAGTATTTCCAAGATTGTTAGAGTAGTGTTTTTCAAAGTATTGGTTTGTAAAGAAACATGTAAGGAGCTTATGACAGAATATAAAGCAACATATTAATCTTTTCATTGAGGAAGTCTTGCTCCCCCAATGGCAAAAGTCCTAAGCAGTGAGCTTAACTGATTTACATCCTGGTGCAAGTTCCTTATCTGTGTGCGGACAGGTAACAAACAGCTCACAGACTGTCAGGCCAGGACCACGTACTGAGTAATGCAATTGCACAGGAAGAGTTTAAACGTAAAATTCTAGATCAGTACTTGGTAAAGGACAAATTTTTATTTCCAATAGTTAAGAGATCTATACTTTTATAAATATGCTAAAAATAAAATACTGAAATATAAAAATTAAAAAAATATATCAAATACAAGCCCCAATAAGTTTTTATATATAGATTTAGACGAAATTACTGTCAAATTACCATAAAAGTTTCTGTTTAATTACAATTTCAATACTTATTTAGTTGTAGATCAGCATGAGTCTGCAAAGCCACACTTTGTGTAGCAATGCTGTAGGCAGAATCCTGAGAAAGCATATCCTTAAAGTTAAGGTCAACCAGTGAGTTACAAAAATTTAGTCCTGTGAAAAATTAACAACGGGAAGCATAAATTCCTAGTTAACTGACTGAGAGAATAGAATAGCAGGGCATGAAAATAGACTCATGCCTCTCTGAATATTAAGAATTCATAATCTAAAAACAGACAAAATCACCCTATTTTCAGTCAGAGAGAATTCAAGTTTCTTATATTGAGGAGCCCAATCTCTTAGCTGTACAGATATACCAAATCCTGGATGGCTCGGGGAATTGGTGGATATAGGAGACTCCAATATGTTTCATTTAGAACAAGACTTTCTCCCCACTGTTGGGATTTGGTAGATATTCTTTCTCATTCTTTCAATTATTTACTCATTAATTACTTTGAAGGAGATGAAAAGAAGAATAAGACACATGTGCAAACCAACACTTGCCACATACTAAGAGAAGCTATAACAGTGGTATGTACAAAGCGTTCAATGTGCCAAGGGAAAAGAAAGCGGTTGCTGATAAATCCTATAGAACAGTGCAATGGAACTTGGCTAGTACAGAGAAGGGGAGATAAAGCAATAACAGCAAAAATAAGAAATGATGCAGAAGATAGGTCTTTAAATGAGTAGATGCTCACCAGAACAAAGGACAAAAGGCATGGTAAAGTTTGGCTGAGTGCAGATACATGGGAATAACTGAAGGCCTGAAATAGGGAAATGCACTATAGATTGAGAGAAGAAATCTGAAAAATGGTAAAGAAGGTGACTTGTTAGAATTAAGCGATAAATGGGATTGGTAAGTGAAGGAAAGCATCTACTATAACTTCACAGTTTCTGGCTTAGGCAGATGGTAATGAGCTATGTACAATAAGGAATATAGGAGACAGATGAAGTTTTAGAAGGAGGAAGGAAAAGAAAAAGTGTTTTATTTGTACATGTTAAGTTTGAGAGGAACAGACAACTTTTAGCATATCCTACATTTTGTGGGCTATCGAGGAGGACAAGTAGGTACCTAATATATGTGTCTGTAGTAAGGCCAACCAAGTACAGCCTACTAGGAGTAGAGGAGCCTCAATTCAATTGATCATTTCAAGACCTGGAGTGATGCTACAGAACAAAGGCACAATGATCAAACTGCTTTACTGTAAGAACCCAGAGCACCTGCTCAGAGATGAATCATTGTTATATAAAACATTCACACAACATAAGATAATTTACAATAGTATGCATGTGTTTGCTAGTTCATAAAACTCAACCAAGATTTGATAATTTGCCCTCAACCTCTGCTTGAGAAGAAGGAAACAATTTACAGCCAGAAAGATAAGAGAAATAATGCTTAATGGGGACCCTCTGCACCCTATAATTCTAATTGTTTTCAAGTTGTATTCTTTTGTATATTCCTTTCTGTCAAATCAACCATAAAATCTGCAGAGGTCTTTTTATTGTATTAATGCTGTCTCATAGTCTTAAGAACTGGGTTGAAGATAAAGACAGTAAGGAATAGGTGCAAATGAAAATTATAGGGTTTGATGATATCACACAGGCAAAAAAAAAGAGCCAAAGTACAGAAACTTGTCATTTAGCTCTGTGCCCATTAAACCAAAATTTAATGGGCACAGAGGACTCAATTGAGAAAATCTGGTTAGAGATCTGAGGCCAGGAGAAAATGGAGTAATAATAACACATCCCTAGTATTCTGCTTCCCTAGTTCTTTATGCTTCTCAAAAAGAGAAAAGATTAGTGATATTAGCTACTGATAAAAATATAAACTGAGATTTATATATACCTCTTGAGTTTCTCTAGGAAAACATGACTAAGCAAAAACTAAGACCAAAACAATAGCGGAAACTAAAGACACAAACATGAACCATGATAACAAAATTAGACAAAAATTTCAGAAATAAATCTAACCTGAACAAGTTTGCCTTTTGCCAAATTACAGCTTCTGAACTATTTCTACGAAAACTGCATACAAAATTAATACTTTAATACCTAAATAAATCTACGTTTCAACAATGTGTTTCTCCTGATGCAAACTGAGAATTGTCATTTCATATCTGGAATTAAGCTCATTTTCATCAAAAAATATGATGTGATATAACAAAATTTATATAAATTACTTTCTAATTCTCTCAGCACTTATATAGACTAAAAAATACTGTGTTTACTCCTTAATAAAGTAAACCATACCTTTATGTTGGCTAGCATCTGCATTGAAGTTCATCTGTCCTTTTTGATGATTCTGTCCATTATCATCTGAATGCCTAGCATGAGGATCATTATGAAGAATATTAGGCTGGGTGTCACCCTGTTCTCCCAACAAAATACTAAATAACTGAGAACATAAAAAAAATCCGACTGCTGATCCACAGAGGAAGGTTAAAAAATTCAGCCAAGATTTAGAGGCCATTTCCCGAAAGTGTATTTCTGTAAGAAAAGAAATTAGCAGGATGTTATAAATTATAAAGCAATATACATACCAAGAGCAAAAAGCGTGATAACTCTTACCTATACTGGAAAGTTAATTCCTTCCATTTAAGAACATTTCTGAGAGCATTTAATTTTAATCTATGAGTTTATCCCTCTATTTGCTGTTAAAACGCACTGATGGACAGCAATAAAAAGAATAAAATAATCATTGTGAGGGTGGGGCGTGGGTAAATATGAAGAACATTTTAAAAATACAGATTTCCGGTTGCAACTGAGATCTCAGATGCAAAAGATTTACATTTTTAGAAACAACTAAAATTTATATTTTTACTTTATTTTTTAAGGGACACTTTTGTGATACTATTTTTTAAAAAAACAACAAGCAGCAATAAAATACTGCATGAAAAAGAAAGAAATCACTCTATATCCCATGAACCAGAAACAACTTTTGATGAGTATCATCACAAATATGGGTAATACTTTTATGAATAACAGAGACAGAAGGAGAAATAATTATAGCTAACATCTGAGTCCTGAACTCAGGGCTTTACATGAATTACCTTAAACTACAAACTAGGGACAATTAATCCCATTTCAAAGACGAACTCACTCAGAGAGACCAGTGACTTTCCAGGGTTTAACGGAAATCTGAATCAAGAATTCAGATAACCATTTTGCTATAGTTCTTCAGAATTCAGATTATACTATTATAATATGTTAAAGATTTAACATATTAAGTTAAATTTACTTGATTTATAGGAAAAATGGAAATTAAATGAATCTAAACAAACTTTGAATAACAGCTAAACGTTTATAACATGACCTCCCTCCTCTAAATGATCCCTTTGAAGATAAAGATTATGAAAAACATAAAACTGGAGGCATGTATAAAACTTGTATGATTAAACACTATAGAATCCTAATTTAAAAAAAAAAAATCTAATACCTAACTAAATGGAGAGACAGACCATGTTCATGGATTAGAAGACTCACATAGCAGAGATGTCAATTCTCCCCAATCTAATACATAGGTTTAATGTGATTTCTATCAAAATCCCTTCAAGATTTTCTGTAGACACAGACAAGTTTATTCTAAAATTTATATTAAGGCAAAGAAAGTAAATAACAATTTTTAAAATTTTAATTAGTTTCAAGTATTCAGTACATTGGACAAAAATTCTCTCCTCTGACTCTACACCTAGCCATTATAGTAATGCTGACTGCAGCTCCTATGCTGTGCTCCCCATTCCCATGACCATCTATCAATTACTAATTTGTACTTCTTTAACCCTTCACCCCTTTCTCCCAGCCCCTCAGTGTCCCTCCCCTCTGGCTATCAGCAGATTGTCCTCTATTTGTGAGTCTATTGATGATTAGTTTGTTCTTTTTGTTCCTTAGATTCCACATATTAAGTGAAATCATATGGTATTTATCTTTCTCTGCAACTTATGTCACTCAGCATAATAACCTCTAGGTCCATCTATGTCGCTGCAAATGGTATGATTTCATCTTTTTTTACTGGCTTAGAAATATTCCATTGTATAACTTCTTTATCCAATCATTTGTTGATAGGCATTTAGGTTGCTTCCGTATCTTGGCTATTGTAAATTGTGCTGCCATGAACATAGGGGTGCATAGATCCTTATGAATTATTGTTTTGGTTTTCTTTGGATAAATACCCAGAAGTGCAATTATTAGGTCAAAAGGTAGATCCATTTTTAATTGAGAAACCTCAGACTGTTCCACAGGAGCTGCACAAATTTGCAATCCCACCAACAGTATATGAAGGTTCCCTTTTTTCTACATCCTCACCAACAGTTGTTGTTCTTTGATTTATTGATGATAGCCATTCTGACAGGTATCAGGTGATATCTCACTGTGGTTTTAATTTGCATTTCTCTGATGATTAGTGACCTTGAGCATCTTTTCATATGTCTATTGGCCATCTATTTCCTCTTTAGAGAAATATCTATCCAGGTCTTCTGCCCATTTTCTTAATTGGATTGTTTTTTGTTGTTGTTGTTGTTGAGTTGTATATATTTTATTGTTTGAAATATATAAATTCTTTATATATTTTGGATATTAACCCCTTATCAGATGTATTATAAGCGAATATCTTCTCCCAGTCAGTTGTTTTTCATTTTGTGGAAGGTTTCCTTTGCTGTGCAAAAAGTTTTTAGTTTGATGTAGTCCAATTTGTTTATTTCTTTTGTTTCCCTTGTCCAAGGAGATATGTCCAAAAAGATATTACTGTTAGCAATATCATAGAGATTACTGCCTATGTTTTCTTCTGGAAGTTTTATGAGTTTGGGTCTTATATTTAAGTTTTAATCCATTTTGAGTCTATTCTTATATACAGTTTAAGAAGGTTTTACACGTATCTGTCCAATTTTCCCAGCATCATTTATTAAAGAGACTGTCTTTACCCCTTTGTATATTCTTGTCTCCTTTGTCACAGATTGAGTGTATAGGCTGGATTTATTTCCGGGCTCTTTATTCAGTTCCACTGATCAATGTATCTGTTTTTATGCCAGTATCATGCTGTTTTGACTACTGTAGGCTTGTAGTACAGTTTGATATCAGATAGTGTGATACCTCCAACTTTGTTCTTCTTTGTCAAGATTGCTGTGGCTATTCAGGGTCTTTTATGGCTCCATTTAATTTTAGGATCATTTGTTCTAGTTCTCTGAAAAATGCCACTGGTATTTTGATAGGGATTGCACTGAATCTATAAACTGCTTTGAGTAGTATGGCGATTTTAATGATGTTGATTCTTCCTACCCATGAGCATGGTATATGCTTCCATTTATTTGTATCTTCTTCAATAACATAATTTTCTGAGAACAGGTCTTTTACCTCCTTGGTTAATTTGACTCTCAGGTATTTTATTGTTTTTGATGCAATTGTAAATGGGATTGTTTTCTTAATTTCTCTTTCTGAAAGTTCATCATTGGTATAAAAATGCAACTGACTTCTAAATATTAATTTTGTATCCTCCTACTTTACTGAATTCATTGATCAGTTCTAACAGTCTTATGCTGAAATCTTTAGAATTCTCGATGTATAGTATCATGTCATCTGCAAATAATGAGTTTTACTTCTTCCTTCCCAATTCAGATACTTTTTATTTCTCTTTTTTGTCTTGTTGCTGTGGCTAAGACTTCCAATACAATGTTGAAGAGGAGTGGTGAAAGTGGGCATCCTTGTCTGTTCCTGATCTTCAGGAAAATGCTTTTAGCCTTTCTCCATTGAGTATGATGCTACAAAAATTTTTAAAAAAGAAGACTAAAGTGGGAGGAATAGGTCTAACTGAGTTTAAAACATGATAAAGTGACTGAAATCAAGACTGTATAGTACTGGAGGAAAAACAGACTCATGGATCAATGGGACAGAGCAGAGAACCCAAAAATAGACATACATAAATATGTCAAATGATTTTTGACAAAGGTACAAAAGCAGTTGAGG
>NW_011888785.1:11237429-11244859 GCF_000151845.1 Pteropus vampyrus
TTTATTGTTTGAAATATATAAATTCTTTATATATTTTGGATATTAACCCCTTATCAGATGTATTATAAGCGAATATCTTCTCCCAGTCAGTTGTTTTTCATTTTGTGGAAGGTTTCCTTTGCTGTGCAAAAAGTTTTTAGTTTGATGTAGTCCAATTTGTTTATTTCTTTTGTTTCCCTTGTCCAAGGAGATATGTCCAAAAAGAAATTACTGTTAGCAATATCATAGAGATTACTGCCTATGTTTTCTTCTGGAAGTTTTATGAGTTTGGGTCTTATATTTAAGTTTTAATCCATTTTGAGTCTATTCTTATATACAGTTTAAGAAGGTTTTACACGTATCTGTCCAATTTTCCCAGCATCATTTATTAAAGAGACTGTCTTTACCCCTTTGTATATTCTTGTCTCCTTTGTCACAGATTGAGTGTATAGGCTGGATTTATTTCCGGGCTCTTTATTCAGTTCCACTGATCAATGTATCTGTTTTTATGCCAGTATCATGCTGTTTTGACTACTGTAGGCTTGTAGTACAGTTTGATATCAGATAGTGTGATACCTCCAACTTTGTTCTTCTTTGTCAAGATTGCTGTGGCTATTCAGGGTCTTTTATGGCTCCATTTAATTTTAGGATCATTTGTTCTAGTTCTCTGAAAAATGCCACTGGTATTTTGATAGGGATTGCACTGAATCTATAAACTGCTTTGAGTAGTATGGCGATTTTAATGATGTTGATTCTTCCTACCCATGAGCATGGTATATGCTTCCATTTATTTGTATCTTCTTCAATAACATAATTTTCTGAGAACAGGTCTTTTACCTCCTTGGTTAATTTGACTCTCAGGTATTTTATTGTTTTTGATGCAATTGTAAATGGGATTGTTTTCTTAATTTCTCTTTCTGAAAGTTCATCATTGGTATAAAAATGCAACTGACTTCTAAATATTAATTTTGTATCCTCCTACTTTACTGAATTCATTGATCAGTTCTAACAGTCTTATGCTGAAATCTTTAGAATTCTCGATGTATAGTATCATGTCATCTGCAAATAATGAGTTTTACTTCTTCCTTCCCAATTCAGATACTTTTTATTTCTCTTTTTTGTCTTGTTGCTGTGGCTAAGACTTCCAATACAATGTTGAAGAGGAGTGGTGAAAGTGGGCATCCTTGTCTGTTCCTGATCTTCAGGAAAATGCTTTTAGCCTTTCTCCATTGAGTATGATGCTACAAAAATTTTTAAAAAAGAAGACTAAAGTGGGAGGAATAGGTCTAACTGAGTTTAAAACATGATAAAGTGACTGAAATCAAGACTGTATAGTACTGGAGGAAAAACAGACTCATGGATCAATGGGACAGAGCAGAGAACCCAAAAATAGACATACATAAATATGTCAAATGATTTTTGACAAAGGTACAAAAGCAGTTGAGGGGTAGAAAGATAAGACTTCTCAATAAATATTGCAGGATATTCCCAGGCAAAAAAAATAAGGCTTGACCTAAGTCTCACACCTTATACAAAAATTAACTCAAAATGGATCCTGGACAGACTTAAATGTAAAACATGCAACTATAAAGCTTTTAGGAAAAATATTTTTAAAAAATCTTTGGGATCTAAAGCTAGGTAAAGAATTCTTAGACTTGACACCAAAAGTACAATTTATAAGAGGGAAAAAAAATTGATAAATTGGACTTCATCAAAATTAAAAACTTATGCCCTTCAAAAGACCATATTGAGAGACTGAAAGATAAGCTACAAACTGGAAGAAAATATCTCCAAACCACCCATCTAACAAAAGAACTAATATTTAGAATAAAGAATTCTCAAAACAGCAAAAACAAACAAAAATCAAATTAAAAAATGAACAAAAAACATCACCATACATTTCACTAAAGAGGAAGTGCATATAATAAACGAGCAAATGAGAAAATGTTCAAATTCATTTGCCATTAGGAAAATGCAAATTAAAATTAAAATGAGATAGCTCTATATCAAATGCTGGTAAGGATGTCGAGAAACTGGATCACTATAGACTGATGGTGAGAATGGATCAAAGGTAACTATGTGGGGAAAAATATGTTCTGACTCATTCAATTTCTTATCAAAGTAAACTAGTGACCCAAAATTAGAAAAATGACCAAGCAAATCTGAAGATGCTCCCAACCTAGTGAAGCACCTCTTAAGTCCTAGAGTCTAATAAGAAAAATCACAGGAAAAAGGTCAGATCAATTCCCTATTCACCTGTCCAAGGTCCCAGCTCCCCAATTTACCTCTCTCAGGTAGCTAAATAGCTACATAGAAACTAGCAGCAGCAGCAGCACCAACACAAATCCCTAGCTCAAATTTTAAAGGAAAGATCCAAAGAGTACATAAAACAAGCGTCTGCACACACAAGGTAATACAAGAGGCTTCCATTTATACAATTTTTAAGCAAGGCTAGCTAGAATCGATTCTATTCAAAAATAAATAAACAGAAATAAATGAAACCTACATAAAAATCTTGCAATGAGAAACAAACATAGGAAGCAAAAGGTAGGTGAAAGCATAGTTTTGAATACTTCATAAAAAAGAAAATCTTAAACTACATAGGACTATTTTCTCAGAAATTGAAGAGATCAAAGCAGTTATTGAGATGATAGATATGATAGGCATTACAGAGACAACAGACAACTTATTTCTCAAATGAGAAAAGAACACATGAAAAACAAAAAAAGCCAAATACAGTAAAATAAAAGAAAATGCACTGAAATGGATGCTATGCATCTGAATATTTAAAAGTCTCATATATAACTCAGTAAAACCTCATATAGATGGCTCAATTTTAAGAGATCCTGAACTTCACACTTAAAAAACAACAAGAACGAAAATCCCCTCTAATTATCCAGGAAAAAATAAGCAAGCTAAAGGCAAAACATTAGGCAAAACTACAAAGGAAAAAACATTAGGCAACGTTTTCCTCTTTAATATTATATGCCAAAAAAAAAAAAAAAAGCTGCAAAAAACCAAGTATTTGAGAGTGAAAATGTATTTCAATAGACTTAAATAATCAGTAAGTTGTCATTCAAAAATCAAGATAACAGGAAGATATTTTCAAATATGCAATGACTCAGTACCATATATCCTTGATTTACTACCTAATAAAGAAAAATTCATCTGAGAGTTCAATTCAGATTTTAAAACATTCACAAATAAAAAAAATGAAATACTATACACACATCACACAGAATGAATTATAATAAAAATGTGTTATATTTACTTCACTTATTATTTTGTCAATTGATTATAGAATTTCAATGCTTATCTCAGACATCAAGTCATCTCATTTCTACATACAATATACTTCTCTGAAAATTTTCTTACAAACCACAATACCATTATGAAATGCCTAACAAAAATGAACAATAATTCTATAGACTCATCTGACCCACAGCCTAATCAAATTTCCCCAACCGTCTTCTAAAATCAAATTGCATCAATTAGCTCACAAATGTATTTTTTACAGTTGGGTTTATTCAAATCAGGATTTAAATTATGTCCATATTCATATATAAAACAAAAAAAAAGAGAGAGAGAATAAGTTACATAACAAATAGCTACTAAACATGAAAACCTAAATGATACACACGCTTCTTTTAAAAAGCAAATTATCAAAGCTTATTCAAGATATAAAACCTAAATGGACAAATAACCACAGAGGAAATAAAGAATGTTGTCAATGAGCCAGACTTCAAAAACATCCAGGCTTTTCATAGATACTTCAATCGTCCAAAAACCATAATTTTTAGGCCACATAAATCATTCCAGAAAATTAAGTAGCAGAACTTAATGAACTCTTTTATGTAAAAACTTTATACCAATATCTGACAAAGTGAGCCCCCAAAATAGATAACAGAGAAAACCTCAGTCCAATCTCACTCCGAAATAATAAATTATCAAAGAAAATGCAGCCAAATATTTAGTGGTCATTTTAAACTAGGTTCTGTGGAAGAAAGCTCTGAGATGAGGCATTTGTGTGAAAGTGATTTATTAGAAAGTATTTCCTAGAAACACTAATAGGGAAGTAAGACACAAAAGGAAGCCAAGCATGGGTAAGATACCAAGCAAAGTTCTATTGAGGATAGTTTTAATTCAACCCTTCAGGGTAGTTCTAAAGGGACCATAAGCACAATTCAGAGCTGTACCCATACAGTCAAGCGTTGGTTAAGGGCTGTCCTTAGGAAACAAATTCCCCAGATACTTCCACAGCTTATACAGTTGCAAAGCAGGCTGCAACAAAGAACCTTAGGAGATAGATACTGAGAGTGAAAACACATCAGGAGTCTATGAGCAGCAAGGAGATATAGGCCTATAAAGAGAGCATTAGCGTAATCTGCCATAGTGACTTTAGGACAGAGAAAGTTAAAATCCACTTGGTTTGGATTTCACTATGGAATCCCCAAAAGGTTCAGCAATGAACCATTCCAGTTGGATCACCCAACAGTGAAGAGCAGTGGTGATAAGCCCCAAGAATGCATACAGAGATTTCAATTAGTTTTTTAGTACCTGAAATATGAATGACCAATTAAGAATTGCCAGATTGTTTAAGAAAATGCCTTAATATGAAAAAAAAGGTCCAAGACAGTCAAATTTAAAGCAACTTAGAAGAGACTGAATGCAATGAGATGAAAACGTAAAAAAAAAAACTACCATTTATATCCTAATAAAAAATGCCATTCCATTTCATTCATGAAATTAGAACAAGATACTAACGTTCTAAAAAATTCTGAGAACAAAAAGAACTCCTACAAATTAAAATTTAAGAAAACCAAAACCTCAATAAAAAAGCTATAGGAAGTTAAGGATGTTAAGCGAAGAGACAATGTGATGAAAAATAAGTGAGAAAATTAATAACTAAAGATCAGCTTACAGGTGCAGATAAAAGAGAAGGGAAGACATCAACAACCAATATTTCAAAGAAGTTTTCAGACTAAAAAGGTCCAACGATATTCAACACAGTGATTAAAAAGACCCATTAAAAAAAAAAAAACAACCAACATTATCATGAAATTTCACAACACTTGGGTTAAAGAAATCATTCTGTAAGCTTTTGGAGAAAGGGGCAAAAGGTTACATATGAGAGATCAGGAATTAAATGGCTTTGGACTTTCATATAGCAACATCAAAAGCTGGAAAGCAATGGAGAAACGCCTTAAAAATTTTAAGGAAAAATGACTTCCGGTCTAGAATTTTATACCCAGCCAGACTATCCTATGAGTATGAGGAATGCGTAAAAATCTTTTAAAGATATGACAGACTTTGGTCAGATCAATACTCAGTATATCAGACTGTGTCTATTTTAAAGCATCAGTAGGGCACTGATGCAGAAATGTTTAGCAAACTGTTAGAGATGCAGGTCTGGAGCTTGGGAAAACATTCATAGCTGGTCATTGGTATATGGAATTACAAAATGAAAAATAACAGTCAAATCTAAAATATGATCTAGCAAATAAAAGTAGGTAACACTAAATAATTATTCAGTGCAAAGAATATTCTTCTAAGTGCTTTAAATTAATTCACTTAATTATTCCACAATACAGGCTAAAAGAATTGTATAAATTCCTAATATTTTTAATAATTTGCAATAATGGCATAATACTATAAAATACCCAAAAGACAAGTTAAGATTTCATTTAGCATATGCCCTTTTTTGCCTTCAAAATGTATTTCAGTGATTCAACTCTTTAAGGAAATTATCGTAATAAAAAATAACAAAAAGCATTTATGAATAGTACCTGCACATAAGCCCTCAAATATATGCTAAATAAAAGATTCATAGTTAAAAATTAGAATCAATAAAAGGGGAAAGTATATAAAGTATACTCATTAAATAGAATATTACACGACAAAATTTTTTTGAAGATTACATAATAACATGAAAACATGGTTAGAATACAAGTGAAAAGAAAAGGATGCAAAGTTTTAAATACAATGTTATTCCAACTATGTGCTTAAAAAATGTTAACAATTTCTAACTGCAATCCTAAATTCTAATTTCAGTGGTGGAATTAGGGGCAACTAAAATTATTTTTTTTCCTTATTTTTCCAAATTGAGTTTAATGATTATACATTACTTGAGCAGCTCTCAAAAATTTTAGTCTTAGGATTCCTTTAAACTCTTAATTAGTGTTTATAACTTGTTTATGTGGGTTATATCTATTAGATTTTTATTAGAAACTAAAACTGAAAAGTTTTCAATATTTATTCATAAACAGTAAAGACAAACCCATTACCTGTAAACATAAATAACATTTTATGGAAAATAAGGTATTTCCTAAAAATATTAGTGAGAAGAGTAGCATTGATTTAAATTATTACAAATCTCAGTAATAAAAGACAGCTGGATCTGAAATTCCATATCTCATTCTCCATTCAATTTGTTCCAATATATTAAGTAGCTTCTAAGAAACCTGGCTGTACACTTGTGAGAGAATAAGTGAAAAAGGCAAGAAACATCTTGGTATTAGTATTAATAGTTTTGCATTTAAGGATCTCCTGGAAGGGTCTAGGAGATGTTACTTTTCGTGGACCATGCTTTGAGAATTACTGCATTATTTTGACTAAAAATTTCTCCTCCAAAAATATTTAATGGTGGCTGATACCTTGCTGGATCATGAAATAAATAAAATAGTGGCTTGAGAGTTCTGATTTTTGGGTGAATAGAACCCAAAATGGAACATTCTATATTCAAATTCCCTTCTCAACACAAAGGGTAATGTTCAAAGTAGGGAAGCAAAGTTTTGCCTTAGTTGAGTACTCTTTCTATTTGGTTTAGGTCCAATTCTCTTTAAGTTACTTACGCAGACTTGGAAATCCCAGTGTGAGTGTTAGTCACCAAGGAACAACTGTGGAAGGAAACTATGACACGCTTTTCCCTCTCCCTTTCTTCATTTTGATATAAAACAGTAAATGTAACACAGTATTAACCTTAGGTATTATAGAAACCATTGGAGATGCAAAAATTATTTGTGGACTCACAGAACAGTAATAAAAAGGCATTTTCACCTTATGATCTCTGAACCTGAAATTGGTGAGAATAAAAACAACAAAAATTACAGTTCAAGATTTATACAATTTGATTTTAACTTGATTATGAGGTTTTATGTAATCTTTGGAAGGTGCTACTGATTGAGCACCTTTCGACGTATCAAATACTGTCTTAGGAACTAAGGATATAGTCATTAGTATACAGTCCTCTGTTTAAAGAGTGTAAACTTCCAGAAAGCAAAAATAGTATTTTGCCTCTCAGAGTATGTAAAGATAAGAAAAAAATAAATCTTCTAAAGATTACATAACACTTCCCAATCAAGTTAAAATTAAATTGTAATAAGTCTCAAACTATAATCATATTTTAAAAAATATTCCCCAAATATCTGATTATCAAAAAGATATCTTTTTAT
>NW_011888785.1:11244909-11253957 GCF_000151845.1 Pteropus vampyrus
TTCTCCATTCAATTTGTTCCAATATATTAAGTAGCTTCTAAGAAACCTGGCTGTACACTTGTGAGAGAATAAGTGAAAAAGGCAAGAAACATCTTGGTATTAGTATTAATAGTTTTGCATTTAAGGATCTCCTGGAAGGGTCTAGGAGATGTTACTTTTCGTGGACCATGCTTTGAGAATTACTGCATTATTTTGACTAAAAATTTCTCCTCCAAAAATATTTAATGGTGGCTGATACCTTGCTGGATCATGAAATAAATAAAATAGTGGCTTGAGAGTTCTGATTTTTGGGTGAATAGAACCCAAAATGGAACATTCTATATTCAAATTCCCTTCTCAACACAAAGGGTAATGTTCAAAGTAGGGAAGCAAAGTTTTGCCTTAGTTGAGTACTCTTTCTATTTGGTTTAGGTCCAATTCTCTTTAAGTTACTTACGCAGACTTGGAAATCCCAGTGTGAGTGTTAGTCACCAAGGAACAACTGTGGAAGGAAACTATGACACGCTTTTCCCTCTCCCTTTCTTCATTTTGATATAAAACAGTAAATGTAACACAGTATTAACCTTAGGTATTATAGAAACCATTGGAGATGCAAAAATTATTTGTGGACTCACAGAATAGTAATAAAAAGGCATTTTCACCTTATGATCTCTGAACCTGAAATTGGTGAGAATAAAAACAACAAAAATTACAGTTCAAGATTTATACAATTTGATTTTAACTTGATTATGAGGTTTTATGTAATCTTTGGAAGGTGCTACTGATTGAGCACCTTTCGACGTATCAAATACTGTCTTAGGAACTAAGGATATAGTCATTAGTATACAGTCCTCTGTTTAAAGAGTGTAAACTTCCAGAAAGCAAAAATAGTATTTTGCCTCTCAGAGTATGTAAAGATAAGAAAAAAATAAATCTTCTAAAGATTACATAACACTTCCCAATCAAGTTAAAATTAAATTGTAATAAGTCTCAAACTATAATCATATTTTAAAAAATATTCCCCAAATATCTGATTATCAAAAAGATATCTTTTTATTACTGTTCCATGAGAACAAATATTTTTTTGCATCCTCAACATAAATTAAAGTAGATATAAATAAATGGAGACATCTCAATTCATATATTGGAAGAATTAATATCATTAATACCTCAATACTACCCAAGTGAACTACAGATTCATTGCAATCTCTATCGAAATCCAACAATATTTTTTGCAGAAATAGAAATACCCATAAAATTCACATGGAATTTCAATGGACCTCAAAAAGTCAAAAGAATAAAGCTGGAGAACTCACATTTCCGGATTTCAAAACTTATTATAAAAGTTATGATAATCAAACAGTGTGGCACTGGCATAAAGATACACATATGGACCAATGGAATAAAATAGAGCTCCCATAAACAAGCCCTCAAATTCATCGTCAAAAGATTTTCGACAAGAGGGCCAAGTCTACAAAATGGGCAAAGGACAGTCTTTTTAACAAAAGGTGCTGGGAAAACTGAATATTCACATGCAAAGGAATGAAGTTGGACCCTTACCTAATACCATCTACAAAAGTTAACTCAAAATGGATCCTAAACATAAGATCTGAAACTTAAAACTCTTAGAAGAAAACAGAGGACAAAAGTTTCACAACATTGGAGGTGGCAATAATTTCTTGGATATGACATCAAAGGCACATGTAATAATAAAAAAAAAAGTCAAATTGAACTTAGTGAAAAATCTAAAAATCTGGGTGTCAAAAGATACTATTAAGAGAGTAAAAAGGCAACCCAAAGAACAGGAGAAAATACTTGCAAATCATGTATCTAATAAAAGATTAATATCTGGCATCTATGGAGAACTCCTAAAATTCAACAACACCCAGTTCAAAAATGAGCAAAGGACATAAATACACACTTCTCCAAAGAAGACATACAAGTGGCCAATAAGCATGACCATGTTGAGGATAAAAAACACTCGACATCACTAATCATTAGGGAAATGCTCATCAAAACTACAATGAGATTATCATCTCACATCCATGAGCATGGCTACCATCAAAAATAAAAAAAAATAACTAGTGTTGGTGAAGATGTGGAAAGATGGAAACTTTTGTGCACTGCTGGTGGGAATTTAAAATGGTACAGCCACTGTGGAAAATAGTATGGCAGTTCCACAAAAAAAATTATAAAAGAATTACTATATGATCCAGCAATTCCTATTCTGAGTATATGCCTGAAAAAATTGAAAACAGGGTCTCAAGGAGATATTATTATTCACAATAGCTAAATGTGGAAGCAACCCAAGATCCACCAATGGATAAAAGGATAAGCAAAATGTGGCATATACATATATACAATGAAATATTATTCAGCCTTTAAGGAGGAAAGAAATTTTGACATAGGCTATGACATGGATGAACCTTGAGGACATTATGCTCAGTGAAATAAGCCAATTACAAAATGACAAATACTACATGATTCTACTTATGAGAGATACTTAGTTTAAATCACAGAGACAGAACATAGAATGGTGGTTGCCAGGAACTGGGGGAGGGAGGCAATGGGGAGTTACTGTTTAATGGGTACAGAGTTTCAGTTTTGCGGGATAAAAACAATTCTGACAATAGATGGTGGTGATGACTGCATAACAATTTAAATGTACTTGTACCACTGAACCTTACACTTAAAAATAGTTAAGATGGTAAAATTTATGTGTATTTTACCACAACAAAAAAACTGGAAAAAAAAAAAAATCAAAGATAAAGATGTCAACTTTCTCCACATTGATCTGTATGTAATGCCATCCCAACTAAAATACAATAAAAATTTTAAAAGTTAAATAAATTGGTAAAAAGTATTTAAAATGTATGGGAAAATAAACGTGTGAACATGGGAAATTGTGGAAAGGGGCATGAGGGGTCGGTAGACAAAGCCTACCAGACCTATTTAAAATACAAGATATTAGGCCTACCATATATTAAAATGTATTATTTACAATAAACAGCCATATAGTAATAAAAATAATTTGATATTCGGGTTGAACAGGCATATCAATGTATCTGTGAATCTGTAAAAAAACCAAAAGTTTTAATGCTTGTGTTCATACTATGGACATAGTGCTGAGAAACTTTTTTTTCCTCTAATCAGACTGTCAGAAAGTGTATCAATGAGATTGGAACATCCCACTCTTGAATAGATGATGGATCATTAATGAAAAAGCAGCAGCCTCAATTTCCAACTCAGATAGAGGTTCCCAGACACAACATTCCATATTTACCTTAATTTTACAGACTCCAAGTAAACAAGACTCTTGAGTTGGCTTCTTAGCCTAGGTCTGATGTTAATTAACCCCTTGGCATATAGTCTTGCTGTGTTTAAACTTATCAAATATTGCTTCATTTAAATTTTTTCTAAACTCCACCCTTCAAAATCCTATTATAACCCCATCTCTTCTTCATTTAGTGAAATGTTGGCAGGTCCTCTGGTGTTCAGTTTCCCTCACAAGAGCAAGTTAATTAACCTAACTTTGTAAGCCCGAAGATATCGCTGGTCGTCTTTATCAGATTAAAATAAAGAATCCATAAAAAAACAAATGCATATGGAAATTTAATACATAATACACATAACATTTCAAATAAAAAGATGGCTTATTCAACAAATGATACTGATTTAATCTTTTGGGGGAAAAGTAAAAAGCAACCAGCTGTATCCCTACCTTTCTTTCAAACTCCCACTGTTCCTAAGATTCCAATATTTAAAAAACAAAATTAAAACAAAACTAGAATAAAATTTTTTTTTTATTTTATATCATGAATTGAGATCTCCCCCAAACTCAAAAGCTATGACTATAGAAAAACTTTGCGGTTATTCACTGAATAAATTTCTGGTGGTAAAACTGTTGGTTCAAAGGCATGTTTCTGTATAAAATGTTCAAAAAAGTCTGTATAGCAAAAATAACCCAAAAAACATCGTAAAGAAAAAGACAAAAGATCAAACTAATATAAAAACAGATAAAGAAAATAAAAGTTCACAAAAAGAAAATACAATGGTCAAAGATGTTCAAATTTCACTCATATTAAAGTAAGGTAAATTAAATGAAGAGATACTATTTTTAACCTATCATACTGGCAAACAAATTTTAGTAACATTGAGTATTGACACAGATATGAGAGAAAACTGGAAAGCATACATTCTTTCTCACAATATACATACTTACTGTCTTTTGAAAGGGCAATTTGGCTATGTTTTTTAAAATGTTTAAATAAATATTCCTTGTCCTGTCATTCCATGATCAGAAATTTCTCTTATGGACACAGAGAAATCTGAAAGACATTCATGGCAGCCATAGCTATAAGAGGTTTGTTTATAAGGAACTAGTTAAGATATGGTACATCCACACCACAGAATACTCTGCAGCTATTAAAAACAATGATCCATATGTGCTAATAAGAAAAATCTTTGCATTTATGGCAAAGATTATGATCTTTTGTTAACAAGGTAAAACAAACCCAAAGTGAAACCATAGATTAAAAAAAATATATACAGAAAAGAATATGTTTTCTTTCCCACCTCTATCCCTAGTTCTCCCCAAAGGTAACTACTATTGTTCCTCGTGTATCCTTGGAAAAAAGTAACAGCTATATCAGCATGCATATATATATATCTATACACACATATATATATATATATGTGTGTATATATATATATATGTCCATAAATGATGATACTCTATATCCATTAGTCTCCACTTTACCTTTTTTACTTATTTTCACTCATAACACAACTTCACTCACTTTAACTATATACGATAAAAAAATTTACTTTTAAGACAAAGCACTACAATCTGAACAGTATAACTGCGTTTGGCTCTTTGAATGCTTCTGTATATATAAAAAATTTTGGAAAGATATATACAGTAGTCCCCCCTTATCCAGTTTCACTTTCCATAGTTTATTACCTGCGGTCCAAAAATATAAAATGAGATATTCCAGAACAATTCATTAAGTTTTAAAATGCGTGCTGTTCTGAGTAGTGTGATGAAATCTCGTGCCATCCAGCTCTGTCCCATTCAACATGAATCGTCCCTTTGCCAAGTATCTAGGCTGTATATGTTCCCCTCCCCGTTACTCACTTAGTAGTCTGGTTATTAGATCCACTGGTTTCCATCTGCAAGTGCTTGTGTTCAGGTCATCCTTATTTTACTTAATAATGGCCCCAAAGCACAAAAATAGTCATGCTGGCAATTCAGATATGCCAAAGAGAAGCCATAAAGTGCTTTTTTTAAGTGAAAAGGCATGTAGGTATATATGTGCATATAGGAAAAAGGAGTATATACAGGCAAATCTCATTTTATTGTGCTTCGCAGATGTTACATTTTTTACAAATCAAAGGCAAAACCCCCCACCACCAAAAAGATTATGACTGACTTTATTTTAATGGTCTGGACCGAACTTGCAATATCTTCAAGGTATGCTTGTATAATAGGGTTCGGTACTATCTGCAGTTTTAGAAATATATTAGTGGTTTTGGAATATATTCCCTATGGATAAGGGGGAACTACTATATATAGGATATTTAACAAGGGCTATCTCTGGCAACTAAGACTGGGTGGTCTGGGCAAAAAAAGCAAAATTTTCATTTTATAACCTTTTTATGTTTTAATTTTATCAAGTACATACCTATTACTTTTCTGACAAAAATTAAATAAAGGTAGGCTATTTTATCTAGAGGGAAATAATATAAGAAAAATCAAAGAGCACTAATTCCTCCACACTTGTTACACAAAAAGATCTCTTGATCTTTTTCGTACTTCCCCAAGTTTCAGACTCATATACACACTAAATATTTCTACTTGGACCATAGGCATTCTTAAATTTGACATGTCCAAAAAAGACTCATTACGTTCCTCCTTTAAACCTACTCAACTTACCTAAATTACTGACCAGTGGGTTCCTATATACTAGGAGCCACCTGATTTTCTAAACTAGAAATCAGAAAGACACTCTTAACACTCTCCTTACCCTTACCTCACATCCAATTACACATCTTGCCAATTTTATTTCCTAAATATTTTTCTAATCTATCCCCTGCTCTCCATTTCTACTACTCGTCCTATTTCAGACCTCTCCCTAAGCTACTGCAATACTTAACTCGTGTCCCTGACTCAAGTGCTCTCTCCTCAACTCATCCTCATTCTGTCACCAGAATGACCTATCTAAAGTGGAAAGTTGACCATGTCACTCTACAAATCCTTCATGGAACCCCACCGCCTATAAGACAAAAACTAAACACATGATATATAAGTCTTCCTTAACCTCGACTCTACCCAGCTTTCTGGCCTCATATTTCCATACTCCATGCCTTATAATTTATTCTTTGGCAATCCTGAACTATCTATAGTTTGCTAAATAACCCAAAGCAGTCAGCTCCTCTATTTCTACTGCTTTCTTTGTCTACACAACAAACACTCTTTTCCCTCCACCATGTATGCCCAACTATGTAAGTCCTACTAAGCCAGGGTTTCTTGACACAACTGACATCCTGAGCTGAATAATTCTCTGCTGTGGGGGATGATGTCCTATTTACGGTAAGATGTTTAGCAGCATCCCTGGCCTATACTCACTAGATGTCAGTAGCACTTCCCCAGTTGTGAAAATGAGAGGTTTTTTTTTCCTCTAAGGGACATTTCCTATTTTCATAGATTACAGATTTGGGCATGTGTTTTCCCCTTGGACATTTGAATTCGATGCAAAGTGAAAATTTACACATTAGATACACATTTATATTTTAAGAAAAACTGCTAATTTCTCTTTTTACGGAAAAATTCTCCATTTATTTTCTTCTTTCTTTTAAAAAACTGACCTTAATCCCACTGATTTTTGGGTAAAAGAATTTTATCATACTTTTCTTTCCACCTATAGTTGATACACTAGCTTTTTTACTCGAATATCAACAAATCCTCTAAAAGTAACATGGTTATACTGAGAAGCTTAAAATTTTAAGTGAATTTGAACTGAACTTCAGCATAGTTGTCCATTTTCTATTTAATGCTTGTTTATACCTGCCCTGTCACAAGAATTCCAATCAACAATTTTACCACACACAGATTACTTTAAATTATCATGGTTTATAAAGTTGTAAATAATGAAATTTTTATCTCAGCACAAATCAATATACAAATAGTAAAAAACATATGTCTAGAGACAAAACATATTTCTATGACTAGGTGAACATTAATTCATATGTACTTCTAAATAAGTTTGTGATAAAATTTTAAGAATTCCTAGATATTGAATTTACTCAGAAATATATAATCTACACCAAAAAAGCATATTTAAGAAAAACTATACCTATCTTTAAATACTACCTATAGTATTTTTAAAATGCTGAACCCTAAGGAAAACGATTCAGAAAAACATAAATTCCAGGCAAATTTAAGAGAGACATTTAATAGTCCTTCACTAGTACTGAAAAACCATATTCTTTTCCCAAGAAGAACTTTAAATGAGTCATACTTTCCTTACTAAATCACTGTTTTACTTAACACAGGGTAAAAAGAATTAACTGTTCGGTAACTTGAAACTTTACGTTCACTAAAATTTCACAATATACACTAAGGATGGCAGAAAATAAAAATAAGTATAGTTTAGTATATACAATACTTAGAAAACATAGCATCATGTGCATAAAACTCATTTGACATTTATCTGATAAGGGCGTGAAAAGCTATCAAAATACTGCCCTCAAACTCAAGATTCCCACTGTCTAAACTTACACCAGAATTAAACAACGTGAAATGATGCACAACACTTTTTCCTGGCACTCAGGCAGAGCTATGTTCTATGCCCAACTTTTAGTAAACGAACATATTTCTGCCCCTTAAAGATTGGCCTAATTATTCTCTCTGATGCATTAAAGTTCTAACTTTATAACTAACTTTTAATCCATAATGAAATCAATTCATTATTAGCGCAATAGTTTCCAATGTGAAAAGCGTTAAAAAGATATACCACTATACCTATAACAAATTCAGAGAACTAGATCATAGTCAACTTCCCCGCAGTGTGTGTGGTGTTTTTTGCCTGTTATTTTTTAAAAATAAGGGGCAAAAATAAATCCCCACCCCTAAATCAGGTTCATCTTTTAAGAGTATATAATTTATCCAAATTCAAAGCTGTATGGCCAACTCGCCAGCATCTACTAACCAAATCACACAGGGGGGCGGGAGGCTCTTTTCTTGCTCTTTCCCCACGCAGCAAGTGCCCAAAGCACATCAGGCTTGCTCATTGGGCAGGGTTGGGGAAACTTTAAATAATAAATTAGTCACAGACAAACCTGATGATCCAAAAGAGTCCGAAGGAAGTCCCCGGCACTTGTAGAAGGTGCCAACACGCTGGGCACTCGGGTGGCGCGGCAGTCCGACTACTATCGCGGAAGGTGCCCACACCTGAGCAACGTGTCCCGCCCAACCCACAGGTTCGAAGGGGGCGAGGAGGGCCCTGTAGAACAGGACCGCTAAGTGGTCCTGCCGCGACCCGGGGCGCAGTCCGTGCGTCACCGTCGCCGCCAGACCACAGGCAGCGCGCGAGTAGGAGAGAGGCGCGAGAGGGCAAAAAAGAAGGACCCACAATGAAGTGGAGACAACATGTCAACAAAATAGCGGCCCGGTGGGCGGGCAGACCCGATGGCAGCTCGGAGAGCGCCGGGAGCAGGAAGTGCCCCGCGCTGCCCTCAGGAGCCGGCACGTCCCTAGCCCGGCAGCGACTTCGAGACACCTGTTTGGCCGCACAGGGGGTTTGGTTCCACCCTCCACGCTCCCCAACACACTCCGAGAGGGGGAGGGCAAGGGGAACCAAGACCTTGGACTTGCAGTCTGAGGGCGCCTCCGCCGGCCGTACCTGACATCAGCCGCGGCTCCCTCTCGCCCCTCCTGGGGGGCAGAGAAGGGGACGACACGAGACCGGCGACCTTCGCTCTTCTCGGCAGCTGCAGGAGTGGCCCGTGGCCGCTAGCCGGGGCCGCCCGCTGCCGCCCAGATTATTCCCCGGCGGCGGCGGCGGCGGC
>NW_011888785.1:11254057-11260678 GCF_000151845.1 Pteropus vampyrus
GCCGCCGCCCGCCGACGGCGCAGCCGCCACCCAGGGGTCTCCTGGCGCTGACGTCGCCGCCGCCGCACCAGCCCCAGGGAAGGGCGGAGCGAGAGGGGACCGGGTGGGGCGGGGCTACGGCGACGTGCGGACGCTGGGATTGGCCGCCGAGCTCACGCCCCGCCCTTCTGCGAAGGGGTCTGGGAAGTCGGGTCTTCTGTGAGTGATAGTCGCAGCCCACTTGCAGCTCCTCGCTGCCGGCTTTCCCCTTCCTCATACTGCTATAGGCTCTTGCAGTAGCTTCCGGACCTTGCGAGGGGTTAAAGCAGTGACACAACAGGGACTGAGGCTGGGGATGCCTTATGGACCTTTGTCTGACGGACCAGATCTAGCCCTACAAGAGTCTTTTGACCTCTAGCATGCTCTTACCCGGATTTTTACGTTTTCCCCCAACTCACCCGCATCCCCCTCCTCCGTACTCAGTATCTCTCTGGCCTCAATGAAAGGAAATACGGCAAGATGAGGTATGCAAACGGGTGCTGGCTAACCAGATGTGTGAACCAGGAAGGGCTGAAAATTCAGTTAGTGGTAACACCGCAAAGCCGCCTGTAGGCACAGGGGGTATTTGGTTCTGTCGTTACTTCAGCGCTGTCATAAAGCCCTTCTCCTTTAGTTTTGCAAAACTTATCTCCCCTTTAGTTGACAAAAGACTTTGAAAGCTGTCTTTTGATTAGAGGGAGGAGCCTACTAGCCATTGAGGCAACCCCAAAGCAATCGGGAGGTGGAAGTAATAAGGTCTTGGCTTTATTGGTGTTAACCATTGTCTACAAGGCCTAACTTGAGGGTGAGAAAGCTATCTTGCTTCCTTTAAATGCCCTCGTCAGGCAGTTCTTCAGTAACTTTCAGAATAGCTGTTAGGAGTGTAGGATCTAGGCTGGAATCTTGGTTCCTCCACTTCTTAGCTACGTAACCTTGTCATGTTGCTTAACAACATGGCTAGGAGAAATAATAAATAACATTTGGAAGTTATTGTTATTTTTCCTTTAATTTGATTCAGCTCTAGTGTAGTTTGCCAGGATGTGCCATTAATAGATCCGAAAGACTCTTCCAAAAGAATTTTAAAACATCTAGTGCTTGTTATCTACACCTCTCATTTTTCAGATAAGGTCAGAAAGATAAACTGATAGGCCAATGCTAGAAGAGAATTGCAAGTATCTTGATGTCCAGGTTAGTGCACTTTCCCTGGTCTATGCCTCCAGACTTCTCTTCCTTACATCCTACCACCATCCTCTTTTCTCTTCCCCAACCTGTATATATTACTGCCCAGCCTCACCCTCTTCCTTTCCACAGCCACTGTAAAACAGGGAAAGGAAACCTTTCAGAGGTCACAGTATTCCAAATAGAAAAAAAAGCAAAGGACCTCAGGATTCCTTATCTCATTTTAATTTTATCGAAATTTATAATGAACAAGGAATAACATTTTTCCAGTGAGCAAAGGTAAGAGATCTTTCCATGGGTAAGTTCGGCCACAGCATTTCTAAGAAAATTACTGGCAAGATGGAATGTTGGTATGAGCAATACTGGATAAAATCAGCCCCTCCTACCCTTTTTAGTTACTTTTGCAAATAGCTATTATTTTGATGAAAACAATATAACTATTCAAAGAAATACAATTTTTTCCCCAAACCTCATAATCCAGAGATAACCATTTTTAAAAGTTCATGATATATTCTTTCAGATATCTCTAAGAATAAAAAAAAACCTGAGACATATAAATACAGTATTTCATAAATGAGATCTTATATACACAGTTCTTTTCTCACTGAACAATATGTCACAACATTATTTTAAAAAGTTACATGGTATCCATTAAGTGGACATACCATAATTTATCTAACCAGTATTCTATTGATTTACATTTTTTCCAAATTTTTACTAACATAAACAACTCTTTGATGAACTTCTCTATGCATGTCCTTTTTTACAACTGTACAGTAATCTTGGAAAAATTGCTAGATGTTACATTTTTGTCAGCCAATTCTTTAAAAATTAGCAACAAGAAAAATAAGTTTGGGCCACTTTGGAAAATATACTGTATCTATGGGACTCAAATTGACCAGATTCTCCCATTTGAAACAGATAAATATTGGACAGTGTTGTTGTCTTCCTGGTGTGGTATTTCGATAATATGTCAAGGCTCCTTGGAGCATGGTGGTAGATACTGCTAGTTGTTTAAGACAATATTCTTTCTTCCTTAGTAGCAGAACTGATTTTTTTTTTCAGGGTGATAATGTGTCCAGTTAAAAATCTTTACTTCTTCAGACTCTTGTAAGCCATGGTTGTCCATGTGACCTATCAACAAAATTAAAGTGGATGTTGCTAACAGTTTTATGGAAGAACTGTTCATTTAGTCATTGGACTTGTACCCATTTTTTTTTTTTTAACTGGAACAGTGGTATGATGGTGAAGGTGGAACAGCCATATTTCAACCATAATAGCAAAACTCTACACACTGTTAATAGTGTAGGAAGACAGAGGTGTCTGGCTCATGATTGTTTTGGAGGGCCAGCTTACCAGCTCTGGATTGCTCATTTCTAGGCTTATTGTTACATGAAGGAAAATAAATCCCTCCTATTTAAGGTTTTGTTGTTTGGGTTTTCTATTCCAAGCACTGAATGCAATTCCTACCTGATATCTTAAGATAAAAGATATCATTTATTTAGCACTGTATGTAGAATTTTTCATAGAGTAAGATGAAAATGGGGACACAATGGAAACAAGCAATAAAAACAACAAATCACTCTCTTCTCTAATAAACTTAGTTTCCCTTTAAATGCCCAATTATTACAATTAGATTAACAGATCATTTTGTAATAATTAGATTAACATCCATAAAGTAAATTACATTCATTGATAGTAGTTTTAAAATATGTCCACAAGTTCTTTGATACTTCTTCCTTCGAAAGGTGGAGCTGAATTCCCCTCACCTTGAGCTTGGGCTGTGCTTAGTGACTTGTTCTCATGAATTGAACTTTGTAGAAATGATATAGTGCGATTGCTTAGGGAAGATTATAAAACATGCAGAGAGGCCCACATTAAGAGTAATTAAGGCTTCCAGCCAACAGCTGGTGAGAAACTGAGGCCTCCTGACGACAGCAATGTGAGTGAACTTAGAAGCATATCATCCAGCCTTTATCAAGCCTGCAGATGACTGCATCCCAAATCATCTTTACTGAACCTCAAGAGAGAACCTGAGCCAGAACCACTTAGCTAAGTTGCTCTTGAATTCCTGGTCCACAGAAACAGTGAATTAATACATGTTTGTTGTTTTAAGCCATTATATTTTGGAATAATTTGTTATACAGCAAAGATAACTAACATAGGTGGGTATAATAGCACCTAGCACAATGCCTGACACATATCAGTATTTAATTATTTGTTGTTTGAATGAATAAACAATTGAATGAATTAGAATATTTTTTTCCACTTTAATTGGTGAAATACAATGCTGGTATTATCTTTGATTCCCTGACACTTGTATTATATGAGTTTTCCAACATAATCATAGAGAAATCAACTGTGAATATTACTGAAATCTAAACATTAACAGTCCTTGGAGAAACATGTAGTGAATACAGCAATAGAACCCTTGAGACTTGAATAGTGTTCTCAATTTTATCACTGCTTAGCTTAGTGGCCAATGGCAAGTCACCTAAACCCTCTATATCTCAATTTTGCTATCCATAAATTGGGGAAAATAACCCCAATCTGCCTCAAAAGGTACTCAATGAGATTATATGCAACTGTGTAATTGTAGAGCATTAATATTCTTTTAATTACATTAGGCTCATGAGGTCTATCCTATTGCATTTTTAAGCAATTAAGCATTAAATATTTTAGGTGTGTACACCATGAAAACATTTTTTTTCAAGAAGTGATAACTTACTGATTTTACTGTATGCCATTGTAAAATATTAGCATCATTCATAGTATGCAGTTAAGATTTAAGAATATCCAGGATGGTAGGTTGTTATATGTCAGATCTCATTTTATTAGCCTGTTGAAAATTTATTGCACTTTAAAAAGAATATATAATTATGACTGGCTTCTTTTTCTTTTCATGAATTAATTTGTAATTGTGGTTGGGTGTGTGCCCATCTTCATGGTAACAGTGGTAGTTAAACACACTTAGTAATCGACATATGTTAACCAATAATTTGGTCTGAGTCTAAGAGTTTATCCTAGAGCAAAATTGCATCCAGCAGCAAGAAAATAAATGATAGAATACATGTCTTTCTCTTTTAAAGAAGAGGACATGGGACACAGGAGAAGTCTTTATACAATGGAACATCAGAAATAGGTATTATGCAATTATTGATTGCACAGTTTGGTGGCCAGAGGTAAATATATGAGGATGAGTAAGACACAGTCTTACTGTAAGATTCGAGTCCCGATTACGTACTGGATGAATTATCCAAACTCCCTGGTTTTATGTGGTGTTGTTCTTTCTTGCTTTCTGCTATTCAGCTGTGACTCCAAATCAGTTGAAACCACTGGCTTAACTAGACATTAGATTATTTGTGATTGTAGATGACCCCTGCTACCTACCATCTTTATTAACTTCAGTAAGAAGAAGAACCCTAGAAAGAAAAGGATAGAGCTTCCTTTTCTGGCATTATTGTGCTTTTCAACAGAGCTTCTCATTTCATATTGGAAAATACCTGCCAGGATAAAGTATTTTCACTCTATGAAACGTAAGAGAGCATTTTTCAAACAATTTTTATTCCTTGCAGCTATATCTTCACAGAATCTACCAACATTTTGAGATAGTTGCAAAGTTTGGTGTTATTTTCTGAATTGACTGACACATGAAGAGAAAAAAAGGTGGAGAATGGAGCAGAGGAAAAGATAAAGGAAAAAAAAGTCTAGGAAATACATTTAACCTCAAGGGAAGAGAACTCAGCATGACTCACAACATATTAGCTTAAAAGCGAGACTGCCACGTGTGTACTGAGGATTCGTGTTATCTAGAGAAATATTCTCAATTTATGAGGCTGGGCTTCCTGGGGAGAGAACTTTGTGTTTCTCTATTTCCCTGGAATAAGAATCAGGATATTCCTTAATTGTTTTTTCCTAGTGGCTCAACAAAAGTAGAGAACATTTGTTGCAAATGGAATAGGTGAAATTGGCTTTAGTTTAAAATCCCTAAGCAGTAAATGATTTATAAATGTGTATATTACCTCTATTATTGTAAAAAACGGACTTAGAAATTTTAGCTACATAACATGGTACTTTTTTTCTTCTTTTTTTTAAGTTTTATTTAAATCTAAAAATTGATTGTGATAGATACTTTTTTGGGGTTTCTATCCATCCTCCATAGAGAAGCATACACTTCCTCATCCCTTTTCACCCAACCAGCCTTTACAGGTTGGGTCCCCATAACCATGTTTATATGAAAGGACCTTTCTCCCTTCCTGGCTACAGCTGATTCAATAGGTTTTGATCCTTTAAGGAATCTGAATCAACCAGATTCTCTCTTTTGGGAATTTGAAATTGGGAAAGAGAGGCCTTAGTTACTCTCTGTTGAACAATGAAACTATAACCCAATCGTGGGCTTGTAACTCAAATATGTAAACCCAAGATAAAGGGAAACCGCTTTGCAAGGAGAGACAGAAATGAAGCAGACTATGAGAGATTAGTAACAACCCTAGGCTTTGTGCTCCCCGAGAGAGAAAGAAAGGGCTTCCCACAGATTTCCCTTAGCCCCTGTCCCACAAATGGCCTGACTGGTCTTGAGTTCCATGAATCCCTACACTATATTCTTGTATTAGATTAAACTATTTTAAAGTTAGTTTGAATGGATAATTTTCCTATCCTTTAAAATACATTTCATCACTTTAAGAGACATCTAAATAATTCTTTTAATTTATAGTAGGTAAAAAGCATTTTGAAAGCTTTGGTCTGAGAAATGACACAGGTTTATGAAAAGCATGTAAAAATTACAATCTTTTGAATAAAGAGCAAAATGGCAGAGTAGGAAGTTCCAAGCTCTCATTCTCCCACAGAAACATAGAAAACCAGGAGAAACTGTCGGAACCAATTTTATGAGAACTCTACAAAACAATCAAAAGTTTGTAGCAACCAAGTGAGCATTAAATCAAGAAAAAGGTACTTCAAAGCAGTATGGAGATTTTTGTGGCGATTTTACTTTCTTTCTCCTACCAGCTTCCCTGCATGAGGACAGTCTTATAATGTTAGCAGTCTTAAAATGGCAAAAGTCTTAAAGCAGCAGTAGTCATAAAGCTGCTGCAATCACAAAGAGACAGCAGTCTTAAGTGGTAGCCATCTTAAAGTGGCAGCAACCTATGTTCCTAGCGTTGGGACTGTTTCCTTGGTTTAGAGGGAGCAAAGCTGGCCTTGCTCATAGATTATTGTGATATCGGTCCAGGGGGTGCTGTGGACTGAATTCTGCCCTCCGAAATCCCAATGTTGAAGTCCTAACCCTTCGTGTGACTGTATAGCCTTTGAAGAGGTGATAAAAGTTAAATGAAGTCGTAAAGATGAGACCCTCATCCAATAACATTAATGCCCTTATAAGAGATGCCAGAGCTCTCTCTCCATCAAGTGAGGACACAGTAAGAA
>NW_011888785.1:11261658-11314802 GCF_000151845.1 Pteropus vampyrus
ACAAAATGAGAATATCAATAAAGAGATTGAAATAAAAAGGAACTAAACAGAAATTCTGGAGCTGAAGAGTACAATAGGCACAACTTGGACAATCTGTTCGCTCTAGGACAAAACAGCTTTTACACAGGAGATTCTGGGCCTGGTCCCCCACCAGGGAATGATGTCCGTTAACTCAAATTATAAATTTGTCACAGTTCGGTGGAAAGATCTTGGATCTTGGAGTGAGATTGATGTGTTTTAATTACAACCATAAATAAAAATAACAATGAGTAACATTAATTAAAGTGGAAAAAGCTCTAAGAAGGAAGAACTCAGAGTCTAGGACTTCTTATATGACTTCTACTGCTAACTTACTGTATATTAGACACTATATTACATTTTAGGCACTATACTAAACACTTAACTCACTGACTTAATTTTCACACCAACCTGCTGAGGTAGGTGTTATCAGCCCTATTAGTGAGTAAAGAAACTAGTCACAGAGATTGAGCATTTGTAAGTAGTATAACAGAGATTCCAACCCTGTTTTTTTTTAAAAAAGTTTCATTGAGGTATAATTAACATGCAATAACTATACTGTGTTTTGACATATGTATACACCCATGAAACTATCACCACAATCAAGATAGTGAACACGTCTATTGCCCCCAAAAGTTTTCTCTTGCCACTTCCCACTCCACCCCATCTCTAAGCAACCATCGATCTGCTTTCTGTCACTATAAATGAGTTTGCATTTTTTAGAGCTGTATAAATGGAATTGTACAATGTGTGCTCTTTTTTATCTGGCTTTTTCACTCAACATAATTACTTTGAAATTAAACCATGTTGTTGACTTTATCAAGAGTTTATTCCTTTTTATTGTGAATAGTATTCCATTATAAGGATATACCACAATTTGTGTATCCATTCATCTGCTGCACCAATTGTTTCTGACCCTAAATCTGTGCTATACTCTCTCCCTAGTTCCATAACTTAGAAAACAGAATTATTCTCTTTGAGCCTCAGTTCCTCACTGTAAAATGGCAATAATCTTTTCTTTACAGGAGTGTTATTGAGATAACAATGAGATAACATGTAAATGCATGTCTGGCACACAGTAGATGCTTATAAATATCCATTTATTTTTCTCCAAGAAAGAAATATCTCCAGGAAGGAACTGAGAAAAAATATAATAGTGCATGCCTTTCTGGACTCTCTCTTCCTGTGTATTCACCTCTTGCTGGCAGCTTTCTCTAATTTTCCCTGCTTGCTTCTCATCTGTACCCCATGCACATGATGTTCTCCATCTTCTCTCTAAAACATGTATACAAACTCTTTTTTCTTATTCTTGTAGCATGGCTGAGATAGCATGATGTTTTCATAAAAAATTAAGAGAAAAATTAAAAGGTTTTGTAAAGGTTTTATAGTTACATAAAACCTAGCAGCATAAAAATAGTCAAGTCACCTAGATGTATACTTTTATCCCAAATAATTCCAGCAAAGTAAATCAAAGAGTCAGTTTATTTCATTTCTTTTTTCTTTTCAGTTTTTATTTTGTCATTATTGCAGGAAATAATGGAAGAAAGTTGCAAGAATAGTACCAAGAATCTCTGTGCAACCTTTTCCTTGATCGTTGTTTTAAAATTTTAATGACTCACTTGAGCTATTCCCTTATTCTCCTGCCTCCAAAATTTAAGCTAATAGTGGCTTTGCCATAAAATGCACAATTAATGTAATAATAAATATAACAACAATAACAATTCCAAAAATTGCTTACTGAATAAATACCTGATAGTGACAGACAGCCTGTTCAATGTTTGACTTGCACTATCACCTACTCTTAACAACGCTGTAGAGGTACTACCGTTATACTCATTTAATAGATGAGGATATTGAGACATACAGAGCCTTAGAATCTTGCCCAAGATCTTGTGGCGCTGGATGCAAATGAAACCACCCCCATACCTGGGTCCATGTTTTTAATGCTAATCTTTTAAATTGGGTGTCAGCAAATTACAGCCTTTTGGCTAAATCTAGTCCATAAAAGATCTGTATGTAGTCTCAGGTCTGTTTACACAGGATCACCACTCTCTTACACAGATGACTGGGCACAACCTGGTCTGAGCTCCTTCCTAGCCTGGCTTTTTTCTTTCAGTTATCTGGCCATCTCCTCTCACTGGCTACTGTGATTTCTTGTCCTACTCACAGAAAAGAACTTGCCTGACCCTTCAAGTTCTAACTTCCCAGACACCATTTGGTCCTTCTACTGAGGGACTCAGGTCTAAAAAGAAACATCTAAGTGTCCAATAAAGTTGACATGCAAGGTTAATCTTCACCAGGCTGGGGCATTTCTGGGGCATTTTATGATGATTCACCCCATACATCTTAAATAATATAAAACGATACTATACATACAATCAAAGGTAGCAAAGCTGAGGTGGACACTGTGATGCGTTGCTCTGATCCCCCCTCCAGGACTGAAAGATTTAGTCCCCTAGCTGTTGGGAGTGCTGCCAGCAGACAACCCTCAGCTGCCAGCCCTCTCAGGTAATTGTCTCAGGTGCCGACAGCTGCCTCAACTCATTCTCTCTTTAAGGGCACCCACATCTAATGGCTGATCAACACAGGGATATGAAAACCCAGTCTCCCAACATCAACCTGTGACATTCTCTAGGGCTATTCCAACATCAGAGTTCCCCAGCAGATTGAGTAAAGCCTTTGTTAACAGTAGTTATAGCCCAGTTTTTCCCTCTGTCAGTCCTGCTTCCTTCTCTTCCCTTTCACAAGTGTAATCTCAAAAGCCCTCCCTAGTGAATTGTATGCATGCTGATCTCTGTCTCAGAATCTGTTTTCTGGGAAACCTAGCCTATAATAAAGCCTAAAGCAAGAGAAAGGCTATTTTTCAACCCCCTTGCAATTCAGCCTTCTGTTTAAGTATCTACAGTTAATAGGTGATATAATTTTGAGTGACTTTTGCCTACCTGGAGTTAGGTCTTCATAAGTTAATATCAATGCTCTACATGAGAAATGAAGAGAAATAGACCCAGTGCAACCTATCAGTCTTGTTCTCTGCCCAGAAGTGAGCCCATTAATCATTTCACCATACCATTCAATGGTGGTTTGGACAATTATTGAAGCTTTCGGATTTTTTACCTTTAATCAGAGGTAGACTTTTAAAAAACTTTCAGTATGTCAGCCCTCTTTATGACCTCTTTATGACCATGTTCGCCTTAGGGTAAACTTCAATAGACTTTGTACTTGCACACATATTTTAAGGATACTTGAAAGATCACATACTAGAGAAAGAGTGGAAGGTGTTCATATTTTCCTGTCTTTCTGGTATCTTTTTAAAAATGTTTCCATGGTGATACAGCCTGATAAAATACTAGGTATTAGATAAAATGTGTTCTAATCCTGGCTCTGTTACTTACTAGCTGCTTTCTGAGCCTCATGGTCCTCAGCTAGAAAAGGGAGATGATGATGCCTGTATTTTAGAGTTATTTTGTTGGTTAAATGAGAGGATATTTACAAAGGCCTACGGTATTACAAGTACTCAATAAATGGTAGCTATTTTTATGAACAAGTATAATAATGATAATAAATGCATTAACCAAAAATTTTAAAAGGAAATAACTTTTCAATAAATATTTCAATTTGTTGCTACATTTTTAGTCCCTTTGTAGCAAATATTAATTAGCAAACAAAGATATTAACTATATAAATTTCTATACTGATATGTGCATAAGTGATTTTCATCCAAGAGGTAATTATTTTTAAAGTAAAGGAGTTAGATTAAGTGATTTCTAAGGTTCTCCCCGCCCCGCCCCCTGCAGCAGTTAAAGCTTCATGGATTAAGATTATCCTCCAAAAATAGAAACAACTATTTCTGGGAATTTGAGTCTCTCTCTGTTGAGGGTGGCTATATGTCAACAGAACTGCAGTTCTAAGTTCTCTTGACTAATAGTCTACTTGAAAATAATTTAGACTTTTAGTCTATTATGCCATTGTTTGTACAAAATACCCATCAGTACAGTAGTCAGTAATGATTAAATTATTATAAAAACAAAAGTTACTGTCTACTATTTTGTCCTAGCCTTATAGTTGCTTAATCTCTAAATTGATTGTATATTACAGCTCAGTGCTTTTCTCTCAATACTAATTACTTCTGCTGATTAGTGCTATATTTGCATATGGAGGCATTTCTGCCCAAACACAAGTGAAGAGTTCTGCTTTCCCTCTGTCATCTGTTAGCATCGTTCCCAGGAACTAGTTTCTCTGATAACAATTCCTGCAGCTGCATCACATGTGCCCTCTATTTTATCTCTGTCTCTGGAATGAGTTACATGTATATGTCCATACTTTAGAACCAGTTTAGAGTCAAACCTTTCCTCTGCTTTGAGCTGGACTTACCTTCTTTTCTACTGAGTGGATTCAGACTAGCAGACACACAGGACCATCTTTATTTTCCTCCCCTTCTAAATATTTATCTGTATATCCATTTTCCTACTTCTTGCTTAAGAAGAGGAGTCTGACCTTTCTCATAAGAAGCAGGGTAGCATTTTGCCTCTCTTTGTGCTCTCCCTAAACCATTTGATATATGTATTGGAGCATTGTAGTCGAAATAACAAGACCTATCCCCTTATACATTAGACTTCCATCAAGGATATAAATGATGTGGGGAAATGATAGGGGCTAGGGGTCGAGGGTAGAATGTGGAGGCTGATAAGCAGGAGGCAAACTTTATTGTTGAAGCTCAAAAGATCTAGATGGAAGATTAAGATGCATAAAGAAACAGAATACATAGAAATGTTCAGAAGAACCAGAACTCCAGTTCTCCGAGGAGACTGGAATTTGTACCCGATATAAAATGCGGAGAGACACTGAGGACAAGAAGGACATACATGAGGGGCAGGAAAGAGTTGAAGGAAGAAGTAAAGATTAGGAAATTAAGCTCGGTTTTCTTCTTATGTACAAATGTTCATTCACGGTATTACTGCCTTTTATCTTTGAAGTACAATGTTCCGCCACGCCCCCCCCCAACCCCCAACACACACACAATTTATCAACACTGATAAGTACAAAGTTCTCCAGGTTAGGAGAAAGGAAATGAGAAGATATGCTGTGCTCCAGTTTCCCAGGCCCCCAGCTGATGACGCAAAGACCAGTTCCCCTTTCTTTCATTACATGTTAAATACGCTTATGGACTTCCATGATGCTGTTTTAAACACTGTTTCTATAGGAAAATGCATTCTTACTTCAAATGAATTTTTGGAATGCAGCTCACATGGAGACAGGGATTTTTCTAGTTTACTAACATTAACCATCTAGATGTTGCAGATAAAGACAATTCAGGTGGGTGAACAGTGACCTGCCAAGGGCATTATGATGAAATTAAGCTAAAGTTAGAATTTCATGAACCTTCATTCAGTCTGTAAAACTTCTTTTTCCTTTGGACCTCTAAGGAGCCTTCTTTGCCTTGAAAGGATTATTGTGGAGGGGGACAGGAGGAGGGGAACAAACGACCACAGTCCAACAAGCTGACCACTTTATTTTTCTCTCTCTTCCCCTCTGTCTCTCTTCCTCCTTCTCTCTCCTGCTTTGCATTTTTATTTCTCTAGGAATAAATTTCATTCCTTCTCCCCTTCCTCCTCTTCCTTGGTCTGTGTGTGTGGGGGGGGAGAGGGTCTTATTTGTTTGCTTTTCTCTTCTCCTTTTTCGTTTCTTACTGGCCTTTCACTGCTGTCAGTATTTGACTGGCCTCTTTACAACCTCTTTAATTTTCAGTTCTTGTTTTTAACCTGCCCCTCCTAGTAGATAAAAGAATGTCATTATTATTTTCATTTTTTAAAAAAGTTTAAGCTTAACTCGTTCTAGCTCTGTGCTAGCCATTGTAAAAAGGAAATTATATAGACAGTGTCTGACTTCCAAAAGTATAAAATCTATTGTGAGACCCAGCTGTGATTTTATAACACCTTTATGATTCCTGACTTTTTTTGCTGCTCAGTCCCATTAAAAAATTGCTGATAGCAATGAATTGCTTCCTTACAAAAAGTCCCACGGCAAGAACACGCGTGGTTCATATACTACTTCAGAAGGTTCAAAAACTCCCTGAACCCGAAGGAGTTTATGGTCTAAGATCAAGAATCTTCTGTTTGTCTCAATAGATTTCACAAATGTTACACAACTTGAGATACGAGGAGTATCTTGAAACATGATCAATTTTAATTCATTTTGGTAAGAAAAATCAATAGGCTATTTAACAGCCATTTTGTGTGGTTGGAGAGGAAAAAAGGAAAGAAATGTTATCAAATTATAAGTAGATTGTACTTGAAACTAATAATAAAATAAAATTTTTAGAAAATTCCAAGCAGATTGTAACATTATTCAAAAGGAACAAATATTTATGGAGCACCGCCTATTACATACATACCTATATATATAATTCCTACATGATGCATGATACAGCTGTTGTAAAAAATTATATATATAGATTTGTGTATTTATATGTATACATATACACAAATATATACATTGTATAAAGAATATATTTGTAAAGGTATGCAAATATGTGTGTATAATATATTAATGATATGTATTATATAAAAAGTATAAGTATAATTTTCATAATCTGTATCATGTAGGAATTATACTCAGATATGGAAACTGAGGCTCAGAGAGATCAAATAAGTAACTTAAATAGCCTACTAGTGAACAATGAATCAGGACTCTAACCAACATTTAACTCTAATGCCTCCTCAGAAGATGATTTCTTTTTTTTTTTTTAATTTTTTAATTAACTTTATTGGGGTAACATTGGTTAATACAATTATATAATTTTCAAGTGTACATTATAATTTGACATCTGTATATTCTATTGTGTGTTTACCACCCAAAGTCCAGTTTCCTTCAGCTACCATATATTTGATCCCCTTTACCCACTTCATCCTACCCCTATCCCCCTAAATTTGATGATTTCTTATTTACTTTTCTACTCAACACAAGACTTAGCACATAGAAGGTACTCATGGAAGGTTAGAATGTTGATTGAATTAAATGAAACGGGGTCAAGTACAGAGCCCTGGAGTAAATCGCTGGAGAATAGAGATCACTCTTCCCACTCCCACCCCCTATTTAATTTCATTTCTTTAGAGACATTAAGGGGGAAGCATTCTAACCAGCTCTGAAGAGTAGAGGGAACTCTATAGAATTGCAGAGAAATACAATAAATTTACTCATCAGGGAACTATGTTAAGTCTAGCAGTGTGCAATATTAACTTTTTAGGAAACCATTTTTGATTTAGTGAATCCTCTGAACATTGAAGGAAGCTTTCTGACTGTGGGTCTTTAAATATAAAGAACAATTTGAAACATGCCTATGAGGAAAATACAGCAATTTTATCATAAGGAGGTTTTCAAACAGAGTCTGATTTTAAAGGAAAAAAGAATCTCATTGATTAAAGAAATAGTTCAGAATGTATATGCACATACTCTAACTGAGACTAGCTAACAAAGGAAGCTATCATGTGAAGAGAGTTGGTGAGGAAAGTGAAAGCAATATCAGAATGTGGGCAACTCTCAGATAGAGGCTGATTGTACAAAAGAACATCTTTAGGGAAGCTAAGAAACACTAAGTTGAACAGACACTGTATTGGAAATATTTATACTCTTAGAAGCCAGTCAGGGCAATGGAGTGATGCAGAATCAGAGACAGTGTTACCCTGACTGATAGATTCATGCTTTTAAAATAAGCCCATCAGGGCAAGATCATGATGCATACTTTTTGAATTTCTTCAATCTATTCCTAAAAATATACTAAATAACTAGAATAGCAATAAAAAATTTCTACTCACAACGTCCTCTAGAAAACCAACTGACAGAATGTCCCCATGAACATCAGAAGAGCAGTGGATTTTGCCCCCACCTGAATCACAGACAATGTAGGACCCTCACAGGACATGTGCAGGTTTAGCAGCTGTGCAGAGGTAGTGGAGGGAAGAGAAAGAGAATTTTGATGGTTCTGTAAATGCAGCAGTATAGCAATTGCCAAAAATGCTCAAGAAGAGAGGGTCCCTTCTTGAATGGAGCTCTCAGCATGTGAATATTGTGAGAATAACAGTGAAGAGGAAAAGGTTCCAGGCTCCAATTGTGGATGAGTGGAATAAAATGAATACAGCTACACACTAAGGTACTGTGGAGAGATCAAATGTAGTGCAGTGGCTTAAGTCCTCAAAGAACTGAAGTATCTAATAAAATTCCTTTCCTGAGGAAAATGCTACTGTGAAAAGAATTCAAATTGAGCAGGACAGGAACTCTGCGGGCAAAGTGGAGAAAAGGATCAAACACTGTGGGTGGGTGGTGCTGGGGGAGAGGTGGGACCCCAGAGAAGATAGATCTCAGTAAGCAGGCGTGACTACACTGAGGCTATCTACATTTATATTTGCCTGTCTGTCTCTCTCTCTCATCTACCTTTCTACTTTGTAATAACAATAGAGGAGAAAGCTCTTAAATAGTGAAGCTAGGAAAGCTACCATGATGTATCCCAATCCATTTCAAGGGAACTGCTTTCTAAAAAACACAGAACACTTAAACTTTTGATACATGAACAACAGAAAAGGGTATGGTCAAACACCAAATATACATTATAGAAAAGAAAATGGACTAAATAATGCAACAATGGATAATGAATGCATACCAAAAATATATATAATCAGAAAGCAGGTGAAAACTAAATAATATAACAGAATTAGCTGAAAGAACTTAAGAAGATAATAGATGCTGTAAGAGAGCAGCTTAGTTTAGAACTAGGAAACTCAGAAATGGGATAGCTAAACATCATTTGGGGATTGTATGATTCATATTGGGCTTAAGTCACTGTGAGGGCTGGTCTACTTCCAAGTCACCCTTACCTGTAAAGTATGTCCCTTCTTGGTTCCAATTGAAATTTATAGATCCCCTCTTGCCTGCATGGCTCTGAACTCCAATTTCCCCCCAACCCCCTGAATCTACCTGAAGTTTTCCTCAAATTCTCATCTTTTGAGCTATTTTTTAAATTATTTTATTTTATTTGAATTGTTTATTGGGGTAACATTGATTAATACAATTATATAACTTAGGAGTGTAGTTATAATTTGACATCTATATATTCTATTGTATGTTTACCACCCAGTCTAGTTTCCTTCAGCTACCATATATTTGATCTCCTTTACCCACTTCATCCTCTCCCCACCCCTCTATATTTGACCCCCTTTACCCCATCTACCTCCCCGTTCCTCCCTCACCCCCTACCCTCAGGCAACCACTAGTCTATAGTCCATGTCCTTGAGTCTCTATTTGTCCTGTTCATTTGTTGCTTTTAGGTTTATATTCCACATATAAGTGATATCATATGATTTTCTACTTTTTCTGTCTGTCTTATTTCGCTTAGCATGATTATCTTGAGGTCCATCCATGTTGTTGCAAATGGTGATATTTCATCTCTTCTTATGGCTGAGTAACATTCCATTGTATATATGTACCACACCTTCTTTAGCCAGTCATCTATCGTGGGACACTTGGGTTGCTTCCATGTCTGGGCCACTAAGAATAATGCTGCTATAAACATCGGTGTTTGAGCTGCTATTTTTTAATAGGCAAATGCCTCAAGTCTAAAAGCAATGCCACATGCCAGGCTCAGCCCTCTGGGATTCCTTTATCTTCTGGATTACATCCCCTTAAACCCTTACTGCCTGAGTGAGAATTCTTCAAATAACCTTCAGATGGTTCTGAAACAACTTAGTCAGAAATAGAACTTGGAAAATACAGTTTACAAAGGAAGGAAAACAAACAAACAAACAAACAAATAGAATTCAAGGGAAAATGAGATATAGAGGACAGGAAAAAGATCCAACATAAGTGTAATTTATTTCAAAGGAAGAAAATGAAACCATAGAACAAAGTAAACATAAAAATTAATAATTTAAGAAGATTTCTTTCAAATTAAAATAAACATTTATAGTGAAAGGGAACATCATTGACCTTGCTTGGGAAATGAACTCACAACTCTCAACATCAAGACATATTCTAGTAAAACTGGACAATAAATAAGAAACTCTGTACATCCAGGCATAAAGACCAAGTCACTTATAAAGGAAAAATAAAATCATCTTTTCATCAGATTGCTCCACAGAAAAGACAATACAGCAACATATTTAAGATACTCAAGGAAAGAAAACATGAAACAATGATTTTTATAGATACCCAAACTTGCTTTTTTAAGTATAAAAGTTACAGAAAAAGCAGCTGTGAACATACAGTAACCCATTACATATTGTTCCCTGAGAAATCTACCTAGAAAACAAGCTTCAAACAACCAAGAAATCATAGAAAATTTTAGCTTAATTCCAAGCACATAATGTTACAAGCATGCCAATAAATGCTAGTTGAACAAATAGATGTATGGATACCCAGGTTAAAGAATAAATTTATGAATTTCAGGATATACCTGGCAGAGAAAAGGGAAGGGCCATCCATATTACTACTTACCACAGAGCTAGGACTATAAAGTCAAAGAATGTTACTTCTGGGAAAATTTATTTAGATCAAGATGAATAAACTGTGTCTCAGAGTGATTTGCCCAAATGGCCCATAGTGAGCCAGGAAATTGATCTATAGTTTTCTGATGCTTAGTGAAGTTTTCTAAAAACTCATTCACTGACAAAGTATAACTTTTAAATAGCATTATTCATTTTTCTCCAAAATAAATGAATCCTGTTCTCTGTATCCCATAGTAAAATGTTTCTGGAAGACTGAGCTATAATTTTTTTTCATTAACTTTTAAAATTTACAACAGCGATATATGTTTATTATAGAAAGATTTGGAAAACATCTTTACTTATAATCCCATCATCCAGACGAAACTATTATGTTATAAACACTTTTGACTTTACCTTTTTAGATGTTTTAACTCTTTGAACAAATATACACTAGTATTTAAACCAAAGCTAGAATCATGACATATTGTTTTGTAGTCTTTTTCACTAAATATATCACGATCATCTTTCATTGTCAATAACTGTAGAACTGAGTCACATGAAAAAACTTTAAATGGATCTTATAGCAATGAAAATATAAATTTTAATATTTACCTTTTATTTTCTTGAGCATTTAATCATTTCAATTCATTGATTGTCATTTATATTTAGTATAACTTTTGTTGGCCCCTAATTTATGTTTTCCCTTTATATTTGATTGTCATAAATCTTAAACTTGCTGAGCTGACTAGTTACAGCTCCTTGGTACCTCCTGAAACCCGGAGGCAGTGTTGTCAGATGGCATTTTTCCTTGGATGGGGGAAAAGTGAGAGAAAATGAGAGGGGGAAACTGTTGTAAAAAACAAATAAAATCACAACTAGAACATCTGCTGACAGAGAACATTTTCCAGTTTTCTTATGTCAAATATATACCTGATCCTGAGTAATCCTCTTGCGGAGGAAACAAAAAACATTCTTGTTTTTTGTAATTGAGGGACCAGAGTTATTTAGTTTGAATATTAATGTGTATTATATGTATTTATTAGAGTGGTGCAAGTGGATTAATCTTAGATAGCTTATAGAATTAACTTTTTACCAATAACAACAGGTTCTGATGGTAGACAGCTTGGATTCTATTCCCAATTCTGCCACTAGAAACTGAGTCATTTAAGAAAATTAATTTGCCTCTCTAAGCCTCAGTTTTCTCATCTGAAATATGGGAATAGTAATACCATCTATTTCATAGGATTATTGCGAAGACACCACGAGATAATGCATAAAAATCACTTTAGTATCGAGTTTGGTATGTATTAATCCCTTTGTAAATGTTAGCTATATTATTGTTAATATCCCATCTATTCAAAAGGAGACTTCAGCCAAGAAATCAAGAGAAGGCTGAAACTTGAAAGGGCAGCAATGGAAGAATCAGGTCACCAAGAGCAAAGATGTGTCATTAGAGACCAAAGCTAAGGTCATCAACACCTTTGTTTTCCCAATTAGTATGTATCAGTGCAAAAGCCGGACAGTGAAGAAGACTGATAGGAAAAAAAATGATTCATTTGAAATGTGGTGTTGGAAGAGAGCTCTATGGATACCCCGAACCTCCAGAAAGAGGAGCCATAGGTCCTGGAGCAAATTAAGCCTGAAACATCTCCGGAGGCAAAAATGGTGAAACTGAAGTTGTCTTACTTTGGGAACATTATGAGAAAGCAGCATTCTTTGGAAAAGATAATAATGCTGAGAAAAATAGAAGGTAGCGGGAAAAGAGGAAGACCAAATAAGAGATGAATTGACTCCATAAAAGAAGCCACAGGCATGTCTACAGGAGCTGAGCAGCGCTGTTGAGGATAGGATATTGTGAATGCCACTCAGTCATTGTGGCCACCAGGACTCAGAGTCAACTCAAAGGCATGAAACACAAATATCTAGGGGTGACAAAGTGGTGAGTATCATCAGAAGACATCTGATTAGTTTTTAATACAGGCCACCAAAAAGAGTGTTTTATTATTAGAGAGAAAGTCTCTCTCTCTCTCTCTCTCTCTCTCACACACACACACACACACACACATACAGAATATGATATGAATTACTTATGATATTAATCATGTACTTGCTCCAAACCAGGGGTTGGAAAACTCCAGCCCATCATGTTTTTGTATGGTCCATAGTTTAAGAATGGTTCTTGCATTTTTAAATAGTTGGGGGGAAAATAAAAAGAAATTTAGATATAATAAATCTTAGCATGATAAGACTAGGGTATTATTTATCAAGAAATAGAGTAAAATTTATGTTAAAAGAAGATATTTCCCTACTGAGGATAGAGTATTTCTATAGGAAATTAGAATCTATAATGTAGTGGTTAAGAGCTCTGGGGTCAAATTGTCCCACAAGCCTCAGGTTTGTTTTTTTTTTACATGTCAAATGGGAATATTAAGAGCACCCAACTTGGAGGGATCCTGTGATAAATTACATAATGTATGCAAATTGCTTAGCATAGTTTTTGACAGGTCTCAATAAATGTTAGCTGCTGTTGCTGCTACTGTTGTTGGCATTATTATTATTACTGCTGTTATCTCATATAAAAGATGTAAAAATCCCTGTTCTCTCCCACTGTGGCTTCCTGTGGTTATTTGCATAATGGGTTTCACCAGTGTCTAATCTTACAGGTGATGGTAGTTTTTCTTTCTCCACCAATCTATCCTATGAGTGTTAAAGGCTCATTTTGTGGTTTTTGTTTTTGTTTTTGTTTTTGTTTTTGTTTTAAAAAGAGTTTTCAGCAAATGCCCGGTACCTGTTGGACCACCGGTTGGCATCTTTTTGATAGATTTTGGATTGCCTTCCTGGCTCTTTATTCTGATTTGGCATCGGGCATATTGTTATTATTGTTGCTGTCATTGTTGTTTGTTATCCTTGGACCTTGGCTCTGCAGCCCAAAGTTCAGTGCTGTTCCACACCCAGGCTTCCAAAACAATTGGCTAAATCTCACTTACCAGCACCTGTTCAAATGGGATCACACAAGAGGCTGGGTTACGGAGTGGAATAAACAAGCATTTTGGAATTAGGCAGACCTGGGTTCAAATCCCAGTACCACTGTTGTTTTTATACCTTGGATCTATCACCTCTCTGTGGCAATTTTAGTATATGTAAAAGGGGCAAGTTAATGCCCATTTCAGTGTATTTTGAGGAGGATAAAATAGGATAATGGATATACCTGGTATAAAGTAGATACTCTCAAAGTTAGTTTTAACTACATTTTGTATATTTAAATTTGCACGAGTTTAGATTTACATCTTTTCTTCCTTCTTTCTTTTATGATTACAGTTCAAAGGTTGCAACAGAGATATGCATAACAATGACTTCACATTTTAGTGTCATATTTGAATAGCACAGATGATAGTTTTCTAGCTAATAAATAACTTGCTATTATGTAGATAAGGCCTTGTACCTCATTTTTAATCTCTCCTTCGGAAATTGCTTTTCTTAGAATCATTTGTTTCTATGTACTTGACCTTGACTCACTTTCTGACATATTACTTAACATAAGCATTAGCTTGTTTATCTATTTATTTGAGAATTTTTTTCATTTTAATTAGTTTCAAGTATACAGTACATTGGTTAGACATTTATAAAGTTTATAAAACAATCCCCCTAACTGCTCCTTCTCTCCTCTGGCTCTCCACCTAGCCAGTATATTAATGCTAACTACATTCCCTATGTTGTGCTCCCCATCCCTGTGACCATCTACCAACTACTAATTTGCACTTCTTTAATCCTTCACCCCATTCTCTCAACCGCACAATCCTCCCCCTCTTTTTGTCACCAAATTGTCCACTATATTTGTGATTCTGTTTTTGATTAGTTTGTTCTTTCTGTTCCCTAGATTCCGCATATAAATGAAATCATATGGTATTTATTTTTCTCTGTCTGACTTATTTCACTCAGCATAATAACCTCTAGGTTGATCCATGTCATTGCAAATGGGTAGCATTTCATTTTTTTAATGGCTGGGTAATATTCCATTGTATATATGAACCATAACTTTTTTATCCAATCACATGTTGATTTTTAATTCAGTTTTATTGGTACCTGAACATGAAATGCCCTTGTTTGTTTTTTTGGCCAAGTTTACCCTTTGCTGATTGTAACAATTCAGTCAACTCATTTTGTCCTTTGTAATAAATGTGATACTACTGTCTCCATATTTATCTCAAAGAAATATCAATTAAAAGTATGTTTCAGTGCAGAGCATTTTAACAATGATATCTATTTTTTAAAATAGAAACGATTGATTCTTCAATTAGTAAAAAGCTCATTTATATTATACTTTCAATTAAAATGGAAGTACAAGAAACCGACATTAGATTTGTCACTACAAGCCTCCATAGGTATATATACTCCTATGACATAACTATATAATTTACAATTGATTAAACGTGGTATTTCTGATCAGCCCTTATGTTCTTGTACAAAAAGCTAAATCTTCTCTCATTATTGTTTGTATTTTAAAAAGCTTGATTCAGTTATTATCATTTTGATTTCCAATACCATTTCAGTTTCCCTCAATGCTCAAATAACAAGGTTAGCAAGGTGGTGGCCCATTGAAGTAAGGAGGGTTGGGTGACTCTAGGAAAGGAATGGTAGGTACACACATACGTGTGCTTGCACGCTCAGTGTTGAGAGAGGATAAAAGCTCTTTGTCCTTCAGAGTTTCTAAATTCTGGGCCCTTTTACCCCCCAGGGAAGATAAACCAGATATTCTAAGTTCCGGACCCTTTCTCAAAGGTACTATAATTCTGTTTTCAGAGGAATAGGAGATCCTTTGTGCCTCAGGACCTAAAGGTAAGAGATAGGTGGTATCTGAGGATCCGTTAAGGCCCAAGAAATGTCAGGATTTGTGCATAATGAAAAGAACTACTATGAGTATTGCTTCATGCTTCAAGCTTCATGCTTCATGTGGTGGCCAGAGAAGGAGGCCTACCCAGCCCTGTGTTCCTGGGGTCTCTTATGGCAGTAATAGCAGGAAAAATGAAGAGGACCCCAGAAGTTTTATATTTCCTTTGTAGTTTCTTTGATTCCACTGGTCCCTGTGCCCTGTCAAACTCTAGCCTGCTCACCAGCAAACACCCTGGAGACGCACTGACGGCACTGCCAGCTTCTTGGTCCGGGGTTAGATCATTGAAAGAGAAAGGACAAAACCTAAAGAGGTTCATCACCTCTCTCCTCCATTCTTTACTCTGACTTATCTTTCTTCATAGAAGAACTCTATCACTTTTTATATGTCTCTTTGTTTATTGTCTGTTTTGCTCTATTAGCCCAAGAGAGCAAGAACTTTGTCTTGTTTATTGCTTTCTCCCAGTATCTAGAACAGTGTCTGGCACCTATTATGTGTTTCACAAATATTTGCTAAATGAATCATAGAGATAGAGCGAATTCCAATGAGGTAGTCAATGAAAGCCAGGTAGCCTTGTGTATTACTTTATCTTCTCTTTCTAAAGTACTCTTATATTTTAATACCTAAAATAAATATTGCCTTCTCTGCCTCTTTTTCTAAAAGTGCTTGTAATGTTGCAGGAAGCAACACCCGACAGAGGAAATTTGGATGCTCAGACAACTTTGTTATAGGAAGGAGAGTTTATTAGGCTGGCAGAGCCTACAAAAGCTTTATGTACCCTGGCAATGTCCATGCAAGGGGCACGTGATTCCTTTCTCTGAGGGTCTACTGTGCTCTTCCTGACTCAGGATGGGAGGGGAAGTTTCGGGCTGGGGCTGCAAGGGGGAAGGATAGGACCACCAGTCCTATCTATTTACAGATCTATAGGTATGGCAAGAGTTTCCAGAAGGCCATTTTAAGATCTATAAGGTGTCGTCAATCTATAACTGGCTGACTGGGTCACTTCTGCAAGCCCTTTCCTTTGCATTTTTCAGATGCCTCCTCTCTTAGTAATGCTGCACCATTTACAGTCTACAGAGCTATATAATGAACATGTGAAGTAAAAAAACTCGTAGTCTCTAGTCTTCTAGAGCCTTGTAGAGCCAATTCTTTTCTGAAAGTCCTCTTATGAAAGATCTATGTGCAGTTTATAATCTTCTACTTCAATTTGTATTTATAATTTGAAGCGAAAAATTGTCTAATTTCTACATGGAAAAACAAACCTTTTTTTGGTAGCTATTATGTACGTTAGAAACAAGGAAGCAGTAGCCTCAGAAGCTTCCACCCCCCTCCTCCCCACCACCGCTTTTGTCATCGGATTTTTTCCCCATTGCCCTCCCTCACCTAAGAGGGGAAGTAACGTTGGGAAAGAAGGGCAAGCCGCAGTAAGTTGAGGAAAAGATTATAGGAGGATTTTCTCAACTGTCATCTCTGCCAATGAAATTTAATAAGATGCATCATTTTCTATTTCTACAGTAGTTGTTTGCTCATTTTCTAATAAAGGGTTTATTGATGTACAAAAAAAAATTATTTAGGCAACCTCAGTGACTGTGTTTGTGACTTTTTTTTGTTTTTATCAAATATCAATCACAGGCTTATTCAGCTTACCTAGCATGACCTTCTTTTAATAAAACTTGTGTCAATAAGTTTCACACCTTTCATCACTTGTTGTTTACATATTGATTTTCTTTTTAGTGTTCTTGAACCTTAATTTGAAAACTGACATTAGCTTTTTTGCATGCTAGAGTTTTCTTTCTTTTCCTTTCTTATAGATAGCAGTCATTTGCTGTGTTTTTCTCTTTGGGTAGTCCTCTTGACTCTTGAGATTTATAGTGCTTTACTATTTTACCTAGCCTTTTTTTTTATGCTTGTAGTAGTCCTTTAAAAACTTTTTTGATATACTCTACCTCTTCCAAAAGGTCAACACAGCATTTTTGATAAAAGAATGACATTTAAAATACTCAAATGACATTTTTAAATGCTCGAACTTCTCTTGGCTTTCTGATGAAGAGCTCCAACTAATTTTCCTTTTCCAGCTTCTTAGGTTTCTGTGTATTGTGGGGGAGGAGCAAACTTGCTCCACCCTCAAGTTTCCTCTGGCTGGTCTAACACTCAGATAGACTAGAGACAGGTTAGCAAGATAAAATAAGCAAATTTAATACACACATATGTATGGGAACCCCAAATACATATGAAAGTCAGAGCCCTGCCCCCCACCCATGTATGAAAGGTTCAGAGATAGAAAGGGGGCTCTAGGTAAATAAGACATTCTGAGCTAGGAGTGAGATAATGCACCTTGGGGGCTTCACAGGGTCAATTCAGAATGATAAGAGCAGATGTTTAGTAAGTAGAAGTTTGCCTTGCCATACCGGTGGATTGAAAAGAGATTATTGCTGATAATCTCCTTTTATGGGCAAGGCCCCTAAATTAAATTCTTTTAGGTAATTAAAGGGAGGGGGAAGAAGTTCTCTTGAGCTTGAAGTTAAAATTGCCCTTAGCTCAAAACAATCCGAATACTGAAGAAGCACATCTTAGGGTGACTTGTTCTGAACTCTCCCAGTTTTAAAAAAAAGTAAAATACTTTTTGGAGGGTAAATTTTATAATGTAGAGAGTACCTGCATCTGACCCTGTTTTTTTTTTTATTTTAAGCGTTGCCTTTCCTTTTAGTTTTCCTATTTCTTATCTGTGTGATTAATAGTGAATATTCACTGAGGCTTCATTATGTGTGAACACTGAGATAAGGACTGTACTTTCCCCATCTCATTTGAGCCTCACCACAGACCCGTAAGATAGGTACTATTCTTGGACTTATTTTTCAAATGAGAAAACTGAGTCTTTGAGAGTGTCTGATTCAAAGTAATAGCAAAGTACATGGAAGAACAGATCTTTAAATCAATATCTGTCTGACTCAAGACTCTATACTTTTTACCAGCATACTATAATACTTCTAGAAGATTCTTGCCTGGGATAATTATCCCTTTCCAAATCTACTATTTCTTCAGTTTTCAATCTGGTCTTCACTATAGTGTACACATACTAGCTGTGTAATTTTGGGCAAACTATTTAGCCTTTTATGCCTCAAATTCCCAATCTGAAAGTGGGGATTAATAGTGCTTACCTCATAGGGTTGTAATACTTAAATGAATCATCAATATGTTTAAAGTGTTTGGAATAGTTCCTGGTATGTGGGAAGTGCCCAGTAAATAGCTAATATAGTTACTGATTATTTATTTATTATCTACATATTTATTAATTCAACACACATACTTACCGAGTGCTTTACTCTGTTACTAAGTGCCAGCCATCATGCTAAATTCTAAATATAGAGGGAAGGCTACCACAGAATCTTTCCCTTAATCTAGTAGTGAATCATAAAAGACTGTGCTCACAAGAGAGGATATGCCATACTTAGACAGTCCAGATATTGGGTGATCAATAAGTTCACCAAATTTGTAATTAAATCCATAATGAGTGGTAGAAAGAGAATCTGCAGCCAAGTGCATAGCTCTCCCAAGCTAGTGCTTTCCACTGGAATAAGTCATTTCCAGAAAGTCGTCTTACTCCTCCATTCCACTTGCCGTTTTGCAATGTGACTTTTCCAATCTTCCCATCAAGAAGTGATATCTATTTCCTTTACCTTGAATTTAGAATAGCTCCAGAACTTGCTTTGACCAATAGAATGTGATAAAAATGATGGGCATGACTTGCAGGCCTAGACCCTAAGAAGCCTTGCAGATTCTTCTTTTGCCCTCTTGAGATCTGGCCTCCATGTAAAGAAGCTGAATCTAGATTACTGAATGATGACAGGGGGAGTGCAGAGAGAGAAACCTAGTCAGTCACCCCAGTTAGGGCGTCAGTCATGTAAGTAAGCCTGGCACCCTGGATCCAATAGCTTTTGTTGAGCTCCCCCAGCCAATTCCTGTTAAATTGCAGAATCATGAGCAAATAAATCAAATAAATGGTTGAGTTGTTTGGGGATGGTTTGTTTCACAGCAATAAATCCCTGGAACTTAAGAGGCCTTGCTGCTTCCCTTTTCACTGTCTTGGAAGTCAGCCACCATGTATAAAGCTTGGATTAGACAGTGGAAGAATGAGAGATCATGTGGATAAAGTTAAGTCCCGGCCTTCCAACCATCTCTGCCAAAGCCTCAGAAATAGGCAAAGCCACCACCTTAGACCTCCTAGCACAGCCTAGCTTCCAGCTGAATGAGCCATATGAGGGAGCCTCAGTAAGTCCAGCTGACAAATCACCCAGACAACTCACAGGATCACCATTGTTGTCTTAAGCCACTACATTTTGGGGTAATTTATTACTGTGCAGCAATAAGTAACTGCAAAACTCACAGTGCACTATGACTTCCCAGAAATTAGGTCCTTGGCTTACATTGTGTCTGAGGAGTAGTATTTTATACCATTAATGAAGTACCTTCTATGTGCCTGGTACTTTACATATGCTGCTTCGTTTCATCCTCATGGTAACCGTATAAAGCAGGTTATTTGGCAGATGAAAAAGCTGAACTTCAGAGATGTTAAGTAACTTGTTCAAGGCCTTGCAGGTAGCACAGTCACAGAAAGATGGTATAAGGTGTAATATAAATGCCTCATTTTAGGCTCTCTCCAACTTTCTTCTCTCTGTGGCAATGGTCTTCTAACTTGTCTCACTAACTTCCAGTCTCATAACCCTCCAGTAGATCCCATTAGTTCTCACTACTGAAGCCCATGTTATCAAATATCTATAGGATCTTTGACTCACTCTTAATACCTGACTGTTTATAGCATAAAGTCCATGGCATACAAAGTCTCTCTTCTTGTTTCTCCAGCAGCATGTCTTAGCACCTCCTTTATCTATCTTGTTACCACATGGAGTCACTTGCACAGCACAGATTTAAAACACCATTTTGTGTCATCTGTCTAAGCCTATGCACAGATTGCTTCCAGGACTTAGCTCAGGCTTTACCTTGACTATGAAGCCTTATTATCGGGTGTCCCCACTGAAACTGTACACTTTCCTAGTAGAGCATTGGTAACACCTTATTGTTTGTAAGTCAGTTTTTATCAACCTGTCCATGAATTTCTTAATTCTATATTTATCCAGTATCCCAACACTTAGCCTGGACTGGTCTTTAATGAGAAGTACTCCAGTAAAGGAGAGAAAAGTGAGACCCCAAAAAATCAGGTCAAATTGTCAAAGGTATTGAATGTCATCATGGTATAATCCAAGAGTCTTGTCACCTGGATGATCCCAAGTCCTCCCTGGAATTCTTCCAGGGTCACCCTTTCCTCTTGTATCCAAATTTTCAAAGTGTCCAGCTCCTGTTTTATGGAAAGCCCAACATCACCATCCTTTTCCTCAGGTCCTCCCCACAAATATCTCTGGAGCTTTAAGGAATTGAGAGTTAAGTTAGGGGCTCCCAGCTCCCTTTGTCTGCTCTTGCTTCCATTTCCCACTTGTGCTGGCAGTGTCATTTTTCTGTAGCTACTATCCACTTTCTACACTGCTTCATTCCAGATAGATTCTGCTTCAATCTTCGTCTTCCCAAAGCAGCTTGACCACAAGACTATGGTCGTCGGATGACCTTTTTCCCCCTAATTGCTTCAATAATTTGGAGTAGATAATATGGCCACATGGTTTGAAAATCAAATAATATAAAAAGGTGCATAATGAAAATTCTCACTCCTACCCCTGCCCTCTTTGTCTGTCCAATTCCCCCCACCCCCCGTTCTCTTCCCCAAGTAGCTATTTTATTAGTTTCTTTGGTATCTCTCTAGAATTTATTTATGCAAATATATAATGAAAATATAGCAAGCGTTTTTTTTTTTTGTTTTTTTTTTCTGTTGAACATTTCTGGCAAAAGCTATGAAAATATGCCGCCTGGACCCAGTTTCAAATCTGTGCTGTTGCCTGCTCTCTATGGAGCTTTCTCCCTACCCAGAAAAATCCTTTCTTTCCTATTTTCTTACAGGGATGATTTCCATGGTGACAAAAATAATTGGGGCATGTGGTCTGAGAAGTGAGTTTTTATAAATTATGGGACCAGATAGTAGGTTTGCCCCAGAAAATGTGGGACCAAGTTCTCTCCAGCTATTCCGATCCTCCTTAATCCTGAAGGCCAGGCCCTTTCTCTGGGAAAGCAGACTTTTAGTATTATTTTGGTTGATAAACAGGACTACAGCTCAGGAAAGAATTGAGAATAACTTAAATATTAGAAATCATCGTCCTGACATGGGGGATGTATCACTAACCACTCTTTTCTTTAGAGCTCCTGCCAGCTGCCATCTGACTAGACCACCTTGCCTCTGTAAGACTCACTCCTCAATCTTTTTATTTTTCTTCCAAGTCCTGGAACTCTCACTGGTATCTCCCCTTCCTGGACAGCCCCTGAAAATTCCTACTTCCTTTTTGTTTTATATGTGGAGCAATTTAATCTGGTGGGAGGGGTCGCATGTTGGGGCACTCCTATGGGAACTAACAAAAGTAATGGGGGGGGGCTCTTGAGCACACTAAATTTTAGCAATCAGCCAAGCTATAATAGTTTGCATATAGATGGCAGGGCTTCAGAGTGCCCCCTCATTAAGATGAATGAGATCAGAGTCTCATTGGATTTATCATCTAACAAAAATCTCACTTTTGGAGTTGATGCATTTTATACACTGATTCCCTGTGTAGTTTTATGGCAGAGATAATTAGGGTTCCCCAGATAGTCCAGGTGTTCTCCTACATTACCCACTTAGGGTGCAGTTAGGGTGGGACATTTAACTTGTTCTGGCCAATGATCTGTGAGTACAAGTGGTGTGTGTCTCTTCTGGGCTAAGGCAATTAAGAACCAATGTGCCTTCTTTGTCCCTTCCTTCCCCTCAAGTGGAGGCCAGGCATTCTAGATGGCATAGCTACAAGCTGCAGGAGGGCCATCTGATCCACACTGGACCGATACGAGTGAAAAATAAACATTTATTATGATAAGCCACTGAGATTTTGAGATTTTTTTATTAATATTTAATTGTATATCTATGCTACTCCAGTCAATAGTTTGGAGAAATTAAAACCTAAAACCTTAACTCTCTAAAACAATCATATGTGAGTGCATGTATGTGTGCGCATGTATTGTTTAGAACATACAAATGCATCTTCACATTCTGCATGAATTACAGTTTGAAAATCTTTATAATTGTTTATATGTTTGGAGATCCTATGAATGTATGAGCAAATTTTATTTAAATATTCTAGTATCTTAGCATTTCTATTCTTAAAGCTAGCAAAGACGTTAAATATAAGCTTATACTGTGTTGCTCTTTCATTTACTCCTAGTTCTGTGCATTAAGATACAGGTATAACTTCCTGTTAGGCCCACTTCTAAATATCTTTAAGCTTTCCCAGAAACAATTATGCAAAATTCTGGTTGGGGATTTTTTATTCTTAAATTTTTTCAAGATAAATTTAGTAATCCTCTGTTGTTAGGGAAGTTAAATTAATTTAGAAACTTTCTATTTAGCAGCCTGTCCTAAGGTTCCTGGTGACCAACTCAATTTTCTGTCATCCAGCATTGACAAATACCAGATGCCACTCTGGCTGCTATAATACCTATTCTTCTGTCAGTAGCTCAGGTATCCTCTCACACAGTGCTTATTTGGTCTGGAATTTCATTCATGCTTCCATGGCTGTCATATAGATGTCTTATTAGTTTTCTAGGGCTGCCATAACTAAGTACTACAAACTGAATGGCTTAAAAAACAGAAATTTATTGTTTCACAGCCTAGAGGTTCACAGTCTAAGATTAAGGTGCCTGCAGGGCCATCGTCCCTCCGAAGGCACTAGAGAATGCTTTGTTCTAGGCCTCTCTCTTAGCTTCTGGTAGTTCCTTGGCTTGTGGTAGGTTAACTCCAGTATTTACATGGCTTTTTCCCTGTGTACATGTCTGTGTTTAGATTTTCCCCTTTTTACGAAGACATCAGTCATATTGGAGTAAAGGTGTACCCTACTCCAATATGACTTTATCTTAACTAATTACATCTGCAACAACCCTATTTCTAAGTAAGGTCACATTCTGAGGTACTGGGGGTTAGAACTTAAATATATGAATTTTGGGGGACATAATTATTATATCATATCAGCGACGTTTATAGTGTCAAACATGTGATCATCATGGTTAACAGGTTAGAGTCACACTCATTTGTGTTGGAATTTCATTTCCTGCCATTTGAACTTCAGTTTGTCTCTAAAACAAGAGCATTAGCCATTATCTTTAGTGTCGTTATGATCATTACACAGCATTCTGTCTCAATTTTGGCCACAAAAACCAAAATTTTATGTCTTCAAAGACCAGAAACGAAATAAATAACTGCAAAGTACCTCCATATTCTAAAGTGAGCTGCTAAAGCACATATGTAAGACATGCTTGTGTAGTATGAGTCTACTTCAGGTGGCATATGCAATCACCCATCTTCTACTGGTGAAGGAGTTAAGGCTGATGTGGCCAAAAAGAAGAATTTTTTAAGGAGAATTTTTCACCTTCTCCTCATGCAGGAGGGGAGAGTCAGGTGACAGGGACCCTTCAGAGAGCTTGAGGGAAATAGGGATTAATGTTTGAAAAAGCAAGGAGACTTGCCTCATTTCACTCATGGAGTAGTAGACAAATCTATTCATGGAGTTTGAGTAGGATGTAGAAAAGAATAAAGCTGTCCTCATGTACCTCATTGAATTTATCCTGGCAGAAAGTCAGTACTCAGTAAAAGTTGCTATTAATCGGATGATGCTGGTAATTATTCCAGTTGCCATTGTTACTGAAAACCTACACCACTTATCATGGTGATGTCATTGTATAGCTCCAGAGAAACCAGAACAATACTCCAGCAAGTATAAGAAGAAAGGGATTTAATACAGGTAATTAGATGCTTGCAAAATCATTGGAGAGCTAGAGGAGGAGTCTCTAAACTGAGCCCCCAGAAATGATGCCCAGGAGATAACACAAACTGATTTGCCAGGGAAGCTGTTGTCCCTGCCACAGTCATAAATACGTGAAGTCAAGAGTCTCTTGGGGAAACTTGCGAATTCTTGCATACACTGCCATCTGAGGATCACAAAGCCACTGTCACCTTGCAGCCATTAACTCATAACACTCATAAAGCTGGACACTGGATATTAAAATGCTGTTGCAGAAAAACCCAATGCCTGCCTGACCCTACCTGCCAGTAGCAACAAACATCAGAGCAGGCAGGTGGCCCTGGTGTCACTCTTGCCTTTCAAGTCTCTTGAGTGTATTTAACTCACAATCTGAATATTAGCTGTAAAGGTAGTTAGAAGAATGTAATTTCCAGCTTTTTAGCCTTACAATACAAGAAGGTAGCATGCAAGGTGGTTGGAATGGATGCTGAGAGCCAGGGTTTCATATGCACCATGATGATCCCACACATATGAAAAGGCACATTATGCCAGTGGCCCCAGCTCTACCTGGAGGACTAAATACTGGATTCAGTTGGATTTTTAAAAAATCAACTTTATTGAGGTATAATTTACATATAATAAATACACGTATTTTAAGTGTACAGTTCAATGAGTTTTGACAAATGTAGTCAATATCGTAATTAAAATATAAAATTTTTCCATTATTCCAAAAATTTCCTTTTTGTCCCTTTGCAGTCAATTCCCTCATTTCCCCTGCCCTGATCTGCTGTCTCTGTAGACTAGTTTTCCCTGTTCTAGAATTTCATATAAATGAAGCATACAGTAGGATACAGCTGTTTTTAATATTTGCAAATAGTTTTTCTCTTGCCAAGAAGCCAGCATGGCATAGTGGAATAAGGAGGATTTTGAAGTTAAACAAACTCAGGGTTGAATCCCAATCCCCCCCAACTAATAGCTCTCTACTTATTGCACGTTGTACTTGCTGAGCCAGATTTCCTAACTGTAAAATGGTATTTAAAACAAAACAAAAAATCTGTCAAGGTTAGAGCTAATAAATGAAAGGTACACAAATGGTACTCCGTGAAAGGTAGCTATCATTATTCTTCTTGACGATGGCCTATTATTTTCTGTTCTTGCTGGTTTTCCAGTCAATTGCATCTAAACTATAGTGTTTCTGTGGAGAATTTTATTGCTTTCACATGTGACTCTCATGTTAGAAGCTATTCTCTGGAATGTCAGATTGCTTAACTTCACATCTAGGTTCTGCCACTTGCTATGTGACCTCATGAAACTCCCGAATCTTTCTGTGCCTCAGTTTTCTCTTCTGTAAAACAAGAATAACAATGATAGCTAGGATTTTTATGGGAATTAAGTGAGATAATACATATTACCTTAGTAAGTAAGTACTCAATTAGTTAGTTGTTAGTATCATTGTTATATGATATTGAAATTTCCCTAACATCCCATCTCTGTACCTTCACCCAAGCTCCTTTCCCCAAGAGGAGTGTCTCTCTCTTTCTTTTCCAGCCAATTAAATGTTCCCATGTTAGCCTCCCGGAACCTCTCCCTCCTCTAAATACATGTATACCCTCTCATTTGGCACTTATCCCACACTTCATATTACCATTGAACCATAGAATGTTTGAAACAGAAAAAACAGTTCACTCAATCCCGCTCCTTTTACAGCTGGTGTAATAAAGGTCCAGTAAAGGTAAATTATTCATCAAGGTCATATCTTTAGAGCATAGACTAAATTCGTACTCGGTCTCCTAACTCTCAGTCTGGTGTTTACAACATAATTTAAAGTGCTTAGCACATAATATTTAAATCGCTTAGTACACAACATTCGGTCGTTTACTGGCTCATGTGAATTCTTAAAATATACTGTGCTCAGCTGATTTCTAGAGCCAAATACAAAGACTTTGCTTGTCACAGTGTGTGAACTCTTGTCATTCTCTGAGATTAAAGAAATGATATTCAGCCCTGTCAAAGTGGAATCACAAAGATTATCAGGAAAATTACCTGAAAATAAGTCATGCATATTAACACAACATGAGACAGGTATGCTACATAGCAGGATATGCTGCATAGGTTTTCCGTAGTGGATATAAATGCCTGCTGATGTTGTGGTGCCAGTTCTTTAGTGACTTCATAAATTTATGAAGTCTTGCTATATAATTGCAAAGAAAATATTTTTTATCACCAGTTTAGTCTCTGGGTAAATACTTTAAAAAGAAAGTTCAGTGATATCTTCAGCCCAATGAGATGAAAGCTCTTACACTACACTCACATAAGATAAACATAATTGAATAAAAAATAAAATGCAGGCAACCACTGTTGTCTTTATATACAAATAGCAGTTATACAGCTTCTCCAGGTCTGAAGACCTAAAAGTCATCTTCAATAGGGTGTTCATGTCCATGTGCCACTTTGAACTTAGGTGGGAAGGAAGTTCAGTATGCATATTCTGGGAAGAAGGGAGAAGGGAGGAAGAGCATGAGGAAGTTAGGAGGGGTTCTTCCTTTTATGAAAGGAAGTTGAAGAGCTTTCCGATTTTTCTCTCATAATTTTTAAAATGCTGTGTATCGAGGGTCCTCAAAATCACCCCTCAGGTGCAGTGATTTGATAGAAGGTCTCAGAACTCAGCATCCATTTGTACTCATGACTAAGATTTATTACCATGAAAAGATACAGAGCAAAATCAGGAAAAGGAAAAGGTGCATGGGGCGAAGTTGGGAAGAAACCAGCTGACAGCTAAGAATCCTCGTACAGTGGAGTGGCTTAATTCCTTCAGCAATAAGTTGTGATAACACATGCAAAGTGTTGTCTACTGGGGCAGCTCACCAATGACTTGGTGCCCAAGATTTTCATTGAGGACTAGTCAAATAGGCATCCTCTGCCTACTACATACCCAAATTCCAGGCTCTTAGAAGGAAAGCAAGTGTTCAGCATAAACGATACTGTTCGCACAAACAGTCTAGCCATATTGAGCCACCCTTATCATTTAGAGAAAGGGCACTGTTTAGCACCCAAGTTCCCAGATGCCAGCCCAGTGGCCAATCTTGCAAGCAGGCCTTCTAAGGACAGCAGTGTCAGGCCTGCTATGCTACCTCTCTTCTGTACACATTATTTTCTTCATTTCAACATGCTTAGAGACATAAGAAAGCCAACTATCATAACCACATTTGAAATAAGTGATCTGTAACAAGGACAGTTGAAATGGTTTGCCTAAAATCGTATCTAGTTAGTTGGCTGGGATGACTTGACTGAAGCCATAGGTGTTCTGGCAGTCAGTTGGGTTCTCATTTCTTTTCCACGTTGCATTTCAGGACAGCTTCTTTACTCATGTTTGATTCCTAGGCTGAAATGGCTGGAACAGCCAGGCCCAGTGTTCTCTTTGTGCAGATTCACCAGACTAATCTCTTGAGCTTCCTTATAGCATGGTGGTCCCAGACACTTGGACTTCTTACGTGATGGCTGATTTCCTTCAGAGCAAGCATTCTAAGACACCTGGGTGGAAGTCCTAGAACATCACTGTTGTCACACTGTTAGTTAAGCGAGTTACTAAGGCCAACCTAGATTCAAAGCAAAGGAGTTAGACCCGATAGCAGGAGTAACAGAGAATTTGTTATTCTTTAATATATTGCAATAAATAATTTATCTGAATATCTTAACATATATACATTTCTGTTATAGTTATCCTTGCATATTTTATCTTTCCTACTGGACTGCAAATTCCTTTTAAGGGTAGTTACCCAGTTTGTATCAGTTTTCAATTTGCTACAATGTTAAACAGTATTTTGCTTATAGCACTCACTGACTAATTATTTGTTGAGTATATGAATGCTATAACTGCTTACTACATGCCAAGCACTATACTGAGCTCTTTAAATTTATTGTCTTGTTTAATTCTGACAACAACATTATTATTATTCCCATTTTTTAGATGAGAAAACTGAGGCATAGACTGGTGAAGTTATCTGCCGAAGAGCATGTAGCTAGTGCAGGCTTTGAACTCAGAGAACATATGCTAAATTATCCTGCTCTCCTGCTTTCACCACGTACCGGACTTTGCATGAAGAGGAAGTCTCTAGAGAATTCAGCTTGTACTGTGCTGTGCAAAAAGGTAGAGAGGTCTTAGGCATATGAAGCTCTTCATTTGTTTTTTTATTCTTTTCCTGTTTTGTTGAAGTGGAAAGGAAAACATGAAGGAAAGGGCAGGAACAATAATAGGCCTGAAAGCCATGTTGTATAATCTTGAATATTACATACTCTTGAGGCATTTGTAATCTTGAAAAACTGCTTTGGGTGGGGGGGGGGGGGGGGGGGCGGAAAGACTTGTGAAATCAATGCAAAGAGTAAGAGAAAGAAAATAATTGAAAATTGGAAAGAAATTTCATACCATGTTATATAGGCTTTGGTTTATTTTTGATCCTGTGCAGTTGATCATTTTTATTTTTAAAATCATATGTGTTAAGATGTGGAATCTAAAGGTAAAATGTCTAACTTCTGATATATCTGTCATTGGAAAATAGTTAAGATTAAAAACTTCTTTCCTGAAAAAGTAAAAGTGAGTGAGTAAGTCCCTACCAAGGCAGCAATATCATAGAAGACCCTTCCCTGAGAGAGACAATATTTTCGATCACTCCAATAAGGGATTGTATTGGAGTGCAAAGTGTCTAAAAGTAGAAGGAGAAAGGTGGTTGTGGGGAGAACCCTACGTATAGAAGAGAGCAAACACGAGGAGGTGGGGTTAAACCATGAAAGCTGTCCGTGGAACAGTTTTTACTGGGATGATGAATGGGACACAGAGAAGTATCAAGATAGGTTCTGCTGTGATAGCATCTGACACAGCTTGGAAACATGTTTTTCTGATATAAAAACACATCTGGAGGAGAGAAGTCCAGAGCTGTGTGGTGGTTCCATGGACTTCAGAAAATCCAGCTCTTTCTATCCTTCTGACTCTCTACTGTGACACAAGACATAGGGTCCCACACAATTCTTAGGGCCTTTTCGGTAGAGAATAGTAGATTTGAGGTGCTTCCCCAGCATAGCTACCAGGTGATATGAAAAGCAAGTCTCAGAACAAATTCTGCCACAAAAGCAAACATTTATTAACAAAACGTTTATTTATAAGCAAGCATAAGATAGTTTCTGTTCTCTGTTCTTTCAATTCAGTGAAGTTTCAATTTCTATCTCTTCCAATCCAATCTCACGGGGAGAGAAAAATTCAATTGAGGCAGGTATGAAAACATTCCAGGAGCAGGAATATGTTACCTATGTAGTTGACATCAGCCAGCCTGAAACAAAGGCTTGACCCAGGATCATTTACGATCAAGGCTCAGCACCTTTCCTAAAGGTGTGGGCTGTAGGCCTCACTGATTCTTTTACTCTATTCATGCAAAGGTGAGGAAAGTCCCTAGAAGGTTTTAGACAACCTCATCTTTTAAATGTCTTTAAGGTAACCAATGAGAGTTCTTTTCTAGCATTTGTTGTATTAGTTAGTAAATTACTAGTTTCACCCTGAAAACCCCATTTTTGAAATTCACTGAGAACATTAGCAGAGAGTCTGGTGTGGATCCAGATATTGGTGACAGAAACACATAGAAGTGTCACTTCTAGTATATGGTTTTTTAATTGGAATTTTAGCAACAATCTCCGGAGTATGCACTTTCAATTAAAATTTTAGCTGACTGCACCTGGGTTGTAGCTTATCCTAATTCAGACAAATAAAATAATTTAATTTAATTGCCATTCTCAAAACATGACTTCCATATACTTCTGCTTAGATCCCATTGACTGAAAGTTGGTAACAAGGCCACATTCAGTTGCAAGGGAGCCTGGGAAATGTAGCCTTTATTCTAAGAAACCTTGTGCCTAGATATCATAGATGTTACTACCAAAGAAGAAGAGATAAACTGATACTATGTGAACTTTGCAAGGCTTCCTGTGCAAAGGAAAGACTCACTATAGTTGCTCAATATTTTCACTTGCAATAATAAGTACTTACTCCACCCTTAGTCTGTGGGAAACTTTCCAGATATGAGAAATAGTCCCTTGTCTTCCCAGAAATGGGTCAAGGATGTTGTAATGGCTTAATGATAGAGAGATGTGTGGAGGCAAAGATTTCTTCCATAAATTCTCTTATGTTCTGGGTTATGTTAGGATCTTGCTACTAAGTGTGTCTGTGCACTAGCAATTTCTGCATCACTCGAAGGCTTGTTAAAAATGAGCACTCTACATTTTAACAAGATTGACAAAGCTTGAGAAGCACTGTTTTTGAATGTTTCTCACTCTTTCCTTAACACACATGTACCCAAACATAGTGTGATTGGGGCCAAAGTGTTTCCTCCAACAGGGCATCTTTGACCTGGAGCACAGAAGTGTGGGAGAATTCATGGACGAGTGGTACGTTAAAGTTTAGCTCATACTTAGCGTTTCATGCAGATTAGCTTATTATCCTATATAAAAAGCAATTGAATTTTTTTTGGGGGGAGGGGATTTTGAAAAGAAAGTAATTAGAAGAATATTTTAAGAATGGATCAGTTTGAATGATGGAACTCTGGCTAATTTATTTTTCTAACTTTGTCATACTTTTCAGAATTTTCTTTTATGCACATAAACTGTTTTAAAGTGGAAAATTGTTTGAAGATGAAATGAAACGTTTATTTTAGCTTTAGCAATCAGTTAGATAGCTGAATAAGAAATAATTCTCTCACTGCTCTGGAAGGGAACAGCAATGGCCTGGGCTCATTATGAATCCACCCAGGACAAACTTCTGCAGTTGCCAAAACAAACTGCTTATTCATGGGAGATGGACACTGCTTATTTTGAAATGTTACTCTTAATTGCTAACTTTTGCAACTCAAAAAATTTTAATGTTATTTTCTAACTTTGCTTTAAACATATTTTCATTTTAAAACTTGGCACGAAAGTTTAATACAATTTTCTCCTGGTAATTCAACTACATTTATTGGACAGCTGAAGGTTACATGGGTCTGAATTTATTTATTTTCTTATTGTAGGGAATGTAGAAGGGAATTAAAAGACATGGTCCCTGCATTTGGGAACTCACTTTGGAGGACAATTGTAAAATTCTTTCAAAATTAGAGTTTAAGTGTGTTTAAATAATTTTATTCTGGTTGGATATTCTTATAACTCTATACATTCTTTCGAAAACCCATGCTATGTCTGATCCATTTGGTATAAAAACAAGAAGAAATTCTAGCTTCACAAGTCAAGACGCATATAGAAGACAGACCTACAGTGAGATATAATTTCATGAGAGCAAATATAGAAACACATTAAAAGCATTGAGTCTTTCTCCTACTGCTTCTGGAGAAAGATTAAGAAGGACAAATGAAAGGAGCAGAGGAAGCATTGGGTTACCTTAATAAGTTGTTGGCAGGAACTCTTATAGGAGAACTTACAATGGAAAATTCATGCCTAATTCTTGGCTCTTGAAACAACAAACCTGAATTTCTCCAGAAGAAATTTTTACTCTAGTGATGGGATTAGATTAAATTGACTAAAAACAGTCAAGGATTAGTCAGGAGAATTCTGTCTTCTCTAAGAGGATAATTCTCTGACATTTTAGTTTGTGTATCGATTGATATAGATGTTAATTTTTATGCATAGCCTTTGTTAATAGAGTTCCGTTTTTAAAAAATTAAAATAGTAAAGCTAAGGATTTAAATTTTTTCATTGCAAGAAATAGATACCCACTCAAACTAGCTTAGTTATTAGAAAAGAAGATTTATTTCAATGTTAGAAATATTTCACAGAATTCTGTGTAGTTGGGCCTCACACAACTAGGAAATTGTTCAGAACTGAGATACATTCTGTCTTTCTCACTCGGTCTCAGCTTCTTTTCCACATGTATACCATTTTCATCTCTCCGAAGATCAGTTTCATTTGCTTACTCATCATCTCGCAAATGGCTTCCTCAACCACTGAGTTGACTTGCTTTTGCCATTCCACTGTCTGCCCCCGACTAGTAACAATCTCTGTATTTTATAGTGTAAACTCACAATGGAGAGAATCTGATTGGTCCAGATCAACTGTTGTAGTCAAGTCATACCAATTAATGGTCTCTGATCAACTAATGGGTTAGCTGCTCATTTGTGGCAGATACCAGGTCCAGTCAGCCATGGCCAGGAGAAGGAGAGGTAGCATGTGATATGCTGGGCTGCCCTGTTCTTCTAGGTATAGCCTTACTTCAGATAAAGTATAATAAAGGAATAAATTGGGTTTGGCCTTAGCAAGTCCAAATCTGTAAAGTGAAGTAATAGAAGACAGTGCATATGAAATAATTAAGTAATAAAACTTGACTAAGTTACCAAATAAATAATATGACAAAAAGTATTGAGGGCTGATAATTCAGTGTGATCTGAGAGAACTTATGACAGTATGGAATATTGAAAATATGGAGGATTCACAGATATGAAAACAAAAAAGTAGAAAAAGGATGTGTTCTGCAATAAGTAACAAATTAAAATTAACGTTAAATTGTCTAAAGAATTCTGGTCAAGATGAGTGATGGAGCACATGCTCAGGAATAAAATATATAAAAAATGAAAACAAAAAAAAATCCACAATGAAAAGAATGAGAGGGGTCTTTGGTAGACAAAACAATTTGACAAATTTCTGGAAGATGTGAAACAGATGAATGAGTGTTGATTCATGGAGCAGAGTGGAGGAAGCCATAGCTGAAAGCACACTGTGGAGCCGATGGTCTGGCACAGTGCCAGACAGGCTCTCGACTTTGACACAGCAGATACAGTAGGGGATAGGACTGAGAAACTGGATGAAAGGATTTGTAGACAGCCATTTACCCCAGGCCAAAAATTGGAGGGTTTAATATCTCAAGAAACTGCCTAGGAAAAGCTAAGACAGCTGGAGAAAACACTCCCCAGGTAAATGCCTCTTTATTCTGGCATTTAAGGTTCCTAGATTTACAGCAGGTTTCGTGTCTGCATGAACTCTGTGGGAGCCTGCCGTTAACCAGCCCACGTCCCTGCAACTCTCAGAGCTTTTCTATTGCCATATATTTTTAAATTCTTTTAATTTTGACATAATTTTAGATTTACAGCAAAGTTGGAGGAATAGTGTAAAAATTCCATACACTCTATACCCAATTCCTTCAATATTAACATTTTAACATACTTACATTCTTTCTTTCTCTCTTTCTTGGCAAATAGGTAGATAGATAGATAAACATACATACATTTTACTTTTTTCTGAACCATTCGAGAATCAGTTGTAGACATAGTGCCCCATTATACTTAAATGCTTCAGTGTGTCTTTTAAAAAAACATTCTCTTATACAAGGGCAGAAAAAATTATCAGATTAGGAAATTAACATTGATATTAGTATCTAATTATAGATCTTATTCAGATTTTTCCAATTATTTAAAAAAAAATTTTAGCAAAGGAAATTTCCAAATTGTGTTGTATTCAGTTGCCATGTCTCTTTTTATCTTTTAATGGGGCCCAATCTCTTAGTCTTTGTGTTTCACAATATTGACACTTCAGACTACTCTTCAGTTATTTTGTAGAGTACCATTCAGTTTAAGTTTGTCTAATGTTTTCTCATGATTAAATTCAAGTTATGCATTTTTGGCAGAATGTCACAGAAATAGGTGTTTTTCTCAGTGCATGTTATCAGGGGGCATATGATACTAATTTGTCCCATATTGCCTCATTCTTAATGTAACAGCAACGAAGGATCAAAGATATTATGTAAAAGTCTCCAACATGAAAAGTGAAACGCAAGATAAACCAACAGAAAAAAAAGTACACTTCAAAATAAGAGGGACTTTCTAATTGATATATAAATATTTGATGATATATATCTCTACTGAGATCTAAAAAAAAAAAACCCTACGGCACATATAAGACAAGAAACTGTGTGTTAGGAAAAAAAATTCTTAGAAAATAAAATTATAATTTGAAAAAAAATTTAAATAAGAAGTTTTAAAGATGAAGTTAAGAAACCTAGAAAATAGAAGAAAAGGAGAGACATGGGAAAGATAAAGAGGTAAAAGACATAACGAGTCAGTGCTGGGATTTTTATTAAAATCAGATTCGGCTGTATCAGTCAATAGAAAAATCATAAAAGAATCAGAGATTGACGAGATAGAAGTTTCTCACTCACAAAAAAGAAGACAATTCTGAGGTGGTTTGGTGACTTCAGTGAGTCGCCAGGAATACCATGCTGTTACTTTCCCATTCTGCCATCTAGTAAGTGATTGCCATTCTCAAGGCCAACTCATAGTGCAAGATGGCTGCTGGAACCATAGCCATTATTGCGTCCAGGCCAATAAAGAAGTAAAGCGAGAAGGACACAGAGAGAAAGTGGGGAAGCGGGGCGCGGTGTAGAGGACTTTAAAGCTGTGACAACTATCTTTAAGCAGCTTTCCCATAGGACTTTAAAGCTGTGACAACTATCTTTAAGCAGCTTTCCCATAATTCTGCTTACCGCTTTGTTGCCAAACCTAGCTGCAAGGGAAGATAGGAAATGTAGTCTGAAACTCTGGACAACAATATGATCAGATAAAGGACAAGGTACTCTTACTAAGGAGGTGGATATTGAAATTGAGATAATGAGTTAGGCAGCTAGCAGATTCTACCAAATAGTTTAATATGCAACATAGTTTTTAGAGCAGAAAAGAGATACAAATCATTAAAAGTATCTAATGAATACCTAACAGGATATATTTTTACATATATAGTCACAACAGTTTGAAATTTTAGAAATGGGATAAAAATGATAATATAATTCCAAACAAAACAAAACATGCTTAACAAATATGTAAAAGATACTCAACCATGTTTAAAAAACCAGAGGATTACAAATGAAAACAAAATGGAGTATCTTTCAGTGTGACAGCCTGCTGAAATGTGAAAAAGTTAAAGGATAATTAAAACCTGAAACTGGACAAAGGAAGTCTATACCTTAGGCCTAGTTTCTGGAACCCCTAACCGCATTCTGTTAATCATGAAACTTGTAACAATGAGCTCATACGCTAACTGCCAATTTTAGCCTGTGTAACCCTGCTTGCTTGCATGGCATGAAAAATAATCAATTGTATATAAGCTGAAAATTACTGTTTGGCCATCGCCCATGAGAATACTGGCTATTGCCCATGGGAACATAGGCGATCATCCATAGGAACATAACATTCTAACAAGCTTTCTGCTTCTGTACTCCCCGCTTGCACACCTGACCAATGGGTTGACAGGTAGTGAATAGGAGATAAATAGACTTTTGTGTTTAAGATAGAATGAAGAATGGGATTTAGGGCTTAAAAACCTTGTATCTTGGCATTTCGGGGCTGCTCCTTTGTACAGGACAGCTGCCGGCTAATAAACAGCCTTTGAGAGCGTACTTGGTTTGGTCTATTCTATACAAGCCACAATATCAGGATCAGCTTGGAAAAATTAAGGTATTGAAAATGCCCCATGTTGGTGAAGGTTTTTACTCACTATTAGTAAAAGTAATTCCCCTTTGGGGATGAAATTTTGGCAGCATTTATCAAAATATAAATGTATTGATTTTCTGTTGCTGCTGTAACAAATTACCACAAACTTTAGTGAATTTAAACAACACATATTTAAAACACACGCTTGCACACACAAATTTATTAACTCAAACACTGTAGGTCATAGTTTATTATAGGTCTCGTTGGCTTGAAATTAAAGCGTCATCAGGGCTGAGTCCCTTTCTGGAGGCTCTAGAGCAGGATTTGTTTCCAGTTTATCCCAGTTGTTGGCAGATTCATTTCCTTGTAGACGTAAGTCAAAGGTCCTCATTTTCTTGCTGGCCTTCAGGTGAGGGCAGATCCAGCTTCTAGAGTCCACCTGCAGTCTTCGACTCATGGTTCCCTTCCTCCATCTTCAAAGCCAGCAGCGACAGCTCAAGTTCTTCTTGCATTTCTCATCTCTTCCTTCTTCTGTCCCAAGTCTGACACATTCAGAAAAGGCTCTCTACTTTTAAGAACTCATGTGATTAGATTGGGCCCACCCAGATAATCCAGGATAATCTTCCATCTCTAGGTCAGTAACCTTAATCACGTTTGCCAAATCTCTTTTGCTATGTAAAAGAACAAATTCACAACAGGTTCTGAAGACTAGGGCAAGGACATCTTTGAGAGAGGTGGGGGAGCATTATTCTGCCTATCTCAGTGAAATATACATTTCCTTTTACCCAGCAATTACACATATAAACACAACTCACACACTTTAAAACCTGAGAGAGGGATGTGGGGAGGCATTTTTAAATATTTAAGGATTAGAAAAATTTTCTCCAACACACCCTTTCTTAAAAATTACTTGAGGGTGGATTTCAGCAGTAAGAGAGAATAGTCTAAGAAAGAGGAGGGTGTGGGACACTGGAAGCAGAGAGGTAAAGCCCCAGGCATTTGCCGGGCAGCAGTCTGCAGAGTACCCAGCCCATACTGGAGCAAGAGGATTGAGCACTCCAGAAGAGAGTTCTTCATAAAAATACTACTGTGGAGTGGACTGGTTGGTTCATCAGAGTGAGCTTGAAAACCTTAAAGATATACTAAAGATATGGAATACATGGGCCAAAATGAAAGCAATGTGTCCTGTTTTAAGTAACTGGTGAAGTATTAAAAACAAACAAACAAACAAACAAACCTATGTCTGAACCATAATTTTTGAATTCTGAGCGAAGAATAGTCTCTTACGTATGAAATACAGTAGTCACGGCACTGGAACTGTAGAGGAGAGAACAATGCCTGCACACACATACCGTTAAGCCTGGTTGCAACCTGGACATGTTTGTGTGTGATGGCTTTGCGTGGGAAAATGTCTGCGAGGATGCGTGCCACAACGTTAACAGCGATTGTGGTTAGAGATGGGATTTGAGTAATTTTTCTTTTTATCTGTATTTTTCAAAATTTTCTGACATGATCCTATATTTGTTAGCTATGCAATTTAGATAGTGTTGATGACTTTAAAAACCGTGTAGAGACAATTGCGACATCATTATGCTGGAATAAGCATGAGCTTTGGAGCTAGAAGATGGCTTCATGTCCTGGCTTTAGTGCCTAAGAGCAAACGGGGACAGTGAGTCACCTTATATCCCATGAAGACCTGGCAGGACCAAATAAGAGGCCAAAAGCTTTAGAAGGATTTTCCAGGCATACATTCAACTTTGTTGTGCCTTAATGTGCCACATACTGCGTTAGGCCTGGGAAAAATAGAGGAACAAGATACAGTCCCCGTATTTTGTTCAAGTTTGAGGAGCAGACCAGAAAAGCTTTAGTCACATCATAGAATGGAAAGGGCTGTGTTTCATGTAGATATGTAGTGCCCTGGAAGCCATAACTAGTGACTGTCCCCTTGAACTAAGGAGAGTCCAGTGAGGCTTACCATAAGAGGTGACATAAGATGTGTTCTGAAAGATAAATGGAAATAAGCCAGATGGAAGACATGGGAAGGGCATTCTAGGCAGGGCAACTGTGTATGCTGTGGGTTTGAAGGATCATGATGATCCTGCAGCTGCTAGAGGCCAGATGTGGTTAGAGCTCCAGGGTGTGTGATCCTGGGTTGATAGGTGGGAACTGGGTCATGAAGAGGCTGTGAGCCCTACTAAGGTGTCTGGGCCTTTCAAAAATTATACTGGTGCTTACATAGGGGGTGAAATGGAGGCGAATGAAACTGAGATTATTTATGATGCTGAGAGTTTTGAAAGAAATTATGTGACCTTCCTAGAAGTCTCTCCTGCCCTCCCTACCTAATCAGATTCCCTCTGCCTCTTTGCTGTTTTATTCTCAGTACTTACACTTAGAATCTTAAACTTATTTGTTCACTGACTCGTTTATGATCTTTCTCCCCCATTAGACTGTAAGCCTCTCATCGTGGGGACTATGTCTGTTTTATTCACCAATACAGTGTATATATCCTGGGTTTATACAGCATATATACCTAAAGAGTGGTAGGCACTCAATAAATATTTATTGAGCAAACAAATGCTGAGAATAAGGTAGCAACTATGGAAATGGGAAGGAGAAGGCAGATTTGAGAGTTAAGATGCAGAATAGACAGAACTTGGTGATTGATTGGTTGAGAGAACTGTGCTCGGGTGAGGGTTGGGGAGTAGAAAAAGAGTCTTCCAGGGGCCTGACTTGGGAGACATCACAACTCAATTAGTGGTTGTAAGGTGAGTGAGTGAGTGTGTGTGGGTGGAGTGAGGTGAGGTGAGGTGGGGCAGAAAGGGATGAGTGGGCAAGGAAATAGAGAATGAGTTCCCATCAGGAAAGTATTGCAACCAGAACTAACCCCACAGGTCTAATTCCCCTGACTTCCTGTTCTTTAAGTGGGCCCCTTAGAATCACCTGGAAAATCCCCACAACGGGGACCCTCTCTAGACCAATTAAATCTGAGGATGAGAGCTGAGCATCACTATTTTTGAATTTTTAATACACTGATCTTTAGCAAAGACCTTTGTCCCGTCAGATTCCAGATGAAAAATTCCCTTCCTGCCCCTTCATGCGGAACCCTGGGCTTCTCAGTCAGCTCACTGCTGCCCCAGCTGCTCCAAGAGGCATCAGTTGGCTTCAGTTCTTCCTCTTCACCAGGGTTGAGTCCTGGCACTTTTCTCGTCTACAAATATTTGTGTTTACTATTTGCCATTGCCTGGCATGTGTGTCACCTTGGCCAATATTTGCATTTATAGAGGACTGCACTTAATGCTTAATGGTGTGTCTGCTTAGGTGTACAAGATGTGAATTATTTGAGTTTTCCTGTTTCCTTTTAAACCTTGGGAAAGGTCCAGATGGCTCTCTTTTGCCCTTATGTATTTTCATCAAAAATTTTGCAATTTGAGCCTATAAAATTTAACTCAATAGTGCAATACCCAATTTTTAATTCCTTCCCAATAACAAGGGAGCATCTTTCTGGTTGGTAGTGTGGCAAGGAGGAGGCACAGCACATTGTACACCAAAATGAGATCAGGCTGTGGTTATCTTCTGGGGTGATTCCTGATGGTTTTTCATTGTAGACACTACTACGAATTTCTGTGGTTATCAAGACCCCAGTTAAGCTACTGAAAATGGCTCAGTTTCCCAGAAGTGCTGAGAAACTACTGAATGAAATGTTGTTGTTTGTAAATTAATGTTAAAAATGGTTAGTAGATTTTTTCCCCCTTCAGTTTGCAGGTAATATAGAAATTGTTTACATCGTACGTTCCTTGTTTGGTTTATAGATATACTTTTTTAGTCCTGAAAATTAGTTTTGTACTTATAGACTTCGATTTCTTTTATGCAAAGCTCCTAGGAGTGTTTCTGGGAGGAAAGATGGCTCTTTTCCAGGGTAAGCTTAGTGAGGGAGCAGGGAAACAATCTTCCACGGGGATGAAGACCCATGTGCAAAGCTGAGAGGGTTTGGTTTGCTCGAAGAACTGCAAGCAATTGGAGGACTGGGTCGAAGCTGGATGGGATGAGATGAAGGACTAGATGGAAGAGGTGGTTGGGTGGGGACCATTTCACAGAGCATCTTGTACACTTGTATCCTACCCCCACCCACTCTGTAGTCTCTCTTTTCTCCACTGCGTCCCCTCAGTCTAGTTTTGAGACCTCCTTCCTGTTTCTTTCTTATATCAAACTTACTCTTTGGCCAATTTTATCATTTTTTTTTCATAGGCTCCTTACTCTTTCCAATCTTCATGCTTCTTACCATTCCTTTTGTTATAGAATGCCCATTCTCCAGCTCTACCTAAGAAAGCTTGCCTGTCTTGGAGGGCCTAATTGCAGTGTGATTTCCTTCATCCGGTTGCACTGTCATTTTCTGTGGAAGGGACTTTCATCTAGACTTGGCTAGAGTTTCATTTTTTACAACTTTAACTGAGGAATAATTTACATATACTTCCTTACGTACTTACCTAAACTAAGTGTATAGGTTGATGCAAACTGAACACACTTTTTAACCAAGTATCAGAATGTTACCAGCACCCTAGAAATCCTTTCTCCCCTCAATACTCATGCCCAAGGGTAATGAGATCCAGACTTCAGGGCACTGATTAATTTTGAACTTTTTGTAAGAATGGAACCGTAATGTACGTACTCTTTGCATCTGTCTTCTTTCCCTTAATATCATATTTATGAACTTCATATGTATTGTTATATGTATTTTTGGATGATTCATTCTTGTGGCTGTATAGTATTCCATTGTGTGCGCATACCACAATCTATCATCGATGGGCCATTTGCTACTTTGAACATTTTAGTGTATTTTTTTTGGTGAAAGTACGTGCGCATTTTTGTTGCACATGTATGTAGGATTAGAGTTGCTGGGTCTACACACATATGTAGACACTACCAAACAGTTCTCCCAAGTGATTGTATCTATTTTTACATCCACCGCCATTGCAGAAGAGTTCCAGTTGCTCCCCACTGCCACTGTCACTTGTATCTTCCATCCCATCTGTGGTTTGAGCATACCCTCCAAAAAGCATCTAGCACAGAGTTCCCATTCAAGCTATGCACAGATCTGGATGAGTGTATAAAGCAGGCAGGCCTCTCTCACTCTTCTGCCTCATGAGCTTTTTGTTTTTGTTTTAGCATACTGTTTGAGAAATAAAATATTTTACTGAATTTAACATAAAGTCTACCGCATGCCACCCTGAACAAGCCTGATCCTTGTCGGATCTCAGAAGCTAAGCAGGGTCGGGCCTGGTTAGTACTTGGATGGGAGACCACCTAGGAAGATCAGGTGCTGTAGGCATAAAAAAAAAAAAAAAAAGAGATTGTAAACTGACAAGGTCCTTGCAATCTATGAAGTAAACGAAGGGTTGCCTCGCCTAAAAAAAAGAAAAAAAAATTTAAGGGTGTATGGGGTATCTTTTGAGGTGCTAGAAATGTTCTATATGTTTAGTAGTTACATGGATGCATATACATGCATAAATTTAAAAACATTTCATAATGTATACAAATATTGAATAATTTTATTTTATACCTAAAACTAATATAACATTATATCTCAATTATATCTCAATGAAAGTAACCAAAAAATAATTAAGAGAGCATCAACAAATTGGTATTCCTGACTCTAGTCCTAACAATCAATTTTAAAAAGAGACTTCGGTGAATACATATTTAGAGTAGATTCTTGCCAGGATGGGAAGTAGATTAGTGAAAAGGGTTCTTGGACCCAATTCCAAAGTAGTAGCGGGTGTTTCCCCTACACTGACAAGCAATTCTCTGATGCCAGCAGAGTATCTAAGAATTCAGCTCAATTCTGACACTCTCCCTGGAGGAACCATCACATTCCACAGGTTAAGTGTTCAGCCCTACAAGACTGCCTCCTCCTCAACACATGCTTCAGACTGCAGTAGCAAGTCCAGCCTCTGACCAACCGGGTATGGATTGGAGGTTCCAGTGATCCTCTCCAACTCAGAATGCCAGTTGCAAATCCAGGTTGTTATCTGTGCTTCTGACCAACTGGTTGACGGGTTGTAATTCCGAGGTTCCCACGAATCCCTCCTTGGGTTTGGTTAATTTGTTGGAATGGCTCACAGAACTCAGAAGAGCATGTTACATGGAAGTGTTCTGGTTCCTCAGCTTGGAAGCTTGTCGGGAGCTGTCTTCCTGGGCTTTTATGGTGGCTTCATCACATAGTTACCATTGACTAAGTCACTGGCTATTAGCAACTGGACTCTATCTTCAGGCCGTTTCCCCTCCAGGGAGGTGGGGGTGGGGTAGGCCTGAAAGCTTCAAACCTCTAATCACAAAGCTGGTTCTCCTGACAACAACCCCCACCCTTGGGTGACCTCATTAACATAACAAAGAGATATCTTATCACTCTAAATACAGAGGAAATTCCAGAGCTCTTGGAGCTGTGAGCCTGGAACTGTAGGTGAAGACCAAATATCTTATTAATCACAATATTACAATTAGTGAATTGGATGTAACCTAAGCTGGAGGTTCTCAGAGAAGCAACATAGCATCTATTTTTCTGCCTAAATCATCACTCTAGGTTTACTTGATGGGAAAGAAACCTTCCTGGGAGAGAGAAATCTGTACATTTCTTCCAAAGGCAAGGCTATGAATGAAGGGGTGATACTGGTGAGCCTTTGTCCGTTTTCTTCAAATACAATCTTCGTGCCTTGTTTACTCCATTGCTATTTGTATTGGGCACTCTGAGGCCTAGAGTTTAAGGATGAAATAAAGATGAAAACAGATCTAGCCATCTGAAAAAATGACTGCAAATCTGTTATTATTTGTTCCAAAGCAATACTGCCACCTATTGATAGAAAAATAAACTATCTCAATGTTTTACCTACACATCGCAATGATGGGGAGAACCAGGTACTTACCCCTGGGCAAATATAAAACCGAAGGTAATTCAACATTTTCACCCTGCTCCCTCCCCTCAATTTTTCCCCACGAATATAGCTCATAGGAGTCTTAATATTATGCCACAAAATGAAATACATGATGCACTACATTATAAGAACCCTCCAGAAAGCTGGAATCAACTGTGTTCTACATTTGCTTGAGAGAAACTTTTATTGTTTCATTGTTAACTATCATTCCACATAAGATTTTAAGATCAAGAAACTAAATTTCCTGTTCCGTATGGTAGAAAATTCCCCCAGGAAATTTCACACTTATTAGAAGAGGTGCATTTTCCCTGTGTTTTGCTTAATGGTATATTTTTATTTGGCAAATTCTACTTTGTCTATTGACTTCCATTTATTACATTTTACTATTTTATCGCTGGACATAATGAAATTTGACTTTAGCATGAAAACAAATGCTTTTTTAAATCACAATTAAGGGAAAATTACATTTTTTTTTCTGATAAAATACTAAAATGTTAACAGTAATACCAAAGACACCATAAAATAAAAATAACACTAATAAAAGTGTTGCATAGACAGAAAATTTGTCAATTTAATTTTAATATATTTTTTTTGTTCGTGTATTAATTTCCCAGCATTTATTAGCAACCTGCTATATGCTGGCAATCTGCTAGAAGCTGGGAATACAGAGATTAATGAGACACAGCCCTGCCCACTGAGGGACCATACTCTAGGGGGGGTAAGACAGATACAAAGACAGATAATTGTAATACTTTGTACGAAGTATAGTTGCCAAAATATTATGAAGACACAGAGAGAAGCGCCTTAATCTTGATGGAAATATGGAGAGTAGGGCAGCGTGGTTGAGGGAAACCGAGTCTTAAGTTGTGAGTAGGTGTTAGTTTGGCAAAGGGGAGGAGCTGAAGATGGTGGAGGGGCTGAAGATGGTGGAAGGCTGATGTGAATTTTGAAGTGTCTGTGGGGTGGTTTCCAGGTGGATCAGTCCAGCAGGGATTGGAAATGGGAGCCAGAAGCAGGGGCATAAGTTAGAGAGTAAAAGGTATATTTAGGATTTCACCAGGAGACTATTTAGCAAGAAAAGCTCCATGGACTGAGGAAGAACACCTGAGAAGGCCCAGGTAGTTTGGCTCGCAGAGAACCTCCAGCAACAAAAAATCTGAGATCTAAGAGAACCAGGAAGTACAGTCATGGAATCTAGACTAATCCACAGCCTCTAGGACAAATTGACTACAAGTTTCATTTTGTCTTATTAAGTTTTATTATTATATTACTATTATATTATTTTATATGTTATATGTATTATTATGTTGTTATTATTAAGTTTAATTATTTTTTAAATAATTGCCAACATTTAAGAGTTGAGAGAGGTCACATAAAATCTGTGTTCCTAGCTTCCCTTGAAGCATTGGGAAATCTGGCTACAGAGGGCCTGAGTCCCCCACAGAAATGCAGGGGCTGCCCTTTAGCTATGGGAACAGGCTCTTCGAGTCCTCACATGCTTATATCTTAATGTGGCCTTCTTAATTCATGGACATGGCCTGCTTGGCTCTTCTGGACACTTGGATGTGGGATCTTTTACTAGAATTTCAAGAAAGGTGTGATCGACAAATGTCCACTGTGGCAGAGGAATGAATAAAGAATGAGAAAATTTCCCCTGCTTTTGAATTAATAAATTATGAGTCATCTGAGTGTCTTCAATAAGGGAAGATTAAGAAGGTGATAAGGCACAGAAGTAATAAGCAGTTGCTGTGGGTTGAGGAGTGACCAGGAGGGAAGGAAGAAGGGAGTGACTATGGAGCGGCAGCCATTTTTTTTTTTTTGCAAAGAGCCATAGCGCTGAAGTTTTTGGCTTTTTAGGGGCCAATGATCTCTATTACAACTATTCCACTGTTGCAGTGTGAAAGCAGGCAGAGGATAGTATAAACAAATGAGCGTGGCTGTATTCCAATCACATTTTTTTGATAGAAATGGGCTTCTTATGAGCCACAGATTGTCAAACCCTAGATGGGGCATGCTGGGTCGAGGGACAGAATATTGGGTTGAGAGGAATGCGAGCAGGTCTGTAGACATGAAGAGAGGAGCCAGTGGACAGGGAGATGTTGAAGGTAAAGGAAAACAAGAGGAGGATTGAGGAAGCCGCTTCCAGAGGGAACAGGGCAAGGCCCTCAGTGGTGGTGAGGGGCCCGACTGAGACCTTGCCCACTGAGACTTGGGCAGAGCTGGAGAACAAGTTAATAGTATGAGTAAAATGAGGCAGGGCATCATTGATTGTGCTGCTGATGATGGATAAAACAAGAAGTGAAGTGAAGAACTGAAAGTTTTGTGGATAACTTCCTCTCAAAGAGTCATTGAGGAGATAGAATAATGAAGTAGTCAAAAACTAATAGAAATATTGATAAACAGTGCTCAGGGCTCAGCTGAGGTTGGAAACTGCAAAATAATTGGGTATCACTTTGTGCAGCAGCGATACCAGACAAGGTAGATTACAGCATTGGTCGTGATTTAGATATTTCTGGTGAGATAGTAATTTAAAACAAAGGAGCCTAGGCTGCATAGTGGAAGAAGAGAGACCAAGAGGGTCCTGTTAGACCATAATAAAAGAACAGCTCAAGGAATTAGAGATTTTTTGTGAACGGATACAGTGGATATGAAGGTAGAGAGAGCAGGAAGTATAGAAGGTGATCTGAGAATAGACCATTGGAGTTTAGAATTTCTGAGTTGGAGCATTTTCAGGATATTAAGATCCGGGATAGTCTCTTTGGATGAGGAGATTGAAATGCAATGCAGCAAAGGAGATTAAGGAACTGTGAATTAAAATTGCTCACTGGCTATCTTTATAGAGGTTACAGTCCCTCAGAATTTGGAGTGGAGGGGATTTTATTTAATTATGGAGTGTGACCTAACGGCAGTAGGTGACCGCCGTGAGGAGTGGAGGACGATATCTGGATGGCTGACATGAGAGAGGCAGAAGCAGTAGCTCTCCTTCCTGGCTTGCAGATCAGATGCCTGCCTGGTAGCCCTGCTGAGCAGGCATGCCTCCGTTGCCAAGGAGACCAGTTCATCGCTATCTGCACAGACAAGGCAGGCTGGAGCCTGTCGTTTAAGATAGGAGGAGTCTGCTATTTATGCTCTCTCCTGAATGTACGAAAGCCCTGCTGTGAGGTTTCTCTTGCTCTTCCATGACATATCCTGTCAATAGAGAATATGTCAGACTTCTCTGCCTGCCTACTTTTTGCTTATCTCTGATTCTATTCAAATTGTAGCTCCAGCCAATAACGGATGTCCTACCCCCTCTCTCTTCCACCAGCAAGTAGACAGGCAATTGCAACATCTGTCCAAATGTGTCCATGGAAAAGAGCCAAGAATTTTCCTAAATGACTACCACACTCTCGAGGGGCTATACAAACCGGGCTGTGGAAGAACCCCTTTGGAAACTCATGTCAGAGATAATACAAGCTGTGAACAGTTAGTGACCACTCTTCTCCCAGCTCTGTCCTGAGACAGGCCTCAGACCAGGACTATCTTAGTGGGAGCATTCTGAGGCGTGTCTGACGAGAACTATAAATATGGGCTTAATGAAAGAAGACAAATACGCAATGCACAGCTTTTTAAAATTATTTCTATTTTTTTAGTTTTTTTTTAATTTTTTTTTTTTAGGTGAGGCAACTCTTGCTTGACCTCGCAGATTGCAAGGAACTTGTCAGCTTACGATCCCTTATTTATTTATTTATTTATTTTTATTTTTTATGCCTATAGCACTTGGTCTTCTTAGGTTGTCTCCCATCCAAATATTAACCAGGCCCGACCCTGCTTAACTTTACACGGCTTTTTTAAACTGCACATAGTATAATTCTCACAGCTTTGTTAATCATTCTTTTCAATTTAATACACCTCTTCCCCCTTCTCCCCCCGGCACACACAAACATTTTTTCTCTCAGAAACTGAAGATTGACTTTTGGCACCAAGTATAAGCTGGCCCCTATGATCCAGAGAGAGGAACGAACAGGAGTTAAAATGCAGCACACAGGGCTAGGCCGTGCCCTTATATCTGGAGCCTTAGAAACAGAAGCTGAGTCTGCGCTATTCCTTAGCTGTTGCATTTGGAAGGGGCTTCCCGTCAGCTATTTAAAGAACAGCTGAGGCATATTTTAGGCATGAATCAGACCCAAGGGCTGGCATTTGTCCCCTCTATTTAAGACCTAAGACCCATATCTCTCCAGACAAGCATTTCTAAAAACAGCCAATGCTGGTGCAGATGTCCTGCTGTTATGGCGCGAACGATTCTGAGACCCACGGAGCCAATTGAGATTAATTATGAGCCTTTATTAGCCGGCCGGCAACTGACTCTCTACCACGCAGGGCTAGAGGAGATCAGCCCAGAGCTTTCAGAGGAGACAGCTGATAAAGCTCAAGACCATATCCTAGTGGTCTCCTGAACAAGCAAGCAGATTACAGAAGTGGAAGTTGCCTGTTAGCATATCTTTGCCTGGAACAACACCCTTAATTAACAAGTAAATGGATTACGGGAGCAGACATTGGCCATCTTCATATCTTATACAATACACTTCCTAAACCACACACAAGCAAGTAGGACAACTTCTGGTATCTAAAGATATTTCTTCCCTGTAGCTGACTTAGCTAGTTGGCTCACTTGAAAATTTTCCACCCTTAACACTGCAAGTGGGAGAGACCCGTCAGAGAATACCAACCCATCTTCATTCTGTGGGGTGCAGGGGTACTGACCCACGTCCAGAGTGGCTGGGCAGTGGCGGTCTTCAGCTAACATGGGAAGCAGGGAGAACATTTACCCCTGGTTCTCACTTTAGACAGAAGAATCAATCTTATGGCATTAACATTTAGGAGTTTTTTTGTTTTAATAAATTTGAAACCTATCTCATTTTATTTGCAAGGTTATTTTTAACATGTTAGCTAAGCCAGCCTACCTCCATCTAGTAATATTTACATGGATATTTTGGTACACTCAGACGAGAGAATAGAACACAAAGCTAAGACGTTGTTTCACTTTCATTTAGTAACGTCTGTTCTAAATGACAATGTGGGAAAAGTAAATGACACCAGTTCGGTTTTCAGTGTAAAGCAGAGATTTCAATACTTTACATAGGAATCATCTAGAGCTTTTTTTTTTTTTTTTAGGTGAGGCAACCCTTGGTTGACCTCACAGATTGAAAGGATTTTGTCAGCTTACAATCCCTTACTTTTTAAAAAACTTTTTATGCCTACGGCACCCAGTCTTCCTAGGTGGTCTCCCATCCAAGTACTAACCAGGCTCTACCCTGCTTAGCTTCCAAGATCAGAGGGGATCAGGCTTGTTCAGGGTAGCATGGCCATAGACTGCCTAGAGCTTTTATAAAGTTACGGTGCCCAGACCTCACCCAACACCAAGCACACTGGCATCTATGGGGGTGGGAACCAGGAGTGAATAGTTTTAGATTTCCTCGGTGATTTCCATGAACAGACAGACCTCTGAAGAGTGTCATTTACCCAAGTGATGACAGGTGTCTCTCTTAGTTCAAATCATATTGTATTCATTGCCGTTTTCACTTAATACTCTGAGGATTGATTTGATTACCCTGGATATTTCTGAAGCCTAGTAAAATCAGTCATTGGGAGCCAGCAGGGATAAGAGCCAGATGAGAAGCAGAGGCTTTCATGATCCAGAGGGGAAATTTTGTCAGTCATCAAACCTAAAGTGTCAATCAAAGTCAGAGGTACTGAGCCCTGAGTCTGGAGAGCCACTGGGACATGGCACAGGAGAAGCAAGTACAGTGTAAGTGGGAAGTGCACCAGGAAATTTCTTGGAATAATTTTTCCCTGTAGCTAGATCTTACAAGCCAAATGTTGTAGGATCCTAGGATGGTCACGCTCTGTTTAAAGGGACAGGAACACAGTGTAAGACTCCCAATTTTTTAAGCCTCTAAGGTGATGATTCTTATCAATGAATTTTTTTTTTCTAGTTGAGAGCTTCCTTTGTTATCATTTTGTTGAGAAAACAACCATATTTCTTTATCAAATATGTGTTGAGTGTCTTTTCTGTGCTAAGTATACCATCAGTCGCTAGGGATACAAATATCAAATAGAACACAGTATATACCTGTGAGAATCCATAACTTAGATGGGGAAAGGAATGCATAAGTCAAAACCTTTTAAATAAAATGTAGCAAAAAAACTATGCTAGATTTAGACAAAGTTCTGTGAGTCTGATGTTAACGCTAATGATATCGACCCTCATTGATTTCACTTTCTTTCTCTCATTAGTAAACCTTGGACTTTGTATTTCATGTATATAATGTAAATTAATACTCTGCTGCTTTGTCCTGTTATTGTCATTTGGGAGATGTATAAAGTGAGCTATAGGAAATCTAGGAAGAGGCCTGAAATTCACACCATTTTGATCATTTGGTGCATTTTCCAAAAGTCCTGTCCTTGATTTCCTAGTTAGCTTATACTTTTGCCTCTTCTGTGATTGTTAAGTCACTTAAATTCCTTTAGGGGACTCGTGTTTTCTTGTTAACCTGCAATAATAGCAAAATTTGTGACTATATTCTTTAAAAATTCAGATCCTATCTGATATTTGAAAGACTTTTTTCCCCTTACATTTATAAATCAAGGTCACCTGTTCTAAATTCTGTAGACTTAGTAATCTAACAAGATTCTTACACAATTTATGCTTAAAAAAAAAGCACCCAGACTCCATGACTGTTCAAAGCCCTCTCTAATAGTGGGTTTATACTTTTGCCAAATATTAACCCACAGACATGGTCCCAGCTTGTTGAACCAGAGAGGAGAACAGCCTATCTCCCTAACTTGTGATTATAAATTGCGGTTATTAAGAAAAGTCCTGTAATGTACTTGGTGCTTTTATTCAGCACATGGTAAACTCTCAAAATGAGTTAGCATGATATAGTATCGTGTAAAGTTTCTAAGAGCAGTTCAATTATGAACAAACTTGAAGGTATGAATGGAAGATGGGCAGTATTTGGATACCATAAGGGATGCAAGGAAGGAACAAGAAGGTAGATGTCTCAGCAGGGGAGTCCAGGCAGTTTGGGATCCTAAACACAAGACTGGAGCAATTTATCTGGAGTCTGCTGTGTGTCACTCAAGGGGATGAAATTCTTTACGGAAGTTGACAAAGGCTGGATTGCTACTGTAAGAAGTTGTTTCTTTTAAAATATTTTCAAGTTTTTAGAGATGTTGCCTATTTCTACCATAGTAGAATTGGGTGGAAATATCTGCTTTACCCATATCTCTGCTCCCAGTGATTATTTTTTAACATTTTGTTACATTTTCTTTCCTAAATAGTGATCCCTAATCTTTCAAATATCTTTTGTCTCTCCCCTCAATAAATTTATTTGCAATCTCCATGTGAATTCGTTGGGCTCTTCCCTTTTTTTCATTTCCTGACACGCCCTTGTCTACATTCTCATCATCTCTTCGTTGATCCGTTGCACAGCTTCTCAGCGAGACTTCCTCAGCTGCCACTGTGGAAAACTCTGAACTGAACTGTAACATGCTTATTAGAACAGTGCTTCATACAAGAATTCATAACTCTTGCTTTTATAATCATCCAGCAAGACTGAAGCAGAGAAAAAAGGAGAGTCTAACAAGGTGAATGAGAAGAAATGATCTGGGTAGAAGAGAGAGGGTACTGAGACATAAAAGATGTAGATGCTCAAAACCAGAATGACAAACAATGTACTCTGGTAGGTCCATGATATTTACCAGGCTGATTTAAGGCTTAAAGTGCTGGCAGATTTGCTAAGCAATTACACTGGGACCAGACAGGCCCAGGGAACCAGAAGCCTAAATTAGATTATCAAGCTTAAGACAGCAAGTAAGCTGAGCTGCTTGTACACAGCATTCGTATCTGGAATAAATAAACTGCAATAGTTATTCTCCCAGGCTTCTACCCTAGGGAGAAAGTCAGGATAAAATAAACACAATTTAAACATAAACATTCTGGTTTATAGGACTTAAAAACGGAAGAGGTTGATTTATTTCTAGGGTGGCTCAGCTTCCTGGCTCCTTCTGATCTTATCTATGTACAATTTGCAAAGGAAGCAGGGGACTTAATGTTTCTAGGGCCACCTTTCAAATCGTGGGAATCATCTTGAATCTCCATTATCTGTTAGGCAGGAAGTCCACACTGCTGCCTTTCCTCTTCCATTTTTACTTTGTGGGTGCACCAGTCCCCCAACCCTGCAGTCCACTCTCTGTGGATGCTAGAGTTACCCTTCCAACCGCTACGCCTGATTATGCCCACCTCCAGTTTAAAAACCTGTGCTCACCCCTGTTGTCTCCAGAGGGAGGTGAAGTGCTGCCTAGGACCTCTAGAGTCTGACCCATCACATCTGCTTCACAAACCTGAGCCCTAGTAGACAACTTTTTCCAGAACCTACTGGGACTTTCCAGCTGCATCATCATTGTCCATGCCTGAAATGTTTCTCCCTTCTATGTGTGACTGGAGAATTAGTACTTATTGAATGGCAGTGCAATGCTTCCCAAGCATGGAAATTATCTAGGGGTTGCTTTTAAAACACACACGCACACACACACACACACACACACACACTTCAGATCCTTGGGCCATTCCACTGAGCTATGGATTCTTAGCACATGGAAGTGTATTTGAGAGGCATTTCCAAGGCTGGGAACCACCAAAGTATACAGTATTTTCATTTGTAGGGCTTTGATTTGAAAGTCCATTCTTTGCGTCACCTAATGTTGATAAGTATTCATATTTTTAAGTAACAAATGCTAGTAATAGTAAAAAAAAAGTTTAAAAAATATTTGTAAGTAGTTCTGTATCAATTTGAATCTTCCTCATTCCACCCCAAGCCCTGAGAGGTTAGAACGCCAGGAGACCTCTGTGGGGAGGGAAGCATCTGTCCCTGGTCCTCAAGTCTGGAAAGCTGGGCTGGGCAGTCCTAGGTTTACCTGACCTCAGGTGCAGAGTATCAAATTATATTTCTCAGTTCATGGCACATTATCATTATATGTCCTTCTCTTGTTTTATTTATCTATTCCCTATTTATTCCTAATTTCCCCATATGAAACTGTTCTAAAGTATTTAATGTCTATCTTTTTGTATGCATTCTTGTATAATGTGTATTATTTGTATGCAAAAATTTTGATTTATGCAAACTTATGCAATGCTATTATCTATCCGTCTTGTTTCTTATGCCTGGTTTGCCATTTTGGAAGGAATGGGAAATTCTGGAGCCCACAATGGATACAATTTTCACATTTTTAATGAAATGCCTACTTTGCATGACTCTATTAAGGAGGGAGGCACTACGGAGATGTGGCTAAGAGCTCTGGCTCTGGCTTCTGAATGCCAGAGTTCAGATTTTAGCTCCTCCAGTTATTAGCTTCCTGGTCTTAGTTAGGTCGTTTAACCTCTTCAGCTTTTCAGTTAAGTTACCTGTAAAGAGAGGATACTTTAGCACACATCTCAGAGGTTGTTATAAGAATTAAATTTGATAAGCAGATTTGTGATAAGCTGCTCCTTTTATTGGAGGAAAAATCACACTGCAGATTGTACCACAAATCCCTTTGGGGTCCTCAGCGATGCTCAGTGGCCCCTTAGCTGTAGCTCGTTAAAGCCTTTTCAGCAGTTCTTTACTACATTTTCCTTATTTTCAAATTACTTTATCCCCAGCAGGCTCACATTTGGCAGACAACCTTGCCTCTTATTTTTTAAGGAAAATAGAGATCATGAGGTATAATCTTTGATTCATCTTTTCTCCTTCCAAGAAAAACACCTGTGCTCTCTTCCTGCTCTCTTATTCAGAGAAATAGAAATTTTGCCTCTTCAAGCTTAAATCCTCCACCTACACCAGAGAGTCAAGGTTCCTGCCTTTGGGGAAATAACATGCCAAAATGTGGGTATAAGCAATAAACAAAAAAAACAATCCATATAGAAAATATTTTTACTTAGCCAGAAATACTTTGAGGATAACACAACAGGGAGACTTTCATTTGGATGGAAAGGGAAGGTCTTTCTGAGGCAGTGACATTGAAGTTGTCACAAGGCTGTCATATGAAGATCAATGGGCAACAAAATCCAGACAGAGAGGAGTCAGTCCGTGCAAAAACCCTCAGAAGAGAAGGAGCTTGATGTGGGCGAGGAGCAGAAGGTCGCCCAGTGATGGTGAAGTCCAGTAAGCAAGGAGGACATAGCCAGAGATCAGGCCAGTGCAGCGCTGTCTGGTAGAACTTTGTGACGATGGAAATGTTCTACATCTGTGCTGTATACTACGGTAACCACTAGCTACATGTGGCTGTTTAAGTTAATGTAAATAAAATAAAGTCAGTTTTTCAATCACATGAGCCGCATGTGGCTAGTGGCTACCATACTGGACAGTATGGGGGTCAGAGGGAAAGCAAGTATAGCTCAGTGGGGCTTTGCTTACCAAGGCAGGAGTGTTGAGTATTTGCTAAGTGTGGTGAGAAGT